>NC_143479.1:31089062-31433381 GCF_027475165.1 Benincasa hispida
ATTTTTGGTGGCCAAAAAGAGAGAGAATTTGATTACTTAGTTATTAACAGATCAAGGGGTCTTCATTTTTTCTTTCCGAGATATTGAGCATGACATCTTGGGTTTCTTCTCATCACTATATCAGAAATGTTTGGGATTTGAATCCATACCAGTTAACTTAATTGGCCACATGTTTCTTCAGCTCAAAACTTACTACTTACAGCCCGTTTGCCACTGTTGAAATTTGACAAATAATGAAGTCCCTTGGTAAGAACAAAGTGCTGGGTCCTGATGGTTTTACTCTGAAATTCTCTCTCAAATTTTGGGAGTTATTTCATGCAGATTTTCAAAAGATTTTTGAGGATTTCTTTGAAGATGGACGATTAAATGCTTGTACGAAAGAAATTTTCATTTGCTTGATCCCAAAGAGAGAGACTGTTGTTTTTGTCAAAGGTTATCAGCCTATAAGTCTTACCACTTCAGTTTACAAGGTAGCAAAGGTACTTGCTGAAAATTTAAAGAAAACTCATGTCAACCATCATTTCAACTTCTCGACGTGCTTTCTTTGCTGGTAGTCAGATTTTAGATCCTATTCCTGTTGCAAATGTAGTGGAGGAGTATCATTCAAAGAAGAAAAAAGGTAGGATTCTCAAACTTGATCCGGAGAAAGCTTTTGATAGAATTGATATGGATTTCCTTGAAAGGAAAAAAGGAAACGAATGTAAAAATTCTTCCTCATCGAAACTGCAAACTGCTTGACGAAAAATCGGAAACGAATGTAAAATCTCACCAAACGCTCATTGTATGTTTTCCATTTTTAACATACTGTTGAAATATGTTAAATTAGCTCTAAGGGCAATTTTGTCTTTTTACTATATTTGCTAAATTAGGGTTTCACATTATTCTATTTATATCTAAGGTTGGGTCTATTGTAAAATAACGAAGAATAATAAGTTCTTTTCTATCGTGGTTTTTCTTCCCTGAATTAGGGTTTTCCACGTAAACTCCTTGTGTTATCTCTTTCCCTATTTCAATATGGTATCAGAGCAAGGTGATGAAACCCTAGCCCCGGTAGAAGAAACTCAGTCGTCAAACTTAGTAGGTGAAGGTACACTGAATAATGAGACTATGATTCAAGCAGCAGTTGACCGATATCTTCGAACTATCATCCCAGGTGGTGGAATTGCTCCAGCTGGCTCGCCGATTAGCCTCCAGCCTCAGCCCCAGTTCCAGATAAACACCATCGATCAGAATCCTCCAGCCGAACAGCCGGCGCACGCAATCGGTCTACAGCCGGTAGGCATCTCGGCGTCGCACAGAATCGCGTCTTCACCAGACGATTATGGGTATGTTTCAGTTGCCGGGTCGAGTCAGATCGGCGCGATCTCTTCCCATGGGCGTGTTCCAGGTGCCGGGTCGGGTCAAGATCGGCGCGACTTCTTCCGCTGCACAGCAGATTGGCGCGACTTCTTTCGCTGCACAGCAGATCGGCGCGACTTCTTTCGCTACACAGCAGATCGCCGAACCGTTCATCCGTTACCCACCATCACAGCAGTCTGGGAGCAGCGCCGGTCACGGGTTGCCGAACTCTGCTGCTGGTGGACTTCCGGCAGTAGCGTCGTCACAGCATCATGGTGGACAGTTTGTTCCTCAAGTATATCCGGTTCAGCCCCAGTTTCAAATCGGTGAATCAATTGAAGATAATCCCATGGCATTTAGACAGAAAAGTTCCAGATCTGAATCTCATGGGGAACTCCAACAACAATTTGCGAGTCTTCAGCAACAGATGGTCGCCCTGGGAGCCCGATTGAATGGCCATGATTCTTCCCCGATGTATTCAGAAAATCCGGTATCAATGTTTCCTAATCCAACTTCTAATCTCTTATCTGGAACAATTGGAAATTCTGCAGGAATGATCACGGGAGAGAAGTTGAATGGGCAAAATTACTTCTCTTGGTCTCAAACCATTAAAATGATTCTTGAAGGACGCCATAAGTTTGGATATTTAACTGGAGAGATACCACGACCGAATCCTGGTGATCCCCAAGAGCGTGTCTGGAAGGCTGAGGATTCTTTGCTCCGCTCAATGTTAATTAGTAGTATGGAACCACAAATCGGAAAACCCTTACTCTATTCAGCCACTGCCCGGGATATTTGGGATGCAGTCCGAAGGTTATATTCGAGGCGTCAGAACGCATCCCGCCTGTATACTCTACGTAAACAGGTTCACAAATGCAAACAGGGGAGCATGGATGTAACATCATACTTCAGCAAGTTGTCGTTGTTATGGCAAGAAATGGATCTATGTCGGGAGATCATCTGGACCTATCCACAAGATGGAATTCAGTACTCCAAGATAGAAGAGGTTGAGCGTGTGTATGATTTTCTTGCCGGGCTACACCCCAAATTTGATACATTTCGGAGTAGAATACTAGGGCAGAAACCAATTCCGTCTCTCATGGAGGTATGTTCAGAAGTTAGATTGGAAGAAGATAGATCAAGTGCAATGAATGGGCCAAGTGTTATCACTACAGAGTCAGCTGCCTTCAGGGTAAAGTCCGCTGGAACTGATGGTGACAAGCAGAATAGTAAAACACCCCCAGTTTGTGAGCATTGTAAAAAACAGTGGCATACGAAGGATCAGTGCTGGAAATTGCATGGTCGCCCTCCAAATGGTAAACGTCGCCCTCCGAATGACAAGTCGAGATCTGGGCGTGCTCTAGTGAGTGAATCAGTTGAGGGGACTGCACAACCTCAAACACAATTTCCAGTGACTAATCCTGGGGATTCAGGTACCGTAGGAATCGGAACAGTTGCTCAATCAGGTAATCCTCAATCCTTGAGTTTCCTTGCTGAGGGGAATGAGTTATGGATTCTAGATTCAGGAGCAACCGATCACTTGACTGGCTCATCCGCCCGATTTCTCTCATACTATCCAAGTGCTGGAAATGAGAGGATTCGAATTGCGGATGGGTCCTTCGCTCCTGTTGCTGGAAAAGGCAGACTATCACCATTTCATGGATTAACCCTGCAAAATGTCTTACATGTGCCCAAAATCTCTTACAATTTATTATCAATAAGCAAAATAACAAAAGATTTGAACTGTAGAGTTGTCTTCTCACCAGATACTGCTTTGTTTCAAGACTTGAGCTCGGGGAGGACGATTGGCACTGCCCGATATGACAGAGGCCTATATTTCCTTTCTACGGATGCTTCCTCCAGAAGCTTGTTTAGGACTAGCCTGTTATCTTCTTTTGCTATATCTGAAACAGATTATTTATTGTGGCATTTTCGTCTTGGACATCCTAGTTTTCAATATATGCGATATTTGTTTCCTCATTTATTCCATAATGTGAATGTCTCTTTATTATCTTGTGATGTCTGTATACGTGCTAAACAACATCGCGTGTCATTTGTTTCTCAGCCCTATAAGCCTACCCAGCCTTTCCACCTGGTTCACAGTGATGTCTGGGGTCCCTCGAACATCAATACCCTGTCTGGTAAACGGTGGTTTGTAACTTTCATTGATGATCATACCCGACTTACATGGGTATATCTTCTTGCTGATAAGTCCGAGGTTTTATCTACCTTCAAACAGTTCTATACCACTGTATTAACACAGTTTAACACAAAGATTGCCATTCTCCGAAGTGACAATGGTCGTGAGTTTGTCAACCACACCTTCCAGGAATTCCTAGTGTCAAAAGGGATCATACATCAAAACTCGTGTGCATATACTCCACAACAAAATGGGGTAGCTGAACGGAAAAATCGCCATCTTATTGAAGTGGCTCGTTCCTTGATAATTCCAGCATCTCTTCCTTCGTACCTGTGGGGAGATGCGATTCTTACCGCAGCTCATCTAATTAATAGAATGCCTTCCCGAGTCCTAAAGTTTCAAACCCCTCTTGAGTGCTTCAAAGAGTCCTATCAGTCCCGTCTTATTCCTGAGGTTCCTCTTCGTGTGTTTGGGTGTACAGCCTTTGTCCATACTCATGGTCCACATCGGACTAAGTTTGCTCCACGAGCTAAAACATGTGTGTTTGTCGGGTATCCACTTCATCAGCGAGGCTATAAATGCTTCCATCCTCTTCCAGAAAATATTTTGTTACTATGGATGTCACGTTCCTTGAAGACAAACCGTTCTTTCCCGTTAGTCATCTTCAGGGGGAGACCACGAATGAAGAGACTAACAATTCCACGTATTCCATACCCATTAGCCTCAACCTTGAGCCTAGTCCGGATACTCCTGAATCTGAGTTTAGTCCCAATATTCCTGGACCTAGTCTACCTAGTCTTGAACCTAATTCGGCTCCTGTTGTTCCTGTGTCGGTTCTTCCTACTAAACAAGTGCCCTGGATAACGTATTATAGGAGGAATCTCAGAAAGGAAATTCAGGAAACCTCTGATGTTCCATCGGAAAGTGTCCAAGCGTCAGAACCAGCACAAGTTCAAAATCCCGTTGTCTCAAAGGAGAGTCTTGAAGAAAAGTCTGGGAACATAGAAAGTGACGAAATGAGCTCAGAGAAGGTTGAAATGTCAGGAAGGGATGAGATGCTTAATAATCCTCAAGAGGATGCAGAATTGTCTCAAAAGTCCGATACTGAAGAGAGACAGACGAAAACTGACAACTATGATAACACCCTAGATATGCCAATTGCTCTAAGAAAGGGAACCAGGTCATGTACAAAATATCCTTTGCATAGTTTTTTGACCTATAATAACTTATCTCCTGGTTTTAAGGCTTTTACTACTCAGCTAGATGCTCTAACAATACCTACCAGTGTACATGCGGCCATGGAAGTTCCCGAATGGAAAGCAGCAGTAATGGAGGAAATGAGAGCTCTTGAGGCAAATAAGACTTGGGAGTTGGTAGCTCTCCCTAGAGGCCACAAAACAATTGGTTGCAAATGGGTGTTCACAGTGAAGTATAAGTCTGACGGAACACTTGAGAGATATAAAGCCAGGTTAGTTGCTAAAGGATTCACTCAGACGTATGGAATTGATTATTCAGAAACTTTTTCTCCAGTAGCTAAGTTAAACACGATTCGTGTTCTTCTGTCTGTCGTTGTGAATAAAGATTGGCCCCTACATCAACTAGATGTAAAGAACGCATTCCTAAATGGTGAGTTGGAAGAGGAAGTTTATATGATTCCACCTCCAGGTTTTGAAGCTAAGTTTGGAAATCATGTTTGCAAACTCAGAAAGTCTTTATATGGGTTGAAGCAGTCTCCTAGGGCATGGTTTGATAGATTCACCGTGTTTGTTAAGTCCCAAGGGTTTGTTCAGGGACATTCTGATCATACCTTGTTTACCAAAAAATCACCCTTAGGAAAGATTGCTATGTTGGTAGTGTATGTTGATGACATCATCCTATCAGGGGATGATACAGCAGAAATTACTAAGCTAAAACAAAGGATGGCGAGTGAATTTGAAATTAAGGATCTTGGCAGTTTGAGGTATTTTCTAGGGATGGAAGTGGCAAGATCGAAAGCAGGAATATCTGTTTCTCAGCGGAAGTACACTATGGACTTGTTAAAGGAAACAGGAATGACCGGATGCAAACCTATTGACACCCCTATTGAGGTCAATAGCAAACTGAAAAATGTTTTGGAAGGAGTCCCTGTGAATAAGGAGAGGTATCAACGTCTAGTAGGAAAACTGATTTACTTGTCTCATACTAGACCCGACATCTCCTATGCTGTAAGTGTAGTAAGTCAGTTCATGCAGAGTCCATATGAGGAGCACATGGAAGCTGTGACTCGAATTTTGAGATATTTAAAGTCCACCCCTGGGAAGGGCTTGGTATCCAGGAAACATGACACACGAAGCATCGAGGCATATACTGACTCAGATTGGGCCGGATCTGTGACTGATAGAAGGTCAACCTCAGGGTACTGTACCTTTGTATGGGGAAACTTGGTAACTTGGCGGAGTAAAAAACAGGGTGTAGTGGCCAGAAGTAGTGCTGAGGCAGAGTACAGAGCTATGAATCTGGGAGTGTGAAGAAATCTGGTTGCAGAAAGTTTTATCTGATCTTCACGAGAGTAGTCCTGGGCCTATGAAGCTGTATTGTGATAATAAGGCTGCCATCAGTATTGCAAACAATCCCGTACAACATGATAGAACCAAACACGTTGAAATTGATAGGCACTTTATTAAAGAAAAGTTAGACCGCGGATCTATTTGTATTCCCTATGTACCTTCAGTCCAGCAGATCGCCGATGTCTTTACGAAAGGGTTATCAAGACAGACGTTTGAAGCTTGTATTAGCGAGTTGGGCCTTGCTGATATCTATGCCCCAACTTGAGGGGGAGTGTTGAAATATGTTAAATTAGCCCTAAGGGCAATTTTGTCTTTTTACTATATTTGCTAAATTAGGGTTTCACATTATTCTATTTATATCTAGGGTTGGGTCTATTGTAAAATAACGAAGAATAATAAGTTCTTTTCTATCGTGGTTTTTCTTCCCTGAATTAGGGTTTTCCACGTAAACTCCTTGTGTTATCTCTTTCCCTATTTCAATACATACAATGAGTGTTTGGTGAAGTGTTCAAAGACAATGTCATTCAGCTTTTTTTTTGTCCATATTTGAAGCCTAATTCTCAGTTGCTATGGTCAACTGTAGCTAAAGCCATTGTCCTCGAAATATGGTTTGAGACAAAATCAAAGAGCTTTTCAAGATAAATCAGTTGCATGGGTTGATATTTCGATGTCACTCGAATTAATGTCTCCTCTTGGGTTCTCTCTCTAAGTTCTTTGCAGAATTTTCCATCCAAGATTTAAGCTTAAATTGGAATGTCTCTTTACAGCTTAGTTTTTTTGTTTTATGTATTTGTTTTTTCTGGTTTGTTTCATTGTATTTTGAGCATTAGTCTAAAAAAAAAAAACCAAGTCCATGGAAAATCTAGAAAACTAGCTTCAAAATTTTCCTAGGAACTTCAAGAATTTTCTTATTTCTCTCCAACCAAACTAACAAAAGACACGCCAATCAATTCTTCCAAACGATCTCGTAGAAACTCGAATAAAATGTAGGAAGGGTATACAACTGAGGGTAGGGGTAGGTGGTTCATAAAGCAAACACAATACAGAAGCAAGCAAGAAAAATGGTAAGAAACAATTAATTACCCTTTGAGTTGAGATGGAGCGCTTATCCTTGGTGCCAGCAAAACCAAAAGACCTCGTCTGTCCAAGAAAACTAGTGTGAGGAAGAACAATAATTACTATAACCAAGGCTAGCATAAAATATATCTCTGAACTCAAAATGAAGAACATGTTCAACCATTTCTCCCCATTGAAAACAAAAGACAAACCAGACAAACCAACACATTCCACTCTGCTTTATTTATTTTTTGATAAGTGGCATATCTAAAAGGGTGGTGATTTAGCCATAATTCAAGTTTATTCCTAGTACAATGATGGGTGAATTTAACATCAGAGAAATCCTAACTAAGGAAATAAATTATAAAAGGAAAGAATATAAAAGGAGATAGATGACTAATATCATAATCTAAATGCATCTATACTATAAACAAACCTACATTTTCAACCTTTTTTATGTTATTTTATGATTAATGTGTCCAAATAATGAAAGAATGAGAAAGACACATATTTCTAACCTAATTCGGCTTAATGTACTTAAATTGGAGTAAAAGGTCCAAGTTTAGGAAATATTTTTGTAGTTGTGTTTTTATGCAGATATCTCTAAGAAGCCCAGTTGCGGCTGCAACTTCTGCAAAGCATTTTCAATATGCGGCCACAACTTTACATTTGACCAGAATAACAAGATTTCAGCAAGTCAAGACAAATTGACAACTATCCCTAGTTTGAACAAGGGACAAGGGCTAGTCAAGAGCTGGTATAAATGAACAAAATTACACAGGATTAAGTGGCCACACCAAAAGGATTAAGGAGCTCACAAACAGATTATCCAGTTTGTCGATAGAAAAAGAAAAAAATCAAAAGTCCCTTGTAGTGAATCAGCCAAACAACTATAGACAGAGAAATAACCCAAGACTAAGAGTAAGCGAACCTGGATGCCAAGCATCTTTCCTATAAGTCCTAATGCCTCTTGCGTGTCCTTGTTCTCCTTGTAAAGATGAAACCTAAAATATTTTTAAGTGACATCTTAAAGTTGATCAAGAATCCAACATCCAGATATATAGAATCATCAATTGGGAAATTTGTTAGACTATGTGCATGATTACATGGAATAAAAAGAAAGACACCAGTTCTAGAAAACAAAATAGTCTGGACAATCCATGACACTTGATGATTTTTTTTAAAAAAAAAAAAAAACCCTCCTTTTTGGATTGACGCAATGTGACAGTGCAACCTTTATTTTAGGGGGATGGGAAATGATATAAAAATATTTCAATGAACAGATAAAATATACAAAAATGAAAACCAAAAAAAGAAAAACAGAGAAATGTTCACTAAAGCTAGAGGATTACAGAAAGAACTTCCCTTAGCAAAAAGATAACTTAACCTCTTGTTAGAAAAAGCCATCAAGCATTTACATCAAGGATCAAGATAAAGCAAGAGCACAAAGTAGCTGTTTTGCTGGTAACAAAATCTTCATCATGAAGAATACAAATTTTTGAAAGTCAGTTCATATTTAGTACCTCTATTTCAATTCAGATCTAGAAGTTAAGACCCAAGCAGAAATATAAATATTTTCGTATATAAAGGGAAGGCAAAATGATGAATAAGAAGGCAAGAAGCATTAGGCATCCACAAAACAAGCAGAACTACTAAAAGGTAGAAAATCCTTTACCTGAGAAACTTGCCAACATGTTCAGGCCAGTTGTCTGAACCTCTACTATCAAAAGGTTTATCACCCCTTTCTTTTCGCTTCTTAGAAAACCGACCTCGATTATTTTGCACCCCTGAATCCACCCTCACGCGGACACATTTTGATGAAGAATCTGGTCCATCAATAGTATCGGTCACAAGGAACTTAAATTTCTTAAAGAAATTGTGGACAGCCTGAAAACCTCAAATTTAAAGAGTAAATAATATGGTGATAGAAAGTAAACAACGATATATCTTTATTTGTTCGTTCAATTTGTTTGAATGATGAGAGAAGCTACACTTTGAGCAAAAGTAAAACTAGAATTAAAAATGTATACAGATATCTATTCGACAATGGTCAGTTTTTGCCAAAAACTAAAGGAATAATATACAGATCAGCTGAAAGAAGAAGAAAGAAGATGGTCTGCACTGGTTGTGGTTGTTACTTGGAATAAAAAATTTCAAGACAAACTAAAAAATAAATGTGCAAAGACATTAACAAACAAGGTTTTAGAGCTAACCGTTCGATGAGTTTTGTCTGTATCTGGGGAGAATACAATGGGTGAAATGCCGTCATCCACACCAGAATTGATTTGCTTGAGAAAAGCTTTCAAAATCTCAGCATCAGAATCACCAGCAAGAGATCTGAACGATTCAATTTCAGAAGCATAACTCTCGCTTGTACTGTGAACTATCGTTGGTCTGCTTTCCGAAAAAATCTGAATGCCTCAAAAGAATTGAAATTACCATACATGTTTATGCAAAAGGGGAAAAGTCAACATCTAAGGCATGCAATAGAAACACTGATAAATTTAACTTCACCACCTCTGGAGGAGCATCCAAGGACGTCAAATGCACAACATTTCCATCAGTGTCAACTTCATTCACAATGAAGTCAGAATACCTGTATCAAAACCAAAGAAGGAAAAGTTTAAAATGATAGAGTTCTAAAAGCTTTAAAAAAAAATTGTCATACATGATACAACTGGATCGTTGAGTAAAAGTATTTTCAAAAATTTAAAATAAAGAAAATTTGTCCCTTCATTCAGGTCTTGTGAGGATATGGTTGAATGATATTATTTGCTATTAGCATTCCTACAGCAACCTAAAAGCTCATTGCTTTATTTCCCACTAAAAGAATACCAAGAGAACAAATAACAGATGCTAAAACTGCAAAAGTGGGAGAGGAGAAAAAACACTCCTCCGTACAGATAACAGCCACAAAAAAATCTCTGCCAACTAAAGCATAAGAACATTTCCATGATGCCAGTTATCTCGACTAATTCATAACAATAATTAGTTGCTGAAGTTACCCATTTGTTCTCATTCATTCTGATTATGTTATCAATTCAGAAAAAGAGTTCCAATTTTCCATAACTTAAATTTACTCTCAGCATTTCATTTCACATTCTAAAAAGTGACCCTTATCTTCAGTACAATCAAGCAGATAGTACGAAATTCGTTTGAGAAGTATAGCATCCATGAGAAATGAAGGGCACCATGTGGGTAATAAGCTGAGACCTTTGCTTAAGAATGCCGCGAAAGCCAGGGAGAGAAGAAATGTAACTGAGTATGCCAACATCTGATTCGCCAATGGATTTCGTCGACATGACTGTAATCGAAGATCTTTTGGTGCGTTGGGGAGTGGTTAAAGGGTTAGAGAGAAAGTAGGGTTTTAGGAGAGTGAAGTACGATGCCCCTGGACAGTGCCACCCCATTCAGGGTTTTTTTTCCCTTTTTCTTTTATTTCTTTTTTTCCTTTTCCTCGGGAAAGTTCCCTTAAAATAGAATGGAAATACTATGTTTTATTTGCCTTTAATTTAGAGTTTTTTTAAAAAAAAAAAAAAAAAAAAAAACTTAATATTATAAGATTCTATGTTGGATTGTTGGTGATTTTAAGAGAAAATGGTTCATTTTTTTTACTAATAAAGACAAGAAATGGCTAAATTTGCAGAGTGGGGAAGAGAATGAGGCCAAATGGTACTAAAAAGAGGCGATGCAGTACTCCACAACACTATATGGGAGTCCAAACCTAAGAATGAAATTCTGAGCAGCTCTGTGACGCTACTAATTGATGTTTGCAAATGAGGGCACGGCAGCACCAAAACTTTGCGCGGAGCTTGGGCAACTCTACCCAATGAATGCAGTGCCACTGTATTTTTTGAATTTTTTTTCCTATAAGACCTAAAGTTTTCAACCTTCTTTCAAATCTAATTTTGGAGATCCTAGAGAATGTTTTGATTGCAGAGAAGAGGTCATAAAGTGAAGAGAATGCATGGAGGTCGTTCATTGATTCTGAAGTGCAAACACTGCATGGCTAACATTATTCAACCATGGAAAATCACTTTGATAGTAGTTTTTTCCTTATTCTTCTTACTTCATCCTCTTTATTTGGTTGTTAAAGTATATGCAAGTATGTTATTGAGAACGATGAGTGGCTAGACTTATTGTTTCTAGGGTGTTGATGTGTTCATGGATTTGAGTATTGTTTATAACTTTTATGGATATTGTGGAATTGATTGCTTTTCAATGTTATTATACTTTCTTCTATATTCATTAATCATCAATGTATCGTAAACTGAGCATTCGATTTAATAGATTGTATGTTTAATTAGACGTATAAGATTAGATCATTGTTAATCTATAATGAAAATAGTTAAGTTAATATTGAAAATTGATTTTGACTATGCTTAACGTTGTACCTTTTCACTTGGTTTCAAGAGATTAGTGATCAATTAGGATTGCATGAGAAAAGATTGTTTTCAAAAGAAAGTAATCTTGATTATAGCTTTTAGATTTAAACATATCAATGACACAAGATTTCGTAGAACCTATACATGACTTAATGAATTGAACAATGATATCGGCACCCCAAATGCTTTTATCTTTGAGCTTCAAACTTTGTTTTTAGTATTTGTTAGTTTGCAATCATCACACATCATGTTTCTACTGCTTAACTAAAGGCAACATAATTTTAAAATAGTTAAATAAAGTGGACATTTGATCTCCCAAGGACAATACTTGGTCTCGAGGCCGTTTTACTATAATACAACTTGATGCATGCACTTATGCATATCAGACCCAACCCGTGGTTTCTTGAGTTCTAAATATACGCCACTTTGGCTAATCACCCAACACTCTCAAATCTCTTAGGTTAGGTGAGTAGCCTTTCCACAACTCGTATGAAGTATTATCTAGGTTTTTTTTAGGAACCCTGTTAAGAATAAAACAAACAAAAAGCACAACTTTTCTCCACATATTATCAAATAACCCATAACTCGATAACATGACATTCATAAGGTCCTTTAACATCTATTCTTAATTTCAACTATGTCATTTTATTGAGAAGAATATGACATAGCAACTTCATGAATAATGTCGTTTAACTGTAAAAAAGATCTTTTAAGAGATTTATAACTATAATTTTCACCTCTATCAAATCTTAACTATTTTATCTTTCTATCCAGTCAATTTTCTACTTCAACCTTGAATTCTACAATTATACTACATGCTTCGGTATTTGATTTTAGAAGGTAAATTTACATATATCTAGAGTAGTCATCAACAAAAGATATCTAATATTTTTTGCTACCTTAACTTGTGGTGTTTTTTAAATCAACTAAGTCTAAGTGAACTAAATCAAGTAGTTCCATTACTTCTCGTCGTGATTGATTTAAAAGTTTTTTTTTTCTTTTTTTTTTTTTTACAAATGTTGCTTCTACACAAATTGAACATATATTATTTTCATGTGATTTAGATGAAGGGATTGAATCCCAATGCGGAAGCACATGAGCACCTTGCGCCATTGAAATTCAATTTGGAAATTATGGAAAAAACAAAGAAGAAAGAATAAACATAATATAAACTTACAACATGCTTTTCAAGAAAGATTTTTAGGAAGAAGAACTAACTACCTTTGAAGACAGGTCTTTAATATTCTCCAAATCCTTGTTGTGATCACAATCTCAACAACTTCCTCTTTGAACTCAAACAAGACGTCACCATAGGTTCTTCCCCACTATTCTCCGGTAAAAATTGGGTTTGTGGAAACCTCTTTTTGGAACAATAAGGGAAGAGCAAAAAATGTTAGAGAAACTTTTTCTATAAATTGTGTGTTTTTGGGAGTTGATAGAGAATTTTTCTATTGATCTATTGAGAGAATAAAATTTCATACTTCAAAATAGAATACCTTATTCTATTTTAGTGAAAGAGTGGGGAAAACTTAATAAACCTCCATTTAACTCACTTTTAACTCCCCTTAACCATGGAGAGTTAAAATTTAATTAAAGTTAAATTAAATCATATTTAATTTAATTTAATTTAATAAATCTAATTATTCAATATCAATTAATTAAATATTATATATTTAATTGATATTACATTTGAATCATATTCAAATATATTTCTCTTTCATAACCTATAGATTAAATATGAATCTCATTCATATTAAATTTTAACTTGTAGTTTTAATATGAATCTCATTCATAAAATTTTATTCAAATATATTATTCTTTCATATTATATAGTTTACTTTGAATCTAATTCAAAATTAACTTTATAATATAATGTATCTACATATATTATATTATTGTGTAACATCTCAAACTTTTAAGTACTTTTTTTAATTTAGTTGTCTTAATTATTTTGGAGTTATGTTAAGTATTGAGGCTAAAATTAAATTATTGGGATCAAGATAACTCCATCTAAAATAAGTGTCAAGATTCAAATTTTGGATTTAATTCAATTGGTGGATTTATATTTAGGTTTGAAATATAACTGGATCGTTGTTTAAGAAAAGAAAAGGAATATATATATATATATATATAACATATATATTTAGGGTTTTGAAATTTATTGAGGAAAAGGGAAAAGTTGTGTATTTACATATATATTGGGAATGAGGGTTTTGAGAAGGAATGAAATAATATATATGGGTTATTTAAGTCGCCTAGGGAAGTTGAAAGCATATTTGGAAGCAAGTCACTTGTCGGGTAAGTATTGGAGACTATTTGGGGTGAGTTTTTTATTTGGTCTAAGTTCTAAAGATCTAACTTAGTTTCAATTTGTGTCTAGGGGAGAACCAAGAATTTTAGTCAAAGATAAAAAGGAGTCTGATTTGCTTAAATTCGAGGTAAGTGATTTATTATTGGTTCACCTCGAACCTCAAGTTGATGTTAAGATTGTGAGTAGGACATGCTACTATTATGATGAAATGATTTGCTATGATGAACTGGTGAATGGATTATTGAGGGCGTTCTAGAGACCTATAGTTATGCTACTAAGTTGAAATATCATGTTTATGGTTTGATATAGAAATTTGGATGTTATATGTTACATGTTGGATTGATGGTGACTGTCAGCACTTCTATCGAGCTATGTACTTCTCTTTTATTTTATTTTTTTTGTGGACTTTGGAGCTCACTTCTTATGTTCATGTTTCAGCATCCCTACAGGACCACCATCTATGCTTATTATTTTGATTTCTCCGAGATCTCTATCTATGAAAACATGCCTTCGGGTTCGCCCCTTATGCCTATGATACGTGATGTACATTTGTGTCTCGATAGGAAGGTTAACAAGATCACCTAGTGGTCCCAACAGTGAGCCACTTACTGAGTATTTCTATACTCACCCTTTTTATCTACATGTTTTTCAAGTAAATGGAAGGATAGAACAACAAATAACAAAAAGAATCTGTGACCGAGCCTTTGGGACTGGACATCGTTTCCACACATATTTTTCTCAAATATCTATATTTTGGTTTAGGAGTCAAACACTTAAAATTCTTTGATTATTTTATTCTTGTTTAGTTTATTTTAGGTTAGAGTTAGGAGTATCCCGTATAGTGATTTTATGTTTTTATCTTTTAGAGCATTATTTAATAAAAAGGGGTTTGCATCTTTTCCTCAAACTTTACAAAAGACCCCTTTTCAAATTATGCATGCATGTAATAACATCCCTCCAGTAAGTGTTAGAGAATCGGGTCATTACAGTTGGTATCAGAGTCAGGTTTTTAGGTTTTGTAGACTGACTTATTATGTAAGTCCAAATTGTCTCACCGACCATTAACAGATTCTTCGTTGTCGCCAAGTATGTCCTTTAAAAAGAAAATTTTCTCTAGAATCTTATGCATGAGATTTTACCTGATTTATAATTGTAATTAACATGTTTTCTAATAGAGAATTTTCTAAAGGTGGATGTTGGAGGAAATGGTTCATGCGTTTTTGTTGATTTGAAATACGTCGATGGTCATGCATTGATCATGCGTTGATAGAAGAATATGCGTTAATGGTGCATGTGATGATCAATAAACTGAAGAATATGCAATATGTGTTAATCGTGTATGCGATAACCATGCGTCCTGTCACAAGTTTTCTTACTCTCTCGTCAAGTATAACGAGATCACAAGTTTTTCGGGATGATCCGAGGTCGAACACAGAGACTTGCAACTAAGTGATGTTTGTAAAGTAATGTGTTTGAGGCGGTGAATAAAAATAAAGAGAAAGAAGCTAATTGTTATACGCTACTTCTATTCCTAACTAAACTAATTGAACAATTGAAGTTTGACTATGAGAATTGGTAGAGATGCAGCAATTGTTAACGCATAATAAGATGCATGGAGAAGTAGAGTTATGAAAGAGAAAAATTCACCGTGTCCTTAAGTTTGGACGCAAAGGTAATCCCAGCTCACCACACTAACGCATCGCACACCTCTCGGTGGTCAGCCACATGCTTATATCTCTATAACACATGGTTGCGTTGAGCATAAGGTTATTCCTATCTCTAGGAACACTACTTATTTTGCTTAGTGCGTTTCTCTACCTACCCTCTTGGGCAGTTGGTTGTAGCTATTTTGCTCATAGACAAGCATTGCGATAGCCTTGCACTAAGCAAACATGATTGATTCACTATACTCGCGCAACACACACCTCTTGGTGGTTTGCTACATGTGTCATATCTCTATGTAGCATGATTGAGTATGCGATAACTCTTGCAATCTGCACTTAACTCAGTGCGGTGAAAGTAAAAGATGATAAAGTAGAAGAAAATAATGTAAATGATGTTGAAGAAATTAAAAAGATGCATTGATTACATAATGTATTAATGTCTTAAGCCAAAATGTAGTATAATATAGAGGTGAGAATAGAAATGGATGGCTAGATGTAAGCAATCTCTTGCTTCCATCAGATGTGTGTCAAGACTGTCGGTGGTGCAATAGATGGACGGTGGAATAGTCCCTCTCAAGATCTATCTCCGACGAAGCTCCGGTCATCAACCGGAGGAAGTTGTGGAAGTGAAGAACTCTCAAAGAATGTCTTGCTCACACTCTTGTCTATGATCGCAGGAATCTGCCCAAGGCAGAAGTCCCGAATGCTTTGAATTTGGCGTCAAGGCTCTATTTATAGAGCAAAATGCTGACACCTTTGATAATCCTACTCTAATTAGCCACCATCATTGATGCGGTAAGTGAGAATGTCGGCGCAACATCATGGTCAACGATTAAGAAGCACGTCAGAATATCTGTTGTACGATTTCAGAAATCCCGAGGCATGCGTTCATATTTGTTTCTCATGAAGGATCAACACATTCTACCCACTCTTTGCGATCATACTCTTATCATTGTTATCACTGTAGTTGCGGCATTTCATGCGACCAACTTATCTTCATGAAGATTAACACATGCGATCGATCCTATGACAGCTACAAAAATAGATATTTTGACACAAAATAACGCATGATATAGGGTTAGTGGAGATTTTAAGTACTGATCTACGCAATTCATTTTTCCATTTGAATTCTTAGTAATATTAACACATATTTTGCTCATTAACCCTCATAATTCTAAGTAAAAGGCTACAATAGCTTGTATTTCTACAAGCTATCAGTGGACTATGTGTGGTTATTAAGAAATGGCATCTCAAGTTAGAGAAAGAGGTGGTCATGGCATGAATGCCAGATGAGGTCAAAATCCTGAAGGTTGGAATCAAAGCCCTGAAGTTCAAAATATCCCTGTACTAGAGGATTCCCCACCGCTTAGTGACCTTTCTGGGTTAGGGTTGCCAAGATTTCCAACAAGAAGTTGGAACCAGAATATGCATGCACCTGCATAGACATAGGATCCCACAACTGTCCCAATCGAGTATGCTTTTATGGTCACGATAATAGGCGAAGTTGTTAGAACGACCTTGTTGGGATAAATAAAGAATATCGTGGTAGAACAAGTAACCTAACAAACCCAGACACAATAAGTACCACCAGTTCAGGTGCAACCAACCCAGCCTCAGAACCAAAATGTACAGGACTTGTCCCTTGAATCTAAACACTTGAGGGATTTCAGGAAATACAATCCTCGTACCTTCGACGGGTCGCTGAAGGACCCTATGAAGTCGGAGATGTGGCTATCATCCATTGAAACAATCTTCTGTTATATGAAGTGTCCAGGGGACCAGAAACTCCAATGCATAGTTTTTATATTGATAGATAAAGCGAAGATATGGTGGCGTTCAACGGAAAAGATGATTGATACCAGCAGAGGGCTAGCATCATGGGATCAGTTTAAAGAGTGTTTCTATAAGAAATACTTCTCCGCCAACACACGGTACAACAAGCAAGCTAAACTTCTGAATTTAAAGTAATGGGTTATGTCACTGGAAGAGTATGGGTAGGATTTTGACAAGTTGTCCCATTTTGCCCCTGAGTTAATGGTCACTTAGGTGGCAAGGACGGAAAGGTTCCTTTAGGACTTGAAGAGTGGATTATGAGTTATGGTGCATGCTCTTGAGCCCAAAACCTATGTTGCGGCGCTGCGAGCAATTGTGAGGATATTTTAGTTTCTTAACATTTTTGTGATAGTTTTCATTGATGATATCTTAGTTTATTCCAAGATAGAGGTAAAACACGAGGAACATTTATGAAAAGTTTTGGAGACTCTAAGGTCGATAAGTTGTATGCTAAGTTCTTCAAGTGTAAGTTTTTGCTATGCCAGATGTTCTTTCTAGGGCATGTGGTGTCAAAGAATGGGTATCTATAGATCCAACGAAGATTGAGATAGGCGGTTACAAGTTGGCCTCATCCCATCACAGTTAGTGAGGTACGCAATTTTTTGGGTTTTGGCTGGCTATTACCACCAATTTGTTCAAGACTTTTCTCGTATAGCTATTCATTTGACTCAGCTGACCAGAAAGGAAGCTTTCTTTGTTTTGAGCAGGGCTTGTGAGGACAATTTTCAAGATTTTAAACAGAAGTTGGTTTCTACACCAATTCTTACAGTACTGGATGGATCAGGAAGTTTTGTTATTTACAGTGATGCCTCCAAGAAAGGATTGAGGTATGTGTTAATGCAGTAAGGTAAAGTGATTGCTTAACCTCTTGTCAGTTGAAGAACCATGAACGAAACTATCCTACTCATAATTTGAAGTTGGCAGTAGTGGTTTTCGCTTTAAATATTTGGAGACATTATTTATATGGAGAGAAGATACTGATTTTCACAGACCACAAAGCTTGAAATACTTCTTCACTCAGAAGGAGTTAAATATGAGACAACGCAGATGGCTAGAGTTGGTGAATGATTATGATTGCAAGATTAGGTATCATCCAGGCAAGGTAAATGTGATGAAAAATGCTTTTAGTAGAAAAATAGCTCATTCGACAGCTTTAATTAACAAATAGATACATTTATGCGAAGATTTTGAACAAGCTAAGATTGAAGTGGCAGTGGGGGAAGTCATTACACAGTTGGCACGGTTGATGGTACAACCAACCTTGAGACGGGGATTATTGATGCGCAACATGGTGATTCTTACCTTACTGAGAAATTTCGTCAAGTAGAGCTAGGTCGAGATAGTGAGTTCTCGGTTTCCTTATACCATGGTCTCCATTACTAGAGATGGCTATGTGTACCTACAAATAGTGATCTTGAGAATGAATTACTGATGGAAGCTCATAATTCCCCATTTTTTAAACATCCTGGTAGCACCAAGATGTATTAGGACTTAAACGATATTATTTGTGGTATGATATGAAAAGGAAGATAGCAGAGTTTGTCACTAAGTGTTTAGTGTGTTAGCAAGTGAAAGCCTCGAGACAGAATCCAACAAGCTTATTGCAACCTCTGAATGTACTAGAATGGAAGTGGGTGAATGTGTCTATGGATTTCATTATGGGCTTACCAAGAATAGCAAAAGGCTATACAATGATATGGGTTATAATGGACAAATTCACCAAGTTAGCGCACTTTATTCCAAGAAGGTCTACGTATTCAGTGAATAAGTGGGTGCAGTTCTATATGAAAGAGGTGGTGAGATTGCATGAGGTGTCAGTGTCCATCGTATCTGACAGAGACCCTCGTTTTACATTTAGTTTTTAGAAGAGCCTCCAGATAGCATTGGATGCTAAGTTAGATTTCAGCACAGCTTCTCACTCTCATACTGATGGTCAAACGGAGCGTTTGAACCAAACATTGGAGGATATGTTGCGCACTTATGCATTGAAATTTTTAGGGAGTTGGGACTCTTACCTGCATTTGATAGAGTTTGCTTATAGCAATAGTTATCAGGCTACTATTGGTATGTTACCATTTGAAGCCTTGTATGGGAAGAGTTGCAGTCTTCTGTTTGTTCGGGTGAGGTTGGTGATGTTGGGTTTTATGTCCTAAAACTCATGGTTTGTAAACAATAAAACTTATTATGAAAATTCAATAAGTTGTTATTGAATATATGAATTGCTAATTTCTTTTTAGAAATAAATCCAACAAACTAAAAGATCCATGACTATTACATGAGTACTTGAACTTTGTTAGCAATACAATTCTTAACAAAGTGGAATACTCCCTTACCACTTTCCTTAACGAGTTGCAGACTTACCAATCCTTGCTGAAAAGTAAGGAGAAAAAGGGAGGTGAGGCAAATGTTTTCTCGTCCTAAAAAAGGTTCTATCGAGGTTCAACCTCAGGAACAAAGTATGCACCTTCAACTTCTAACTCTAGAAAGGGGAAGAAGAAGAAGGGTGGTAAAAGGAAAAGGAATGCGCCTGCTAACCCACCACCTATCGCCCAGAAGAAACGTCCACCGCTGGTTGAAAAAGGAAAATATTTCCACTGTAACCAGGACAAACATTGGAAGAGGAATTGTCCTCGTTATCTGAAGGAAAAGAAGGCGGTCAAGGCTAAGGCCAAGGCAGACAGAGGTAAATATGATTTGCTTGTATTAGAAACTTGTTTAGTGGAGAATGATGATTTTGCTTGGATATTAGATTCAGGCACCACTAATCATATATGTTTTTCTTTTCAGAAGATTAGATCCTGGCAACAATTGGAGGCTGGTGAGATGACGATGCGAGTAGGCACCGGACACGTCGTCTCAGCTATGGTAGTAGGAGACATCCAGTTTACTTTACAGAATAGGTTTCTTATATTAAAAGATGTCTTTGTAGTTCCTGAACTAAAAAGGAACCTTATTTCTGTAAAGTGTCTGTTACAATACAATTACACTATTTCTTTTAAATTGAATAAAGCGTTTATTCGTAAGGATGGTGTTGAAATTTTGTGCAGCTAAACTGGAAAATAACTTGTATGTGCTAAAACCTTTAGCCTTAAGTTTCCTCCATAACATAGAGATTTTTAAATCTACCGTAACTCAATCTAAACATCAATGAGTTTCTCCAAAAGAAAATACCCAACTTTGGCACCTTAGATTAGGGCACATCAATCTCAATAGGATTGAGAGATTGGTAAAGAATGGCCTTCTAAGCGAGTTAGAGGAAAATTCTTTACCAATGTGCGAATCTTGCCTTGAAGGTAAGATGAATAAACGACCTTTTACTGGAAAAGTTTATCGAGCCAAAGAGCCTCTTGAATTAGTACCTTCTGACCTTTGTGGTCCTATGAATGTGCAAGCTCGAGGAGGCTATGAGTACTTTATCAGTTTTAATGATGGTTACTCGAGATATGGATATGTCTATTTGATGCAACGAAAGTCTGAATCTTTTGAAAAGTTCAAATTGTTTAAGGCCGAAGTTGAAAATGCTTTGGATAAACGAATAAAAACACATCGATCAGATCGAGGTGGAGAGTTTTTGGATTTTGAGTTCCAGGACTATTTATTAGAACATGGAATCGTTTTCCAACTATCGGCACCAGGTATACCTCAGCAAAATGGTATAGCAGAGAGGAGAAACAGAACCTTGTTGGACATGGTTCGTTCAATGATTAGTTACGCTTCCTTACCGGACTCGTTTTGGGGTTTCGCAGTGGAGACTGTGGTATACATTCTCAACTGTGTTCCTTCTAAGAGTGTTGCAAGAACACCTCTGAAGTTGTGGAACGGGCGTAAAGCTAGTTTACATCACTTTTGCATATGGGATTGCCCAGCACATGTGCTTGAGGAAAATCCCAAGAAGTTGGAATCACGATCGAGGTTATGCCTCTTTGTAGGCAACCCCAAAGGTACACGAGGAGGTTACTTTTATGATCCGTCCGAAAACAAGGTGTTTATTTCCACGAACGCTACTTTCCTGGAGAAGGATCATATCAGGGAGCATAGTCCACGTAGTAAAGTCGTGTTAAGTGAGCTTTCCAAAGAGACTACTGAAGCTTCAACAAGAGTTGTTGAAGGACCTGCTTCATCAACCAAAATTGTTAATGATAGTTCATCTGATAGGTCGGTTCCACCTCAAGAGTTAAAGGAACCTCGATGCAGTGGGAGGGTTACGAACCCACCTGATCGCTATCTGGGTTTCACGAAAATCCTAGCTATGGTGACAGATGGCGATGTTGAGGATCTGTTGTCCTATAAAAAGGCAATGGAGGATGTTGACTGGGATGAATGGGTTAAAGCCATGAATCTCGAGATGGAGTCGATGTACTTCAACTCGGTATGGGATCTTGTAGATCAGCCTGATGGGGTAAGACCTATAGGTTATAAATGGATCTACAAGCACAAACGGGGTTCTGATGGGAAGGTGCAAACCTTCAAGGCTCGATTTGTGGCAAAGGGTTATACCCAGGTGGAGGGAGTCGATTATGAGGAGACTTTCTCCCCTATTGCCATATTAAAGTCGACCCGCATCCTCCTGTCCATTGTAGCTTATTATGATTATGAGATTTGGCAAATGGACGTCAAGACGGCTTTTCTGAATGGCAAACTTGAGGAAACCATTTACATGATGCAACCCGAAGGATTCATTGCCCAAGGTCAAGAGTAAAAAGTTTGCAAACTGAATCGGTCCATTTATAGGCTGAAGTAAGCGTCTCGATATTGGAATATTCAGTTTGATGCTACGATCAAATCGTATGGCTTTGACCAAAACGTTGATGAACCTTGTGTTTACAAGAAAATACTCAACAGTTCAATAGCTTTCTTAGTATTATATGTAGACGATATACTACTCATTGGGAATGATGTAGGTCTACTGACTATAGTTAAGAACTGGCTAGAGACCCAATTCCAAATGAAAGATTTGGGAGAGGATTAGTTTATTCTGAGTATACAGATCTTTCGGGATCGTAAGAACAAAGTGCTAGCGTTGTCTCAGGCATCGTATATTAACAAAATCTTGCACAAGTACTCGATGCAAAACTCCAAAAAGGGCATACTACCATTCCGGCATGGAGTCACTTTGTCTAAGAACATGTGTCCTAAGACGCCTCAAGAGGTTGAGGACATGAGACGAGTCCCATATGCATCTGTCGTTGGCAATTTAATGTATGCGATGCTCTGAACTAGGCCAGACATCTGCTATGCTGTGGGAATAGTCAATAGGTATCAGTCTAACCCAGGCCAGGGTCATTGGACCGTAGTTAAAAACATCCTCAAGTATCATCGGAGAACGAGGGACTACATGCTCGTGTATGGGTCTCGGGATTTTATCCTTACTGGATACACGGATTCTAACTTTCAGACTGATAAGGACTCTTGAAAGTCCACTTCAGGGTCAGTATTTACTCTTAATGGAGGAGCTGTAGTGTGGCGGAGCACTAAGCAAAGGTGCATCGCCAACTCCACGATGGAGGCCGAGTACGTAGCAGCTTGTGAAGCTGCTAAAGAGGCCGTCTGGCTCAGAAAGTTCTTGACAAAGCTGGAAGTTGTTCCAGATATGTCTAGGCCCATCACCCTCTATTGTGACAATAGTGGTGCAGTGGCGAACTCCAAGGAGCCCAGGAGTCATAGGCGCGACAAACACATAGAGCGGAAGTATCATCTGATCTGCGAGATAGTGCATCGAGGAGACGTGATTGTTACGAAGATCGCCTCAGAGTAAAACGTTGTTGATCCATTTACGAAGGCTCTCACAGCTACAGTGTTTGAGGGTCACCTTCAGAGCATGAGTCTACAGAACCGCCTGCAGCTGGACTAGGGCAAGTGGGAGATTTTGTTGCCCTGGGTTTTTATGCCCTAGTTTATTGTTTTGTGCCGGTTTACTTGTACTCCTCACTTCACTTTAGGACAAGTGGGAGATTGTTGGGGTTTGTGCCCTAAAGTCTCGTGTCTAGTAGTTTGTAAACAACTTTGTATGAACACTTGATATGTATAATATAAATGATATTTACTTCACTACTTGACTTTGCACATTTAGATGTTTTTCATTTTACCACAAACCAATAAACTTAAAATCCCTGGTTATCTGTATGTAAGTTAAACATGTATGTGGTGACATATAAGTGGATCATGTCTTAAGTGATAACCAAAATGGTCTGTAGTATATGGATATAGGAGGGAAACCTTATCCTGGTAACGCTACGGATGCGACCCGCTTTGTGGAATGGTCACAAGTGTTGTGACTTGTCACAGATGATTTGATCCTAATCATTCGTGTATTGACATGTGAGTGCGGGCGTCCTATACAAAAAGTTTGTATAAAACCTGACCATAAAGTGTTAACGTGTCGTTATATAACACCGTTCATAACTGAGACTTCAATTCACTAGGATGACCATAGGTAACACGACCTCAATCTCAAGTGAGTTAGGAACTCCTGCCATTGAGGGTGATCCTTTGATTTGCATGGGTACGAGTTGCCAGAACGCCGACTCAAACCTACCATTTTTGGGATTCGTCTGATTTGGGAGTTGGGAACTCAGCTACACAAGATGGAATTCACTCATTCCCTGAGGTAGGGGTAAGTAAATAGATAGCTCCCTTAAGGGCTGATTCCAGGGCTTGAACGATGTGGCGCCACGAACCTTCTCATGGCTCGAGAGATGTTCACACAGAGTAGGACTATGTTGTATTGTTCATTAGAGGGATCAGTGGTACTTAAGGAGAAATATGTAATTACAGGGGAAAACGGTAAATTGGCCTACTGTAATTACGAGCATCTGTGAAGGGTCATCGTACTGATGATTGGTTATATCCAATGGACATAGAAATATATCTATGACAAGAAGAGTTCAACTGTCGGTCTTTAGTGGAATGCCTGGCAGTTAACGGATGGTGGATATCGTGACTAAAGAGTTTAGTCAGCCATTGACGTACCGTTGGAGTTTCGAGCCATAGGTCTATAAGATCCCCTTAGTAGTTTGGATACAAGTTGAAAGTCAATTTTTTGGGTCAATTTGAAATGTTCAAATTGACAAGAGGGAGTTCGATTATATATGATATAATTTAACGAGGTAATTAAATATGATATAATTAACTTTATGTATGAGATACATTAATTTGGAGGAAATTGGATATAAATATAATTTATATCTAGTAGAGGAAAAAAATATTATAATTAATATTTGATATTAATTTATAAGTTATGATTGTGATAAGATCACATTAATTGGACGGTTATAAAGGAAATGGGAAGGCGCCTCTTTGTTTAAAATAACGTACGAGTGCATTATAAATAGCAGGCGGTGTGTTGATCTCGGTGTGCGCAGGTATTGTTAAAAAGATAGTGTCATCGTTTAGAAAATCAATGCCTATACGATAGGACTGCACGATCGCTTACATATACAATATTGTTAAGCGATCGCATACCAATTACATCATCGTGCGCTATTATCTAAGCGATCGTTTACCTTTTTACTAAGTGATTGTTTAGCTCCCGATATTTACTGAACGATCGTATAGACGATCGCTTAGTTTTTTCTACGTGATCGTTTTGGACGATCGCTCACCCTTTTCCTACACGATCATATAGACGATCGTTTACCTTTTCCTACACGATCACTTAGACGATCACTTACTTTTACTACACAAACGTACACTTTACCTAAACAATCAAGCATATTGTCTATGCGATAGATGACCACATCTCCCACTTGCTTGATCATTGTATACGGTCGCTCTTCCTCCTTCCCTCTACCAAATTCGAATAAAGCCCACACTTTGGATTTTCACTCAAAGAATACTGAGGACTCTAAGTGGTGTTGTCTTCTCTGATTCCTTCTGTTCGAGTGGTGACTATTCGAGGTAGACGGTTGGGCTTCAGACTCGAGAAATCTTCATCTGGTATGATTTCTTGATCTCTTTAGCATTATGAAAGTATGTTTGAATGTATATACGGTAATTTTGTCACAATGAATTGGAAAGATCCGCTTCCGCTCGTAGGTACTCTTCAATAATAGTTCCTTCAGGCTCAACAACACCGGCTCAATAAACCTTCATTTGAGGGGTAAGATCGGGTAGATAGCTAGGGACATAGGGTGCAAGATGGAATTCACTCCTACCCACTTTCAGGGATAGTAGAGAGGTTGTTCCTTTAAGGGCTGATTTCGGTTCTTGAATAAGGGGCCCTACCCTCTCATTGGCCCAAGAAGGACTCGGTTTATTGATCGGATCACAAATCAATTGTTCATTAGAGGATCAATGAGACTTAAGGAACAAGAGGTAATCTCGAGGGTAAAATAGCCATTTGACCCAACCGTTATTACGAACAACCAGTGAAAGATTAACTTACTAATCATGGTTATATCGAGTGGACATAATATATCTACAATGAGGGAGTGCAACTCTGGGCTTCAGTGGAGTGACCTAGTAGTTAACAAATGGGGGTTAATTCGGTGTAAAGAGTTTAGCCAATTAATCTCGGATCATTGGAGCCCATGATCTGTAGGTCCACGAGGTCCCCCTACTAGCTCACAAATGGATTAGCCTTAGAGTAGCGTGATAAGTTAATTAGACTTAAGGGAATTAGTAATTATATGTGATATAATTACGCGTTTAATTTTGGAATTAAATGAAATTGGAGAATCAATTAATATTTAAATATCATTTAAATATTAAATTCATGAATAGAGACTCATGATGGTGGAATTAGTGTTAAATTAATTTAATATTTGATATTGAATTAATTAGAATTAATTAAATTGTTTAATTAATTAATTATTATTAAATTTTATTAGAAAATTAATTTTGTAAAATTAATAAAGATTTCATTTTTGAAAAATTGATTTTAGAAATCAATTAGAAAATCAAAATTGAAAAAAGATAGAAAATGGGAAATCCCAAAAGTGGGATTTCTCCACTTTCAAACCAAGAAGCTCACACACACTCCACCATAGTCTTGAGTCAATCTTCCAAGCATGAGCTGCAATACATGCAACAATGAAGTTGAAGGAAATCGAATTCGGGATTTCCATGAGCAGCGGAAAAAAGATCATTCCAAATTACAATCATGAATGAACATTACAAATTACAGTCATACACAAAACATACAGTTATGCAATCAATAAAAAAGTTACAACATGAAAGTATAAATGAACAAGGAGAAATCTCTACGAACATTTTTTGACTCGTCTCCACGCTCCTTGCTCACGAACGCTCGAACACAGCAACCTCGAACACTCGAACAACACGATCAACACTACATGAACACTTCGTGCTCGTCCTCAACAATCGCCTCGGTCATGAACACTCCAACAAGAACACGAACGACCTCCACAGAACCTCAACAGTGTCGAGTTGAGTATGACACCACCAAGAAGGTTACCTTGGTATTATCGGTGTGAGAATCCAGAGGGTGGGCTCTGTGTAGACTTGAAATGAGGCAGAAGAAGGAGGAATGAACAATTGTGTACACGATTGGGCAAGTGGGAGAAGACAGAAACCTATCGCATAGGTCGATGCCCAATCGTTTAGCTAAAGCTAAGCGATCGTTTAGCTAAAGCTAAGCGATCGTTTAGCTCATCGCTTAGTACCGTGTCTGTCGCCTACAAAACACTACACGATCGTTTACTTCGCTCAAGCTGTCGCTTAGTAAATCAATATTTACTTGACAAGCTCCGTGTGTTTCTTTCTTTTTTTTTTCGAGAGAGAAAACTCAAAACAATTTTTTCAAAACAAACTTTTCAAAAACTTACTAAACTTAGGAAAACAATTTTCTTTTTAACTCACGGTTACCATGAATCACCAATAACCTCCCACTCAATTGGTTATTAGAGAAAAATATTTAATTATCCAATAATTAATATTATTATAAATATAAATGACAACCAATTTATCATACTATATTTATAACCTATAGTTCTAATATTTCATCTCATGAAACATATAAACCATAGTTCTTTTTCTATTCCATGGTACTTAATGTAAATCTCATTTATATTAATCCTCCACTAGATGTATATCATACATCATACTAATTATATCATATATAATCAAAATACCTCTTGTCAATTTGAACATTTCAAATCAACACCAAGAACTGATCCTCAACTGAATCCATTGAACTATAAATGGGACCTTATGGACCTGTAGCTCGAAGCTCCAACGGTACGTGAATAACTAATTAAACTCTTTAGTCACGGGATCCACCATCTGTTAACTGCCAGGCACTCCATTAAAGACCGACAGTTGAATTGTCCTTACCACAGATATATTATGTGTCCATCTTAACCAATCAGAAGTGCGACAATCCTCCACAGATCGCTCGTAAGTATAGCTCGGCCAATAATCGTCATGCCCCTGTAGTTACATTTAACTCTTTAAGTACCATTGATCCCTCTAATAAACATAAGTCATAGTTCTACTATGACTGAGTCTTCTCTTCCAAAGAGAAGTTGTGGCCACTATCTTCAAGCCCCGGAATCAACCCTTAAGAGAGCAATCTCTCTACTTATCCCTGCTTCGGGAAAAGAGTGAATTCCATCTTGTGGATTGAGTTCCTAGCTCCCAGATACAAGTCCCCAAAAAGGTAGGCATGTTGAGTTGGAAATCTGGTCACTCTCACCCATTCTAATCAAAGGATCGCCCTCAAAGGCAGGAATTTCTAAAACACTCAGGATTGAACTTA
This sequence comes from Benincasa hispida, assembly GCF_027475165.1. NCBI lineage: Eukaryota > Viridiplantae > Streptophyta > Magnoliopsida > Cucurbitales > Cucurbitaceae > Benincasa > Benincasa hispida. The sequence continues at coordinate 31,117,053 of NC_143479.1, forward strand.
ATCTTTCCACTATAAGTAATCGACCTCAATCCTGAGTGTTTTGGGAACTCATGCCTTTGAGGGCAGTCCTTTGATTAGTATGGGTGAGAATGGCCAGATTGCCAACTCAACATGCCTACCTTTCTGGGGACTTGTCTGATTTAGGAGCCGGGAACTCAATACACAAGATGGAATTCACACCTTTCATGAAGCAGGGATAAGTAGAGAGATTGTTCCCTTAAGGATTGATTCTGGGGCTTGAACATAGTGGCCATAACTTCTCTTTGGAAGAGAGGACTCAGTCATAGTAGGACTATGATTTATGTTCATTAGAGGATTCAGTGATACTTAAGAAGTTAGATGTAACTACAGAGGCATAACGGCTATTGGCCGAGCTGTACTTACAAGTGATCTGTGAAGGGTTGTCGCGCTGCTGATTGGTTAAGATGGACATATAATATATTTGTGGTAAGGAGAGTTTAGCTGTCGGTCTTAGAGTGCTGGCAGTTAACGGATGGTGGATCCTGTGACTAAAGAGTTTAGTTAGTTATTCACATACCGTTGGAGCTTCGAGCTACAGGTTCATAAGGTCCCTTTGGTAGCTCAATGGATTCAGTTGAGGATTAGTTTTTGGTGTTGATTTAAAATGTTCAAATTGATAAGAGGTATTTCGATTGTATATGATATAATCGGTATGATGTATGAGATACATCTAGTGGAGGATTAATGTAAATGAAATTTACGTTAAGTGCCATGGAATAGAATAAGAGCTATGGTTTATATGTTTCATGAGATGAAATATTAAAACTATAGGTTATAAATATAGTATGATCAGTTGGTTATCATTTATATTTATAATAATTTTAATTATTGGATAATTAACTCTTTTTCTCTAATAACCAATGGAGTGGAAGATTATTGGTGGTTTCATGGTAACCGTGAGATAAAAGAAAAAATCTTTTCCTAATTTTAGTCAGAAAAGAAAATGTTGAATTCAGTGAATTTGAGATTTCCTCTCTCGAAAATACTCTCATGAAAGTTATCAAGTAAATAGGATTTATTAAGCGATAGCTTGGATAAGGTGTGATCGTGGAGTGTTAGTAAGTGATACACACTCGACTAAGCGATGAGCTAAACGATCGCATAGCTTTTACTAGACGATCGTTTAGCTTTTGCTAAACGATTGGGCATTGACCTATGCGATAGGTTCAACCATCTCTCACTTGCTCAATCGTTTACACGATTTTTGTTTCCTCCGTCTTCTGCATCAAACCAAGTCCACACAGAGGCCACCCTCTGGATTCTAACACCGAAAATACCAAGGTAGCCTTCTTGGTGGTGTCATACTCAACTCCACATCGTCGAGGTTCTGTGGAGGCCATTCGTGTTGTTCGAGGTGTTTATGACCTAGGCGGTCGCTAGGTTCGAGTGCGCAATGTTCGTGCTATGTAGTGGTTGTATTGGACGACCGTTCGCAGTTACTGTGTTGCTGTGATCGAGCGTTCGTGATAAAGGAGCTTGGTGATGAGTCTACAAAAGTGTGTAGCTTTTGTCCTTGATCTTATGTGTTACATGCTGTAATTTCTGTATTGAATGCATAACCGTCTGTTTCTATTTATGACTGTAATTGTAAAGTTCATATATGATTGTAATTTGGAATGATCTTTCCGCTGCTCATGGAAATCATCATGTTTGATGTCCTTCAATTGGTACAGAGCCAAGATGTTTTGATATTCCAAATTTCAATTCAGTTTTGAACTTCTTTTACAGTTTTGGTGGGTTTTCTGTATTTTTATTTAATTGTTAAGTGCATTTGTGGATGGAGTTGATGAATGTTTTCGAGTTTAATTGCCTTTAGTTAAAGCTTTCTTCAATTACAAAGTGTTAATTTGTAAGGGCCCCTGTGTTTTTGGGTATAGTTAACTTGCAATCGAATTTGTAATTCAAAGAGTTTGAGTTAGTCGAGTCATTCGTGATGAAGTTTCGAAGCATGGAGATGCAGTTCTCAATGAAGAAGAAGACCAAGAGTTGGACGTATCGTGTATAGCCTAAGGTAAACGATCGTTGGGATTTATCTAAGTGATCGTGTAAATTTTTCTATATGATCGTGTAGTATTTACTAAACGATGGGGTAAATCGTTTACTCTATCGCGTAGCATTGGTTGCACGTTCGCGTAGGCGCTGAAGGTAGATGATCGTAGTGGAAGCATGTGATGCTCATTGTTTAGTAAAAGGTGCGTGCTCGATCGTGTAGTTAGCAAGCCTCATTGCTTAGTTACTACCTTCACGATCGCGTGGTATACAATAGAAGGCGCTAGCTAAGCGATCATGTAGGCGATGGTGCTTTGCCACATCGTAATCGTTTAGACGATCGCGTTAGGAGGGCGTTGTGCGGAGTGCGCTAGGCGATTGCGTACCTCGGGCTTCATCGCTTAGTAAAAGGTACACGATCGTGTAGTATTTTCTAAACGATCGTTTAGCTCTGAGAGCATTGTTAAGCGATAGAATGAAGTGTTTGTTTCATCGTGTAGAAGATCGCGGGGAGTTTAGTGCACGATGAATGGAGACATGTTGCTTCACCCAAGCGGTTCAAGACCCGATTCGCCTATTTGAACCGGAGACTCCTTGTTTTTGTAATAGTTAGCTTTAATTTTGTGTTTTTAAGGCAATTTTACCCGGTTCATCAACATTTATTTATTATACATGTGATGTATGGTGTTTATATGGCAAAGTGTTTGACATATAGTTTAAAACCCACCTTAGGTTGTGTAATTATTCATGCATCATGTATTATAAATGTTATAATATTGCATGAAGAAATTACTTGAAAGCATGCGCATATATCATGAAATATAAGAGTTATATTTTGCATGCAGTGAGCATTATCATGCATCATCCTTTTATTATAAGTGTTATAGTCTAAGGGTGAATGGAAGCATGTTATGCTTGTTTCATTATTATTATTATTATTATTATTATTTTGTATAAGTGTTATATAAAAGAAGTAGCAATGAATGGACAATGCATTGAGCATGACACTTAGGCTGTTTATAATCGTTATGAATGTCTTGCATGTCTTAGCTTAGCATTGTGGTTTTGGTTTCCGTTTATAAGTGTTATAAAGGAAATTAGACCTAAAATCGATAAAAAAGAGTTGCATGTAGACTTAGGGTGAACTCAAGTTTTTTAAAAGGGTTTTAAAATTGGATTGAGATTGACCTAAGTTCAAATGGTTCTAAAGAGTTTAGTAACCTAGATTAATCTTTTAAAATTGGTTTAATAGGATTAAATTGGTTGACATAAAAGATTAAATTTGTTTTAAATGTATCTATAAGGGAACTTTTATCTAAGGCGGGTTCTGGCTAGGCTGGGGTTCTTAAGTTGACGGAAACGTAACACCCCTACCTGGAAAAGTGAATTAGATAGATTTTCAACAAGCATGCGATAATTCGGTCCAACACTTCGTTAAAGAGTTTAATGGATGAAGATCAAAAGTTGTTTAACTATCCAAGGTAAAAGTTACTCTTAGGCAAACCTAAAAGTCACTTAGTTAAAATCCTTAGCCGTGTTTTTTCCAAGTAAACTAAACCCTAGGTTATAAAAAAATCAGTGGGAAGAAGAGGTGTATCTAATATGTCTATGATTCCACTCACGTTTCTCCCTGTATGTTCAGACCGTGAGATTCATGCTTGGCCTCATGGTTCCCTGGGAGCATCCCCCTTCGGATGAGATGTGCATGAGTCAATATCAAGGTGGACAGAGAAAGTGTTTATAGTAAGTAGGTGAAGGGTGTGTGTCAACACGTCCTATGGTCTCTGTCATTGGTTCACACCATGAGATCATTGTGTACTCCCTCGTGGCGCCCTGAAGCGTCCCCTTTCGAATGGGTTTTGTGCAGTTGGTCAAGATCAAGGTGAACTCTAGAAATGGATAGGGTTACTTTAAGTTTTGCCCCAATTGGATTTTTCCCTTCGAATTGGCTTTTTGAGGCGGATCTCTAGGGCCTAAAATGACGGGTCAAACTTACGGGAGATTGTTAAGTAAGTTAATGATCTCTTGGCCAAATCAATGATGGCTAGTCGTTATAGGAGCAAGAGTTGTTCTGGTATTAATGATTGGTTGAGAACTTCTCAATTCAGAGGAGGGATAATTGACCTCCCTTCGGCGGCTTTTGTCCTAAACCTTTGAAGCATCGTTGCGAAACTAGATGTCACATGAGGTTCATATTAGTTTTGCTAAAACCTTATTGGATGTTGTTTTGTTTCATAACGGGTATTTGCTTAAAACCTAACGTAGGTCAATGTGTTTTTCTTTTCAACAACTCATTAGTATTTCCGTTTAGTGCTTTTAATATGACCGACTACATACAGTGGAAAGAATCTTGTGAAATGTATTTCATCGCAAATGACCTTGTATTTGTCATGGTTGAGGAATGTCGTCAAGTCCCAACCCTTGATGCACCGTGAAGTGTTCACAATACATATGAGGTATGGATGAAGGCTAATTCGTTGGCCCGACTTCACATTTTGGCTAACATATCTGATGTTTTGGCCAAAAGGGTTGAGAACATGGTCCTTGCACGCGAGATCATGGACCCACTGCAAGATTTTTTTGAACGTCAGTTCTTACTTTTCGAGCATAAAGGGATAGATGACAAAACCAGTAGTGTCAGTTGTTTTGACACTGATCCCACTACACTCCAAAAGAGGAGGAAAGACAGTAAATCTGATTTATTGGTCTTAGAGACATGTTTGGTAGAGAATGATGATTCTGCCTGGATCCTTGATTCGGGTGCTACCAATCATGTCAGTTCCTCTTACCAAGGATTCAATTCCTGGCAAACGTTGCCACAGGAAAATGTTATAGAGCCAAGGAAGCCTTGGCGCTTATACATTCAGACCTCTATGGTCCGATGAATGTTAGAGCTCGGGGTGTGTATGAATATTTTATCTCTTTCATAGATGATTATTCAAAGAACGAGTATCTCTACCTAATGCAACGTAAGTCTAAAGTCCTTGACAAGTTCAAGAAGTATAAGGTTGATGTTGAAAACTTGTTAGGTAAGAAGATAAAAACACTACGATCTGATCGTGGTGGAGAGTATATGGACCTCCAATTCTAGAACTATATGATAGAACATGGGATTGCGTCCTAACTCTCGGCCCCTAGTACACCTCAGCAGAATGGTGTATCAGAAAGAAGAAACAGAACCTTGTTAGACATAGTTCGGTCTATGATGAGTTATGCTCATCTTCCAGACTCGTTTTGGGGGTTTGCAGTGCAGACTGCATGTTATATCCTGAACAACGTTCCCTCGAAAAGTGTTTATAAACACCTTTTGAGTTATGGAAAGGTCGTAAAGGTAGTTTATGCCACTTTAGGATTTGGAGCTATCTGACACATGTGCTCGTGACTAACACAAAGAAGTTGGAACTGCATTCGAAGGTTTTCCTCTTTATAGGCTACCCCAAGGAAACGAGAGGTGGGTACTTCTATGATCCGAGTGAGGACAAAGTGTTTGTTTTTACAAATGCTATCTTCTTGGAAGAAGACCACATTCGGGATTATAAGCCATGAAGTAATCTCGTTTTGCAAGAGATTTCTAGTGAGACAGAGACTACTGAGGGTTCAACAAGAGTTGTTGAATAGGCCGACAGATCAACAAGAGTTGTTGAGGTCGAAATGTCTAGTCAACCAACTCAAGAGTTGAGACTACCTCGACGTAGTGGGAGGGTTATGAACCCATCAGATCGGTACATGGGTTTGACTGCCTAAAACATCGTTTCGAATGATAGGGTCGAGGATCTGTTGTCTTTTAAGAAAGCAATGGAGGATGTTGACAAAGATGAATGGGTTAAAGCCATGAACCAGGAAATGGAGTCTATGTACTTCAATAACATCTGGAAGCTTGTTGATCCACCTGATGGGTAAGGCCTATTGTGTATAAGTGGACCTATAAGCGAAAGAGAGGTGTAGATGGTTAGGTGCAAACCTTTAAGACTAGTCTCGTGGCAAACGACTATACCTAGGTCGAGGGAGTTGACTATGAGGAAACTTTCTCACCTGTTGTCATGCTCAAGTCTATCAGGATTCTTCTATCCATAGCTACATTTTATGATTATGAAATATGGCAAATGGACATCAAGACTATCTTTCTTAATGGTAATCTTGAGGAGACCATCTATATGACTCAACTAGAGGGGTTCATAGTTCTAGATCAAGAGCAAAGAATTTGCAAGCTTAATTGATCCATCTATGGGTTGAAACAAGCATCTAGATCATGGAACATCAGATTTGATATTGCAATCAAGTCATTTGGCTTTGATCAGAACGTTGATGAGATTTGTGTTTACAAGAAGATCATCAACAACTTAGTAGCTTTCTTGGTACTGTATGTGGATGATATCCTATTCATTGGGAATGATGTAGGGTATCTGACTGACATTAAGAAATGACTAGCTGCCCAGTTCCAAATGAAAGATTTGGGTTAGGCACAGTATGTTCTAGGGATTTAGATCATTCGGGATCATAAGAACAAACAGTTAGCCCAGTCTCAGGCATCGTACATCGATCAAATGTTGATCAGGTACAGGATGTAGGATTCCAATAGAGGTTTGTTACCCTTCAGGCATGGAATCATTTTATCTAAGGATCAATGCCCTAAGACACCTCTAGAGGTTGAGAAAATGAGACAAATTTCTTATGCTTCAGCTGTAGGAAACTTAATGTATGCAATGTTGTGTACCAGACCCGAAATTTGCTTTGCAGTAGGGATTGTCAGTCGGTATCAGTCCAATCCAGGATTTGATCACTGGACGGCGGTCAAGACGATCCTCAAGTATCTTCGGAGGATGAGGGACTCTGACTTTCAGACCAATAGAGATTCTCATAAATCGACATCAGGGTCAGTTTTCACTCTGAATGGAGGGGTTGTAGTCTTGCGAAGCATCAAATGAGGATGCATCGCGAACTTCACTATGGAAGCCGAATACGTAGCTGCTTGTGAAGCAGCTAAGGAGGCTGTTTGGTTGAGGAAATTCCTTTCAGATTTAGAAGTTGTTCCAAATACGAATTTTTCTTTCACTCTTTATTGTGATAACAGCGGGGCTATGGCAAATTCAAAGGAGCCTTGGAGTCGAGGTAAGCATATAGAGTGGAAATACCACTTGATCAGGGAGATTGTGCATCACAGTAATGTGATAGTCACGAAGATCGCATCAGAGCACAACGTTGTTGATCTCTTTACAAAGGCTCTCACGACTATAGTGTTAAAGTGTCACCTGGAGAGTCTGGGTCTGCGGGACATACGACACCTTGTCTAGGGCAAGTGGGAGAAGATACTGAGGTAAGCCCTAGTTTATTATATATTGTACATATTTTATATTGTATTGCACATTAGTCTCCCGAGGCATTAGGACAACTGGGAGATTGTTGGGATTGATGTCCTAATTCTCCCAGAGTCTCATTGTTTGTAATGATACACATTGTTTTATGAATAAAATAATTGTTACTTCATTCTGGCATTTACTCATATCCAATAAACAAAGTTCCATGGTTATCTTATGTCAACTTAAGCATGTATATGTGATATACAAGTCGATCATGACTTAAGTGATAACCTAAATAGGTCTGTAGTATAAGGATTAAGGTGGGATACCTAATCCTGCTGACACTACAGATACGGCCCGCTTTGTAGAGGTTTGCAATTGTTGTAAACTACTATAGATGGTAAATCCTGACCATTCATGTGGAGACATGTGAGCGGGAGTGTCTTATACAAAGAGTTTGTAAAAGATCAAACTACGAGATGATTAAACTCTGTATATAACGCCATTGATACTAGAGACTTACATCTCACCTAAACGACCATAGGTGACATGACCTCAATCCTGAGTGTTTTGGGAACTCCTGCCTTTGAGAGCGGTTCTTTGATTAGTATGAGTGAGAGTGGTCAAATTGCCAATTCAACATGCCTACCTTTTTGGAGACTTGTCTAAGTTGGGAGTTGGGAACTCAATACATAAGATGAAATTCACTCCTTTCCCGAAGCACGGATAAGTAGAGAGATTGCTCTCTTAAGGGCTGATTTCAGGGCTTGTACATAGTGGCCACACCTTCCCTTTGGAAGAGAGGACTCAGTCATAGTAGGACTATGACTTATGTTCATTAGAGGATTCAGTGGTACTTAAGGAGTTAGATGTAACTACAGGGGCATTACAGTTATTGGCTGAGCTGTACTTACGAGCGATCTATGAAGGGTTGTCGCACTGCTGATTGGTTAAGATGGACACATAATATATCTGTGGTAAGGAGAGTTCAGTTGTCGGCCTTTAGTGGAGTACCTGACAGTTAACAAATGGTGGATCCTGTGACTAAAGAGTTTAGTTAGTTATTCACGTATCGTTGGAGCTTCGAGCTACAGGTCTATAAGATTCCCTTGGTAACTCAATGGATTCAGTCGAGCTTCACAAATACTGATGATATAAACGAATAGGATGAGCCAGAATCAAACAATACCAAAGCATAATGCGCCAAGATTGGGAGAATACCTGTTACCGATGTACCAAACTTCTCAGCTTCATTTCAAGTGGTAGAGCAAACATGGTCTTGTTGTCGTTGATGGTTTGAACCCCCCTAATGGGCATTTGAGGGCTGGTTTCTGCTAGTACCAGACTGAACGCAACTTCATTAATCAGTTGTATACCTCACTTGCTAACATCTATAGTAAGTGTCTGTGCCAACCAAACAAAGCCCCTCAGTGTCTCTTTCCACATGAATTGCTGATGAGCATGTGTCTCCAAGTCCTTCCTGACCCAATGGCCTGCTGTTTGAAGTGTCAGAATGGCCTATCTGTGTGCTGACTCTTCAAGTGGGGCTCAAAAGCCTTTACTCTACCTTTCTTTTCTGCCCTCCAAAGGTCCCTACTTTCAATGACCTCATGTACTCATCCTTCTCTTGTAAATTAGGTAAAGTCTCGTGCTTAAGATTCTAGAGATGTTTTCTTTTTAAAAGGACATACTGCCAATGACGAAGGATCCATTAATGGCCAATGGGACAATCCGGAGTTACATAATACGTCAGTCTACATAACTTAAAAACCTGGTTCTGATACTAATTGTAATGACCCAACTCTCTAACACTTACTGGAGAGACGTTACTACATGTATGTATAACTTGAAAAGGGGTCATTTGTAAAGTTTGAGGAAAATATACAAAACCCTTTTTTTTTAAATAATGCTCTAAAAGAATAAAAATATAAAATCACTAATCGGGGTACCCCTAACTCCAACCTAAAATAAATCAAACAAATAACTGAATAAAATAATCAAAGAATGTTAAGTGTTTGATTCCTAAACCAAAATATATACATTTGAGAAAAATATGTGTGTAAGCTATGTCAAGTCCCAAAAGCTCAGTCGCGAATTCGTTTTATCATTCGTCATTCTTCCTTCCCTTGACTCGAGAAGAATGTAGAAAATGAAGGATCTCATACCGAGAGTTCCATGAGTGGGTTCAAATCGCTCCGATTTCACATTGACCGAAACACAAAAGATATACATTCAACACTAACAGTTATGCATATAAACCTAATTGTCGGCATGCTCAAAACACAATACTTAACAAGGAAAGGGTTCATACTAGATGAAGAATCTCTTCGAACGTATGAACCCTAAGCAGCGGAAACACTCCAACAGTTTTACCAGCACTCGGGTATATGTCGACTGCAACAGCACGATCAGAATGTACACGAACACTGCAGCGGGGACGACACCACCACTAGTGAAACCCAGGTATCCTCGAAGTGAAAACCCAAAGAGTGGGCTTTGGTGAGTTTGGTAGAGGACGGAGGACAATGCGTCGTGTAGAAGATAAGCAAGTGGGAGATGAAACTGTGTTATCGTATAGCGGAAATGCTTATTGTATAGAAGAGCTACACGATCGTGTATAAAAGGCTGTAGATCATTTAGGAAAAATGTATACGATCATTTTGAGAAAACGAGAGGTAGACGATCGTTTAGACGGACGAGCTTCTATCGTATAGGCTCTCGCGATCGTTTTCACGAATTCTTTTTAGGGAGCGGACGAAAAAATAAATTCACGATTATGAAAAATGAAAACTATTTTCATTTTTAACCCGCCGGTTACCATAACCAACGCAACCCACTTCCCATGTCCGAACGTGGATAAATTAGTTAATTATTATATAATTAATCAATTAATAAATTAATAAATATAATCATATTATATTTATATTCTATAGTTTGATATCACATATCTACTATAGTCTTTTCTCCTCTACTTGATATAAATCATATTTATATCTAATTTCCTTCAAATTAATGTATCTCATACATTTAGCCAATTATATCATATATAATTAACTAGTCAAATTATATCATATATAATTGAACTTCCTCTTGTCAATTTGAACATTTTAAATTAACCCAAACACTGGTTCTCGACTTTATCCAAGCTACCCAGGTGACCTAAAGGACCTATGGCTTGAATCTCCAACAGTATGTGAATAGCTGACTTAACTTTTAGTTACGAGATCCACCATCCGTTAACTGTTAGTGATTTTACTAAAGACCAACAAATGAACTCTTCTTACCACAAATATATTTCTGTGTCCATCAGATATAACCAATCATGAGTACGATGACCCTTCACAGATGCTCGTAAGTATAGCTGGGCCAATTTATCGTTTTGCCCCTATAGTTACATCTCACTCCTTAAGTACCACTGATTCCTCTAATGAACAATACAACATAGGTATTTTTATGTAGAATATGCGTTAACGCAGGGCGAAAAGCGCGATCACAAGAAATCAATGGTCGGGTGCAGCATTACCGCAAGGCTTTGTGGTGATTTGTGTCCGCAAACATCTACTTAAGAAGGATTGCCGCATAGAGCCGGCACAACTTGGTGGGCGCATCTGGGTGAAAATCATAATTAATCACGATGGGACAGAAAGCTGATGACGGTCGAATCTGAATTAAGTTGACAAGCCGCTAACGATAACAAGTACACTCAGCTTTTTGGTGACAAATATTCGGCGCATCAGTAAGAGAATTAAAGCCATCCCATCTGTGTAATCATAAGAGAGAAGCCGCCTTTCATCTCGATGTTCTATAAATACCAAAGGCATCCTTCAGAAAAGGGGTTCACAAGTTCAGCAAGTTCGGATACTTAGAGAGTTTCCTACATAAGTTTTATTCGCTTGTTCTTAGATTTTCTTTTATTTTAAGGCGAAACCGAGAGAAGGAGATTGTGCTGATATATCGTTTCGGTGAGCTCAGGAGAGTGCCAGAAGCATCAAGATCAGAGAGAGGCCAGCTCCTGCGGAAGCAAGAATATCTTTTGTACCGAATAAAGTTTCTAGTGTAAAACCCTTGGGAAGCAAGGGATTGCTACCAGGCTCTCTACCTTTATCTTCCATTGTTATTTTGTATTCAAACTCATATATAAAAATGGAATTTACTTCTCTATATCTGTTCACTCTCTGTTTATCATGCATGAGTAGCTAAATCTGTCGAATGGGTTGAGAAGTACTTAGCTAGCTTAACTGAGGATATTCATTCTTTGCGATTATCTTGTATTATGTATGCTTCATTCATCCATTAGAGATACTCGGGAGGGTAGTCTAAGGACAGGATCTAGGCTTGAAAAAGTCAGGTTAGAATCTAGGCTCGGGAGAGTCAGATTAGAATGCATAATCAAGAGATAGAAGCTTAGGAATAAGCACTGTTTGCCATTAACGCATTGCATGCATCCTTGAGGTAGGATATGATTGTGTGCTGTCACCTTGTCTTTGTGTGCATCTTGCATCATCGCATAGGAAAAGAGTAAAGACTTAGGAATAAGCTCTATGGACACTTTTGCATCCAACACATGCGTCCTAAACTTAGGAGTATCACATTTACATTGGAAGATAATTTGCTGTGCATGAGTGTAGCATGATCGCATAGTCTGACGCATTCCCAGGAAATGCTAGCTAAAGACCTTCTCAACCCGTTCCGCCGCATACTCAGTGCATCTATCACATAATAAAACTTTTCTCAAATCCGCCGCATTTAGTTATTTTATTACTGCAAGCAACAACACCAAACAACTATTTGAGTTACCAGTTACCTCAAAGTCTCCCTGAAAATTTCCACCGCAAACTGTTTTCTCAAGTCCCTGAGTTCGACCTTGGACTTACCAGGAAACTCAGTGGCACACTTGGATTCCATTGAGAAAACTTGATTGTTCACCGCATTTTCATCACTACATTTCATTCCACATTTTCATCGCATAAAATAATGCATCAGCGCCACATCGTTCAAGCCCCGGAATCAGCCCTTAAGGGAGCCATCTATCTATTTACTCATGCCTCGAGGAAGGAGTGAATTTCATCTTGTGTAGCTGAGTTCCCAGCTTCCAAATCAGATAAATCCTCAAAATGGTAGGTTTGAATCGGCGACCTGGCCACTCGCACCCATACAAATCGAAGGACTGTCCTCAATGGCAAGAGTTCTCAACTCACTTAAGATTGAGGTCATGTTACCTATGGTTATCCTAGTGAAGTGAAGTCTCTATCATGAACGGTGTTATATAACGAGATGTTAACACTTTGTGGTCAGGTCTTATAAAAACTCGTTGTATAGGATGCCCCCGCTCGCATGTCCCCAACACGAATGATCAGGATCAGACCATTTGTGACAAGTCAAAACACTTTGACCATTCCACAAAGTGGGCCGCGTCCATAGCGTTACCAGGATAAGGTTTCCCTCCTTTATCCATTTACTACAGACCATTTTGGTTATCACTTAAGACATGATCCACTTGTATGTCACCACATACATGCTTGAGTCACATACAGATAACCAGGGATTTTATGTTTATTGGTTTGTGGTAACGCAAATAAAATAATTAACTGAGCAAAACAACAAGATGTGAAGTAAATATCATATATTAACAATACAAGTGTTCGTACATACTGTTTACTAGCTCTAGGACACGAGACTTTAAGGCATCAACCCCAACAATCTCCCACTTGTCCTAAAGCGAAGTGGGGTGTACAAAAAACTTAGTACAAAACAACAAACTAGGGCATAAAAGCCCAGTACAATAAAATCTCCCACTTTCCCTAGTCAAGCCGCAGGCAATCCTGTAGACCCATGCTCCGTAGGTGACACTTAAACACTTTAGCCGTGAGAGCCTTCGTAAACGAGTCAGCAACATTGTGCTCTGAAGCGATCTGCGTGACGATCACGTCCCCTCGATGCACTATCTCGCGGATTAGATGATACTTCCGCTCTATGTGTTTTCCACGCCTGTGACTCCTTGGCTCCTTGAAGTTTGCCACTGCCCCACTATTATCACAATAGAGGGCAATGGGCCTCGACATATCTAGAACAACTTCAAAGTCTGTCAAGAACTTCTTGAGCCAGACGGCCTTCTTAGCAGCTTCGCAAGCCACTACGTACTCCGCCTCCATAGTGAAGTCGGCGATGCATAACTACTTAGTATTTCGCCACACTACAGCTCCTTCATTAAGAGTAAAGACTGACCCTGAAGTGGACTTGTGAGAGTACTTATCAGTCTGAAAGACAGAATCCGTGTATCCTGTAAGGATCAAATTCCTCGAACCATACACAAGTATGTAGTCCTTCGTTCTTCGAAGATACTTGAGGATGTTCTTCACTACAGTCTAGTGACCCTAGCCTGGGTTAGACTGATACCTACTGACTATGCCCACAATGTAGCAGATGTCTGGACGAGTATAGAGCATCGCGTACATCAAACTGCCAACGGTAGAGGCATATGGGACCCGTCTCATCTCCTCAACCTCTTGAGGCTTCTTAGGACACATTTCCTTAGACAAAGTGACTTCATGCCTGAACGACAGTAGGCCCCTCTTGGAGTCCTGCATTGAGTACTTGTGCAACATCTTGTCAATGTACGATGCCTGAGATAATGCTAGCACTTTATTCTTACGATCCCAAAAGATCTGTATACCTAGAACAAACTGAGCCTCTCCCAAATCTTTCATTAGGAATTGGGTCGCTAGCCAGTTCTTAACTGCAGTCAGTAGACCTACATCATTCCCAATAAGTAGGATATCGTCTACATACAACACTAAAAAGACTACTGAATCGTTGATGATCTTTTTGTAGACACAAGGTTCATCAACGTTTTGGTCAAAGCCATACGACTTGATCGCAACATCAAACCATATGTTCTAAGATCGAGATGCCTGTTTTAGTCCATAAATGGACTGATTCAGTTTGCAAACTTTTTGCTCTTGATCTTGGGCTATGAATCCCTCGGGCTACACCATATAAATGGTCTCCTCAAGATTGTCATTCAGAAAGGACGTCTTGATGTCCATTTGCCAGATCTCATAATTATAATAAGCTGCAATAGACAGGACGATATAAATCGACTTTAACATGGCAACAGGCGAGAAAGTCTCCTCATAGTCAACTTCCTCTACCTGGGTATAACCCCTTTGCCACAAGTCAAGCCTTGAAGGTCTGTACCTTCCCATCAACACCCCGTTTGGGCTTGTAGATCCATTTACAACCTATAGGGCAAACCCCATCAGACTGATGTACAAAATCCCATACTGAGTTGAAGTATATTGACTCCATCTCGAGATCTATGGCCTTGACCCATTCATCCCGGTCAACATCCTCCATTGCCTTCTCATAAGACAACGGATCCTCAACGTCGTCATCTGCTACCATAACAAAGATTTCCGTGAAACCCAAATAGCGAACGAGTGGGTTCGCAACCCTCACATTACGTCGAGGTTCCCTCAACTCTTGAGGTGGAACTGACCTACTGGATGAACTCCCATCAACAACCCTTGTTGATCTAGCAGGCTCTTCAACAACTCTTGTTGAAGTTTCAGTACTTTAATTGGAAAGCTCACGCAACACGACTTTGCTTTGTAGACTGTGCTCCCTTATATGGTCCTCCTCCAGAAAAGTAGCATTTGTTGAAACAAACACCCTATTTTCCGTCTGATCATAAAAATAACCCCCTCATGTCCTTTGGGGTAGCCTACAAAGAGGCATAACCTCGATCGAGGTTCTAACTTCTTGGGATTAACCTCAAGCACATGTGCAGGGCAACCCCAAATGCGGAAATGACGTAAACTAGCTTTACGCCCGTTCCACAACTCCAAAGGTGTTCTGGCAACACTCTTGGAGGGAACACAGTTAAGTATGTACGCTGTAGTCTCCACTGAGAAACCCCAAAACAAGTCTGGTAAGGAAGCGTAACTCATAATTGAGCAAACCATGTCTAACAAGGTCATATTTCTCCTTTCTGCTACACTATTCTGCTGAGGTGTACCTGGTGCTGAGAGTTGAGAAACGATTCCATGTTCTATCAAATAGTCCTAGAATGCGGAGTCCAAAAACTCTCCACACCGATCCGATCGAAGTGTTTTAATCCATCTATCTAATGCATTTTCAACTTCAGCCTTGAACTCATTAAACTTTTCAAAGGCTTCAGACTTCCGTTGCATAAGATAAACATACCCGTACCTGGAGTAATCATCAGTAAAACTGATAAAATACTCATAGCCACCTCGGATTCGTACATTCAGAGGACCACAAAGGTCAGAATTTACTAACTCAAGAGGCTCCTTGGCTCTAGAACCTTTTCCAGTAAAAGGTCGTTTGGTCATCTTACCCTCAAGGCAAGATTCGCACACCCGTAAAGAATTTTCTTCTAACTTACTTGGAAGTCCATTCTTCACCAATCTCTCAATCCTATTGAGATTGATGTGCCCTAAACGTAGATGTCAAAATTGGAAATTTTCTTTTGGAGAAATTTGTCGACGTTTTGATTGAGTTACGGAACTTCTGAACATTTCAGTATTATGGAGGGAATTAATGGCTAACAGCCTTAGCACATATAAATTCGATTCTAGATTGTCTGTGAAAATAAAAACACCATCTTTATGAATAAATACTTTATTCAAATTAAAAGAAACAATGTATTTACAGTGCAATAAACATTTTACAAAAATTAAGTTCCTTTTTAGTTTAGGAACAATATATACATCATTTAAAATAAGAAACCTATTATGTAAAGCTAACTGGAGTCCTCCCACTGCCACAACTGAGACGACGTGCCTGGTGCCTACACGCATCGTCATCTCAGAAGCCTCCAACTGTCGCCAAGATCTAATCCCCTAAAAGAAGAACAAACATGGTTAGTAGCGCCTGAATCAATTATCCAGGCAGAATCATCATTCTCTGCTATACAAGTTTCAAGCACTAGTAAATCATATTTACCTTTATCCGCCTTGGCCTTAGCCTTGGCTGCTTTCTTCTCCTTCAGATACTGAGGACAGTTCCTCTTCCAGTGTCCATCTTGGTTGCAATGGAAACACTTTCTCTTAGCAACTGGTGGACGCCTCCTCGGGGCTACAGGCGGTGGGTTAGCAGGTGCCTTCCCTTTTCCCTTACCACCTTTATTCTTCTTCCCCTTTGCAGAGTTAGAAATAGAAGGTGCAAACTTCGTTCCTGAGGTCGAACGTCCTAGAGGATGAAGCAACATTTGCCCCACCCTTTTACCTCTCCTTACTTTTCAGTAAAGATTGGTATGTCTGCAACTCGTTGAGGAGAGTTGTAAGGTTATACTTCACTTTGTTAAGAATCACATTGCTAACAAAAGTGCAGGAAGCTCTCTGGCAAAGATTGCAAGATTATGCTAACCTGGCTGCCCTCATCGATGGTAGACCCATTCAACTCCGCCACATTGAACTGGACCATCATGTTTAGCACATGTTCACGAACAAAGGTGCCTTCTTGCATTTTGGAGTTGAATATGTATTTAAGATCCTCATGCATAAGTTGTTCAGACGGTTGTCCAAACATCCCCTGTAAGGACTTCATGATCTCACGGGCTGAGACCATAGACTCATGTTTCTTGGCCAAGATGTTAGAAAGACTTGCCAAGATGTAGGCTCAGGCCTTCTCATTCGCCCTTGTCCATCGTTCGTATGCCTTCCGAACATTTCGAGCGACATTTGGAGCTGGAATAGGTGGACAACTTCCGTGAGAGCGAATATGAGATCTTCGATGATTAGGATCGTCATGATCATGTGTTTCCATGATGAAAAATTATCGCCAGTTAATTTTTCGGCACTTAACAACGATAAGGTGGTTGTAGCCATTTGAAAAAGTTGCTGAAAATACGAACCAAACTTTATTAGATTTTGATAAACCACTTTTAAACCAATTAGTTTTGCAAAATAGTTCCAAGTACCCTAAGTTATCGACTTCTATTTTGCAATAATGCCCCAGTGAGTCAGGACAAACGCCACTGGTGGGGTGATCAGTTGCCCCTTCACTAAGATGAGACATTCTCAACCATTAGACAGAACCAACTCTTGGAACTAAACCTAACAGTCACCATTTTTTGGTCCAGAATCGTTAACCTTTAACTATTCTGTGTAAGTGTAACCCCTGATTTTCGATGCCAAAGTCCTGCCCTAATGCGCTTACCATAGGGAAAAGACAGATTAGGACAAGAGACTATGTTACCTTATCCTCTTACAGGAGATCAAATAAAGAAACGCGCAAATTTTCCATCCTTTAGGGGGACACTCCCAGGGTGCCTCAAGGCGAGCGCAGTAACTTTATTCAACCTAACGAGGGAGACCGAGGGATATGCTATCGCACTTCCCGTTCCCACTTACTATGAACATTCTCTCCATCCACCTTGATTTGACCTACCCAAACACCATCCGTTGAGGGGACACGCCAAAGGTGCCGCGAGGACGAGGATAGATCTCACGGTGTGGACTATTTAAAAGAAATGTGAAAGGTTTAAGTGAAGCATCTTATGTCCCAAGTACCTCCCACTGAATGTTCTACCTAGGGATTCATTAACCTAGACAATCCGACTACTGATTTTAGTCTAAGTTGTCTTTTTAAACTCTGCTCATAAACAACGTTTGTTTATGAAATATAAACAAGTTCAATTAGTCAAATTTAAACACTTTAATGGACTGTCCTTAACTTGCATGTATGCATCAAATCTATCTAATTCACCTTTCCAGGTAAGTTCCTAGGTAGGGATGTTACGTTTCCGTCAACTTAAATACCCCAGCCTAGACAAAACCTGTCTTAGACAAAAGGTCCCTTATAGATAGATTTGTTACACTTTAACCTTTTATTAGCCAATTTAATCCTATTAAACTGATTAAAAAATTAAAGCCTTAGGGTTGCTAATCATATTAGAACCGTGATCTTAGGTCTATGTGATCCAAGTTTTAAACATTTTAAAACCATGAATTAAACCTAAGTGAGCATGCATGCCTTTCTTATTTCTTTTAGTTCTAATTTCTCAACTCTTAAAAAGAAACAACCAAAAAACATTGTGCACAACAAGGTGTTTATAACATTTATAAAGTAACCTATGTGTCATGCTTCATGCAATGTCCGGTCATTACTATATATAACTTTTATATAACACGTAACAACCAAGCAAACATGCTATCATTCACCCTTATACTATAACAATTATAATATAAAGATGATACATGTCAATACTTTTTATGCATGCATAAATATAACTCTTATATTATATGATGCATCAACATGCTCTTACATAATTAAAATCATGCTTCTCTAAATTATAACAATTACAATAAGAGATGATGCATGATATGCATAACCTAAGGTGGGATTACTATATGTGCATACCATATGACATATAAAACATACATCGCATGTAATGAAATAAAAAAGATTAATGGACCGGGATGAGCCTTTTAACCAAAAAAAAGAATAAAAAACCCTATCTATTACATTTTTCATCGAGCAAACCGGTTCACAGGCGAACCGGGTCTTGAACCACCAGGAGGTCTTCATCGTGTAGCAAACTCAAGCAGGTAGACAATCGTTCAGTGCGCACTAGACGATAGGAACATAAGATAACGATCGCATAGACGACGACGAGGCTGCGAAGCCTGACCGTCCATGTGATCGTGTAGTGCGACGATAAATAAACGATTTACCTTGCGTTACTAAGTGATCATTTAGTCAGTTACTAAGTGATGAAGCTTGCTGACCTAAACGATAATCTAGCATGCTTTAAACGATACGCAAGCGTCTCATCGTCTAACCGATGCGTGCAACTTGGTAAACGATTTACCTTGCGATGCTAAGCAATCGTTTAGTCAGTTACTAAGCGATGAATCTTTCTGACCTAAACGATCGTCTAGCGCGCGCATTAAACGATACTTAGTGATCGCGTGCCCGATCGTCAACCCGATACGACCAACTCTTGATCGTATACCCCATCATTTAACCGATGTGTTCAACCGCGATCGCATACTCCTTTATTTTCACGATGCGATGGACAACAATCGTGTAGAACTTCTTCTGCACGTTGCGATCAACCCTAGATCGCTTCCTTCTTTGAAGAGCCGTAACCTTTGCCCAGAACTTCGACGAACAACTCAAGACTTCAAACACTTTGAATACAGACTCGATTACGATTATTTGTGCCCAAAAACACAGGGGCCTTTACAAACAACCGCAAATGTAAAAGGAATTAAACAAACTGAGGCAAATCATCCCGAAAACATCCATTAATCTGACACATCCACATCAGATTTAACATTTAAAAGAACGTAGAAATGCACCCACCATGAATGTATACGTTATTTCGTTGCAACAGATGAAATCGGAGTATCAGAAACCTGGCTCTGATGTCAATTGAAGAATCTCATACCGAGCGTTCCATGAGCGGGTTCAGATCGCTACGATTTCATAGTGACCGAAACACAAAAGATATACATTTACACTAACAGTTATGCATATAAACCTAATTATCGGCATGCTCAGAACACAATAATTAACAAGGAAAGGGTTCATACCAGATGAAGACACTCTTCGAACGTCTGAACCCTAACCAGCGGAAACCCTCCAATAGATCCACCAGCACCCAGGTATATTTTCACTGCAACAGCACGATCAGAACGTACACGAACACTGCAGCGGGGACGACACCACCACTAGTGAAGCCCGGGTATCCTCGGCATGAAAACCCAAAGAGTGGGCTTTGGTGAGTTTGGTAGAGGATAGAGGACAACGCGTCGTGTAGACGATAAGCAAGTGAGAGATGAAACTGTGCTATCGTATAGCGAAAATTTTTATCGTATAGAAGAGCTACACGATCATGTATAAAAGGGTGAACGATCATTTAGGAAAAACGTATACTATCATTTTGAGAAAACGTGAGGTAGATGATCGTTTAGAAGGATGAGTTTCTATCGTATAGGCTCTCGCGATCGCTTTCACGAATTCTTTTGGGTGCGGACGAAATTATGAATGCACGATTATGATAAATGAAAACGATTTTCATTTTTCCCGCCAGTTACCATAACCAATGTAGCCCACTTCCCACATCCGAACGTGGACAAATTAGTTAATTATCATATAATTAATTAATTAACTAATTAATAAATATAATCATATATAATTGAACCTCCTCTTGTCAATTTGAACATTTCAAATTAACCCAAACACTGGTTATCGACTTTATCCAAGCTACCCAGGTGACTTAATGGACCTGTGGCTCGATGCTCTAACGGTACGTGAATAGCTAACTAAACTCTTTAGCCACGAGATCCACCATCCGTTAACTGTTAGTGATTCCACTAAACACCAACAACTGAACTCTTCTTACCAAAAAAAATATATTTCTATGTCCATTGGATATAACCAATCATGAGTACGATGACCCTTCACAGATGCTCGTAAGTACAGCTTGGCCAATTTACCGTTTTGCCCCTGTAGTTACATCTCACTCCTTAAGTACCACTGATTCCTCTAATGACTAATATAACTTAGTCCAACTATGTGTGAACACCTCTCGGGCCAATAGAAGGTGTGTGGTGCCACATCGTTCAAGCCCCGGAATCAGCCCTTAAGAGAGCCATCTATCTCTTTGCCCTTGCCTCGGGGAAGAAGTGAATTCCATATTGTGTAGCTGAGTTCCCAGCTCCCAAATCAGACGAATCCCCAAAATGGTAGGTTTTAATCGGCGACCTGGCCACTCGCACTCATACAAATCAATGGACCGCCCTCAATGGCAGGAGTTCTTAACTCACTCAGGATTGAAGTCATGTTACCTATGGTCATTTTAGTGAAGCGAAGTCTCTGTCATGAACAGTGTTATATAACGAGACATTAACGCTTCGTGGTCAGGTCTTATACAAACTCTTTGTATTGTATAGGACACCCCTGCTCGCATGTCCCCAACACGAATAATCAGGATCAGACCATCTGTGACAAGTCACAACACTTGTGACCATTCCACAAAGTGGGTCGCGTCTGTAGCGTTACCAAGATAAGGTTTTCCTTCTTTATCCATTTACTACAGCACATTTTAGTTATCACTCAAGACATGATCCACTTGTATGTCACCACATACATGCTTGAGTCACATACAGATAACCATGGATTTTATGTTTATTGGTTTGTGGTAAAAAAAATAAAATAATTAACCGATCAAAACAACAAGATGTGAAGTAAATATCATATATTAATAACACAAGTGTTCGTACATATTGTTTACAAACTACAGGACACGAGACTTTAGGGCATCAACCCCAACAGAAAAAAGGGTGAGTATAAAAATATTCTGTAAGTGACCCAGTACTTCGTCCACTAGGTGATATTATTAGCTTTCCTATCGAGACACAAGTGTACATCGCGTACCATAGGCATAAGCATAGGCAGAGGTATAAGGGCGAATCCTAAGCATACTTTCATAGGTAGTGGTCCCCGAGGAGTCATAATCATAAGATAGGTAGTGATTCTGTAGGGATGCCAAAAAATGAACATAAGAAATGAACTCGAAGGTCCAAAAAAATGACAAGTATATAGTTGGATAGGAGCGCTAACAATCACCATCAGTCCAACATGCAACATACAACATCCAAATTTTTGTATCAAACAATAAACATGATATTGCAAACTTAGTTAATAACTATAGGTCTCCACAATGCCCTCAATAATCCATTCGTTAGTCCATCATAGCAAATCATTTCATCACAGTACAAGCATGTATTCACCTAACTCACAATCTTAACATCAACTTAAGATTTGAGGGCAAACCAGTAGTAAATCTATTATCTCAAATTTAAGCAAATCAAACTCTTCTTTATCTTTGACTAAAATTCTTGGATTCTCCCCTAAACAATAATTGAAACTAACTTAGATCTTTAGAGCTTAAACCAAGCATAAAATTCACCACAAATAGTCCTCAATACTTACTCAACGAGTGGCTTGCTTCCAAATATGCTTCCAACTTAGCAGGGAGGAACCAACCTACACATAAATCCAAAATTAAGAATTTAAAATCCACTTTCCAGCACTAGAATTATTCCAAAAAGTTCCAAAGTCTAAACACTCACCAAAACCTAAGCCAAAATCACCAAAATGAACTCTAATACCTACTAGATAGTCTCTTAATCTCTTCCAAAAGCTCCAAATTGACCTCCAAACACCGAAAACAACAATATTTAGCCTGAAAACTTATTGGGCATTAAAAAATCAAATAAGAACAAACCCAAAATGCCCAAAAGCTTACCAACAACGACAAAATTCAACGAACTCCAGCGAGCAAAGGAGGCTATCGACGAAGCTTATAGCACGCGCGGATCGACGACAGTTAAACGACGTGGAACTACGATGAATGGCTAGACGTTGGGTTTGGCGCAGCGAAAACGAATGATGCAAATCGAAAACCCATCGACAATGTACCGAGTATGAGCAAACGGAGACCCACCGATGACGACAGTTGGTCTGAAACAAAGAATGAATGAGGGACTGTTGAACCCACGTGTGAAGAAGAAGACGTGATAGTTGATTTTTTTTTTACTTTTTGCATGCTTCCTTGGCGACTTAGATAACCCATATATATTATTTCATTTCCTTCTCAAAACCCTAATTCCCAATATATATATAAATACATAACTTTTTCCTTTTCCTTTATATATATATATATATATATTCCTTTTTTTTTCTTAAAAAAATTAAATCCACCAGCAATAAATCCCAAATAAAATTAAAACCTCTAAATCCCCTAAATTCATAAACCTTTTATCAATTAATCCCAAAATTATTAAATCTTCTCCAATATTTCAAAACCGAAATATAAATCCACCAAATGAATTAAATACAAATTTTAAATCTTAAACACTTCTTTTTAATGGAATAATCTCGATCTCAATAATTTAAATTTAGCCCCAACACTCAAAATAACACTCAAATAATCAAGACAACTAAATAAAAAAAATTATCTGAAAGTTTAGGATGTTACAAAAATTAATATAATGTCTATAGATATATTATATTATAGAGTGGAGATCAGCGAGAAAGCTGGAGAGATCGAGAGTGGAAACCAGCGAGAAAGCTAGAGAGAGCGAGATTGGAGACTAGCAAGAAAGCTGGAGAAAGCGAGAGTGGAGAGAAAAGTTGGAGAGAAACTGGGAGAGAGCGAGATTGGAGAGAAAATGGGAGAGAAAGTTGGAGAGAGCGACACTACCGAGAGTGGAGAGAGCGACACTGCCGAGAGTGGAGAGAGCGACATTGCCGAGAGCGGAAAGAGCGAGAGCGCCTATGCGTTAGCCTTGCTTTGTCCGATTCGAATGTCACGCCCACACCTCACCTACGCATTGAACGGTCGAGCAAGCTTCTGGGCTATGTATTTGGACGCGTTGGGGTGGATTATGCATGTAAAAACCCTAATTTGAATACAAACAAAGCTTGAAGACGTAAGTGCAAATGTCAATTAAAATCTAGGTGTCCGACTAAGAGAAATTCTTAAACCCTAAGAAACTGTGTTGGATGCGTTTGGGAAGAACACATTGAACCAAGGTGAAGTCAGCTTACGTTGATAAAGGGAGGATTAAACATTTGGCCATGCAGCCAAGTAGGTGCTGTCAATCCCACGAGCAATTTGAATGCCTATAAATAGGGAGTTGGGATTTCATTTTCAAATCACACAGAAATCATAAATTTCGTAGAGAAAGTAAAGGGCATTGAGGGTTTATAGGAATGTGTCAACTTTGGACGAGGAGATCTTCCAATCTACTCGTGTTTTTGAAGTGATTTAAAAGCTATCTGAAAGCTCTTGAAGTCTAGTTTTTAGAGTAGTGCTGCCGGAGGAAAAGTCTCAAAGGAACTGGGCTGGAGGTTGAGAAGAAGGCAGAAGGGTCAGACTGTCGGATCAGTCTAGGCCAGTCTTGAATATTTTAAGATTCTGGCCAAACCACGAGGAATTACTAGCTCAAAGTTTACGGTAAGATTCCTGAAACAATTTAGAATAAGTTTGTAGAAGGAAGTATTTCAAAATAAGGTTCAGAACTATGAGTAATCTAAGTTGTAAGTTGAATCTGGATTCTAGGGGTGAAAAGGAGCCCGAGGAGCTACTAGAGTGAAAAGCTCCTAAGAAATCGAGGTGAGTGGCTAAAATGTTTTCGAACTAAAATGTTTTTAAACTGTTTTGATTACAAATGTTTTACAGAAAGTATGTTTGCGAAAATATTCTCATGCCTACTAGTTTTATAAAGTGGTTTCCAAGCAAGATCTGAATTGTGTTGTGAACGAATATCTATCGTTGAAAAACTATTTACATATGTTGATTTTATGTAGCATGCATTACCATCTTTAAAGCCATGTTGTATATGTATTATATTGTACATGCTTTAAAGAGAAAAGTTGTTTATAAATAGTTTTGGTGAAATGCGATGCCGAAGTACAAGGAGAAAGCATCCACCCAACTAGATACTAAAGTACAAGGAGAAGGTATCTATTGGTACTAAAGTACGTTTGAGGAGGTACCAAGCCAACGAGATACTAAAGTACGTTGGAGAAGGTATCCTAGTAGCTCGTTACTGAAGTACAAGGAGAAGGTATCTGAGCAGTAGTACCTAATATGGCCACAGGTGAATAAAGTCAGAGATTGAGCAAAAGGGTTCTCTCTGGACTAGTAGTTGGTGTTGGGATTATTTTACCAGTTATACAGTACTTTGATTTGAGAAATGATTTTACTGTTTTATGTTTAAAACAGCTTTATATAATTTACGCTTGGAAAATATTTATGCTGCAAAAGTTTATATTTCAGATAAAACTATTTTCTGAAATTATGCATGAGAATTTACTATGTTTTCTCGGTCACTCACTGGGCGTAAGCTCACCCCATTTTCAAATGTTTTTGTTTTTCCCCCCCCAGGTAGCGTCAAATCCTCTGAAGACAGCTCAGTATCTGCTCTGCCACTAAAGGACCAAAAGACTTGTAACCGTTTGCTAGGTGGTTACTGTTAATATTGTACACATGTTACTATTGTTCATATAGGGACTAGGGTTTGTGGGTTTTGGGACTTGTAAATCTAATGTTGTAAATACTCTAAACATATTAAGTTTCTAAGTTAATAAATTATGGGCCTACAGCCGTCCCATTGCATATAATTTGTATTTGGTATCAGAGTTATTCTGCAAGAGTTTTTAGGCAGTAAGTGTCAGCCTAAGGGTTGATAACTGCTGCAGTCACGCCCTTCTCTAGGCTAAGAGGGTGATCTGGGGCGGTGTGTGACAATTTGGTATCAGAGCATAAGTTTTTGGGACAATTGAGGAATTAGTTGATACCAACTTGATATTAAAGGATGGGTTATACGTAAGTTTGGGAAAGATTTAAGCTAGCTTAGTATTAAAACATAAGACTTTGGGTGAAAGAGAGAGTTCATGCATTAGATTAAAGTCCCATAAATAAGTCCCTAACATGTGTACTTAATAACTAGGCAAAAATGCTGAGGAAAAGAGGCAGACCAAGCAAGCAGACCGAGAAGAGGAATATTGACCCTACCAGTGGAGGTCCTGAGGTCTCGTCAGACTCAGATCCGACGGGAAAAAGAGTTAGAGACTTAGTAGAACAAGAGGCAACTTCTGAAAACGAGTCTAGTATATAAAAGGTAGATGTAGAACCCCAGATGGAGGATCGAGTATTCGATAGAATCACTTAAAGATTAGCGGCTAGTGTAGGATCGATTCAAAACGATCTAGAAAAAAAGTTTAGCGTCGAGAGGTTGAAAGCTTTAGGAGCCACGACGTTCGATGGAACCACAGATCCATTAGATGCTGAGATCTGGTTGGATTTGATTGAGAAGTGTTTTAAAGTTATGAGATGCCCTGAGGACCATAAGGTCGAGTTAACAGCATTCTTGTTGCAAAAAAGGGCTGAGAAGTGGTGGAAAGTGATAGAGGCTAGAAGGAGTATTTCAGAAACTATGACTTGGTCTGAGTTTAGACAAGTATTTGAGGATAAATACTACCCTAGTTCTTTTAGAGATGTGAAGAGGGAGGAATTCCTTAGGCTAACTCAAGGAGTGATGACGATTGCTGAGTATGAGCAAAAATTTACTGAGTTATCTCAGTATGCCCTTCCGATCATCGCGGAAGAGAAAAAGAGGTGTAGGAGATTTGAGAGTGGCCTAAGAAGAAAAATATGTACATCTGTTACCTCTACATCTAATTGGGTGAATTTCACTCAGCTAGTTGAGACCGCTATCCGAGTAGAGCGGAGTGTAGCGAAGGAGGATGAACTTTAACCAGGAGAAGGATAGTTTAGAGTGCCTGGAGAAACAATAAGTAAAAAATTTAGATCCTCTTTCTCTGGACAGTCAGGGATAAGAAGTTTTGGGGGCATGAGCCAACAAAGTTTGAGTCGAAAGAAGTCCAGACCTGTAGCTAAACAAATTGGTTGATCAGTATTAGATCGTACTAGTGAGTCAGTGGCTAGTACAAGGAGGAAACCGCTGTGTGTAAAGTGTGGTGAACCTCATACAGGGGTATGCTATGGTAATAGGAATGTGTGTTTCCAGTGCGGACAAGCTGGGCATTTCAAAAGAGATTGTCCTCAGCTGGGTCATGGAGCACAGAATGAGCAAAGAGGAGTTACCCAGACTGTAAACCAACCTACAACGACCGGAACTAGAGGTGAGGGATCCGGTGTAGCTAAGCAGAAAGGGGTAGTTGGAGGACCCCAATAGCAACCGTAGCAGCATCAGGGTAGAATGTACGCTATGAAACACCAGGAAGCGGAAGAAGCTCCAGATGTCGTAACTGGTACGATAACTTTATGTAATCAATCCGCTTATGCATTATTTGATCCTGGTGCTACACACTCATTCATATCTAATATGTATGCATTACATATAGATAAAATACCTGAACGTATGGATGAGGAATTATTTATTTCTACGCCTGTAGGAGATACTCTAGTAGTACATGAGTATTATAGGAATTGTGAAGTAATTCTTGGAGACCAAAGTTTTTGGGTCGACTTGATTCCATTAGAATTACTAGAATTTGATGTTATCTTAGGTATGGATTTCCTAAGTAAACACTATTCCACTATGGATTGCTTTAGAAGAGAAATAGTGTTTAGAAAATCCGGTGAAAAAGAAATAACTCTGGTAGGAAGTAAAAGAATACTCACAGGAAGTTAATATCAGCGGTAAAAGCAAGAAAACTGTTGAGTAGGATGTGAAGCTTACTTAGCATCTGTAGTAGTTTCCCAAGATAAGAAACTAAAACCTGAGGATGTACCTGTAGTACAAGAATTCTTAGATGTGTTCCCTGAAGAATTATTAGGCTTACCGCCTGATAGGGAAGTGGAATTTACCATTGAGTTAATTCCTGGTACTGCACTTATATCCCAAGCACCATATAGGATGGCCCCAATGGAGTTGAAAGAGTTAAAAGTTCAATTACAGGAACTTGTGGATAAGGGGTACATTCGACCCAGTGCCTTAGGGAGCGCCAGTCTTGTTTGTTAGAAAGAAAGACGAAACTCTTAGATTATGCATAGACTATAGACAGTTGAATAAAGTGACCATTAAGAATAAGTACCCATTGCCTCGTATAGATGATCTCTTCGATCAGTTAAAGGGAGCAACGGTGTTCTCTAAGATAGATTTGAGGTCAGGCTATCACCAGTTGAAGGTGAAAGACACAGATGTTCCTAAAACTGCATTCAGAACTAGATATGGACATTTTGAGTTCCTAGTAATGCCATTTGGATTAACAAATGCTCCTGCGGTATTTATGGACTTGATGAATAGGATATTCCATTCTTATCTGGATCAGTTTGTGATAGTATTCATAGATGACATACTAGTGTATTCCAGTAGTGCGGAAAAACACAAAGAACATCTAAGGATGGTATTACAAACTTTAAGAGAAAAGAAGTTATATGCCAAATTTAGTAAGTGTGATTTTTGGTTAAATCAAGTCATATT
The DNA here is from genome assembly GCF_027475165.1 of Benincasa hispida. Classification (NCBI taxonomy): domain Eukaryota; kingdom Viridiplantae; phylum Streptophyta; class Magnoliopsida; order Cucurbitales; family Cucurbitaceae; genus Benincasa; species Benincasa hispida. Next base: position 31,145,353 of record NC_143479.1, read on the forward strand.
TCTTGGGCATATAGTTTCAGCTGACGGAGTTAGTGTTGATTCCCAAAAGATAGAAGCAGGAGTTAATTGGGAACGACCCCTGAATGTAATCGAAGTACGCATTTTTCTGGGTTTAGCAGGATATTATAGGAGATTCGTGGAGGGTTTCTCTAAGATAGCCCTTCCATTGACAAACCTAACCAGAAAAGATGCAAAGTTTGAATGGTCGCCAGAATGCGAGCATAGTTTCCAAATGCTAAAACAAAGGTTAGTATTAGCACCAGTATTAACTCTACCTACACCAGGTACGCGGTTGAAGTTTATTGTGATGCATCCCGACAAGGATTAGGATGTGTGCTGATGCAGGAGGGAAAAGTAGTAGCCTATGCTTCACGAAAGTTAAAGAAGCATGAATGTAATTACCCTACACACGACTTAGAAGTAGCAGCAGTTGTGTTAGCTCTAGAGTTATGGAGACATTACCTGTTTGGTGAGCGATGTCATATATTTACGGATCATAAGAGTCTAAAGCATATCTTTGATTAAAAGGAACTAAACCTAAGACAAAAAAGATGGCTTGAATTGATTAAAGATTATGACTGTACAATTAACTATCACCCAGGTAAAGAAAATGTGGTAGCTGATGCCTTAAGTCGAAAAACTAGATCAGCTACAGCTAGTATTAATTCAGTGAAGGGTAGATTGATCCATGAGTTGTATAATGCTAGGGCAGCATTATCAATCGGTCGAAAAGGAGGATTACTAGCCTTATTTCAAGTGCGTCCTACTCATGTAGAAAATATTCTATGTGAGCAATTAAAGGATTCTGATCTGAAGAAGTTAGCTGAAGAAGTGGATAAAGGATTGAGGACGGACTATCAACTAAGAACAGACAAAGTGCTACTAAAGGAAGGTAGGATTTGCATACCTAAGGACTTAGCTCTTAGACAAGCTATACTAGAAGAAGCGCATAGTTCGGTATATGCTATGCACCCGGGCAGTACGAAAATGTACAAAACATTGAAGAAATCGTACTGGTGGCCAGGTATGAAAAAAGAAATAGCGAAGTATGTTGACAAGTGTCTAATATGTCAACAAGTTAAACCAGAGAGACAGAAACCAGCAGGATTACTTAATCCACTCCCAATACCAGAATGGAAGTGGGAACATATTACAATGGATTACCGAAGACACCAGCTAGTTATGATGGTATATGGGTAATTGTGGATAGATTAACAAAAACAGCTAAGTTTTTACCTATTAAAGCCACTTATACCGGGACCAACTAGCTAAGCTATATGTTGATCGAGTCGTAAGTCAGTTTGGAGCTCTAGTTTCAATTGTAGCAGATCGAGACTCCAGATTTACATCAAAGTTTTAGCCTAGTTTGCAGAAAGCTATGGGACCAAGTTATATTTCAGTACCGCTTTTGATCCACAGACGGATGGTCAGTCTGAGCGGACAATCCAGACATTGGAAGACATGCTGAGGACATGTGTGTTGCAATTCAAAGGCAGTTGGGATACACATATATCGTTAATTGAATTTTCGTATAACAACAGCTACCATTCGAGTATCGGAATGGCACCATATGAAGCCCTATACGGAAGACCATGTAGGACTTCGATATGTTGGAATGAAGTCGGTGAAAGGAAATTACTAGGTCCAGATCTTGTACAACAGACATCAGATAATCTTAAGACGACTCGAGATAGGCAGAAAAGTTATGCTGATAAGCGGAGAAGAGAATTAGAGTTTGAAATGGGTGATAAAGTATTTCTGAAATTATCTCCGTGGAAAGGAATACTCAGGTTCGGTAGAAAATGGAAGTTAACCCCGAGATATATTGGACCCTATGAGATAATAGAAAGGATTGGTCCAATGGCATATCGATTGGATTTACCCCCAGAATTATCTCGTGTTCATGATGTGTTTCATGTGGCAATGCTTAGAAAGTATGTGCCAGATCCTACTCATATATTATCTGAACAACCAGTACAGTTGAAAGAGAATTTTTCGTATAAGGAGGAACCAGTGGAAATTCTGGACAGAAAGGAACAGGTCTTGAGGAATAAGACAATCCCATTAGTAAAGGTGCTATGGCGAAATCATGCTATAGAAGAAGCAACATGGGAAGCTGAGGAGCAAATCAGAAATAAGTATCCATAGTTTTTTAACTGATGGACTTGTGGTGAAATTTCGAGGACAAAATTTTTATAAGAAGGAGGTAAATGTGAACCCCGAATCCCAATTTTACACTTAAGTGTGTTTTCTTATTTAAATTGTCTTAATTTTCCACTTAGTTATGTGTCCCTATTTAAATTTGTATAATAAGTATGTTGATGAGAAAGTTAGTGTGGAATGGTGAAGAAAGAATGGGGATTTGAAAAGAAAAATATGGAATTGAGTTGGGAAGGTTGGGGGAAAATAATAAGTAGGTTGAGTTAGTGGGGAATAATATGGAAATTAAGTTTGGAAAATTTGGGGAAATTTCGGCTAAGTATAGAGAAGTTATGTGAAATGCGTTATGGCTGAAGGACTGAGAAAAAAATATGGAAGTTATGTGTAATGCATGTTGTGCACAAAGAACTGGAAGGCAAGTGACTAGTGGCACAATCGTGTAGAAGTTGCACGGAGACAAACAATGTTTGTAGTAGCTAAGAGCGAGATCGTTGAGAGTGAGATCAGCGAGATTGTTAAGAGCGAGATCATTGAGATTGAGACCAGTGAGATTTTGAGCGAGAAAGTGGGAGAGAGCGAGAGTGGAGAAAAGTTGGAGAGAAAGCTGGAGAGAGCGAGAGAGAGAGCGAGAAAGAGAGCGAGAGAGAGAGAGCAAGACCAACGAGAAAGTTGGAGAGAGCGAGAGTGGAGAGAAAAGTTGGAGAGAAACTGGGAGAGAGCGAGATTGGAGAGAAAATGGGAGAGAAAGTTGGAGAGAGTGACAATGTCGAGAGCGAAAACAGAAAGAGCACCTATGCGTTAGTCTTGCTTTGTCCGATTCGAACGTCATGACCACGCCTCGCCTATGCATTGAACGACCGAGCAAGCTTCTGAGCGATGTATTTGAACCTGTTGGGGTGGATTATGCATGTAGAAACCCTAATTTGAATACAAACAAAGCTTAAAGACGTAAGGGCAAACGTCAATTAAAATCTAGGTGTCCGATTAAGAGAAATTCTTAAACCCTAAGAAACTGTGTTGGATGCGTTTCGGAAGAACACATTGAACCAAGGTAAAGTCAGCTTACGTTGATAAAGAGAGGATTAAAAATTTGGCCATGCAGCCAAGTAGGTGCTGTCAATCCCACGAGCAATTTGAACGCCTATAAATAGGGAGTTGGGATTTCATTTTCAAATCACACAAGAATCATAAATTTCGTAGAGAAAGTAGAGGGCAGTGAGGGTTCAGAGGAATATGTCAACTTTGGACGAGAAGATCTTCCAATCTAGTTGTGCGTTTAGAGTGATTCCAAAACCATCTAAAAGATCTGAAAGTCCAGTTTTCAGAATAGGGCTGCCGAAGGAAAAGGCTCAAAGGAACTGGGCTGGAGATTGAGAAGAAGGCAGAAGGGTCAGACTGTCGGATCAGTCTGAGCCAGTCTTGAAGAGTTTGAGATTCCCAAAAACCCACGAAGAATTATGAGCTGAAAGTTTAGGTTAATATTCTTGAGACATTTTAGAATATGTTTTTAGAAGGAAGTATTTCAAAATAAGGTTCAGAACTATGAGTGATCTAAGTTGTAAGTTGAATCTGGATTCTAGGGGTGAAAAAGAGCCCAAGGAGCTACTAAAGTGAAAAACTCCTAAGAAATCGAGGTGAGTGGCTAAAATGTTTTCAAACTAAAATGCTTTTAAACTGTTTTGATTACAAACGTTTTACAGAAGCATGTTTGCGAAAATATTCTCATGCCTACTAGTTTTATAAAGTGGTTTCCAAGCAAGATCTGAATTGTGTTGTGAACGCATGCCTATCGTTGAAAAACTATTTACATATGTTGATTTTATCCAACATGCGTTACCATCTTTAAAGCCATGTTGTATATGTGTTATATTGTACATGCTTTAAAGAGAAAAGTTGTTTATAAATAGTTTTGGTAAAATGCGATGCCGAAGTACAAGGAGAAGGCATCCACCCAACTAGATACTGAAGTACAAGAAGAAGGTATCTATTGGTACTGAAGTACGTTTGAGAAGGTACCAAGCCAACGGGATACTGAAGTACGTTGGAGAAGGTATCCTAGTAGCTCGATACTGAAGTACAAGAAGAAGGTATCTAAGTAGTAGTACCTAATGTGGCCACAGGTGAATAAAGTCAGAGATTGAGCAAAAGGGTTCTCTCTGGACTAGTAGTTGGTGTTGGGATTATTTTACCAGTTATACAGTACTTTGATTTGAGAAATGATTTTACTGTTTTATGTTTAAAACAGCTTTATATAATTTACGCTTGGAAAATATTTATGCTGCAAAAGTTTATATTTCAGATAAAACTATTTTCTGAAATTATGCATGAGAATTTACTATGTTTTCTCGGTCACTCACTGGGCGTAAGCTCACCCCGTTTTCAAATGTTTTTGTTCCCCCCCCCCTCCCCACAGGTAGCGGTCAAATCCTCTGAAGATAGCTAGTATCTGCTCTGCCACTAAAGGACGAAAAGACTTGTAACCGTTTGCTAGGTGGTTACTGTTAATATTGTACACATGTTACTATTGTTCATATAGGGACTAGGGTTTGTGGGTTTTGGGACTTGTAAATCTAATGTTGTAAATACTCTAAACATATTAAGTTTCTAAGTTAATAAATTATGGGCCTACAGCCGTCCCGTTGTATATAATTTGTATTTGGTATCAGAGTTATTTCGCAAGAGTTTTTAGGCAGTATAATTTGTATTTGATAACTGCTGCAGTCACGCCCTTCTCTAGGCTAAGAGGGTGATCTGGGGCGGGGTGTGACAATAACGGTAATTTGGCCCAGCTGTACTTACGAGCATATGTGAAGGGTCACCGTACTTATGATTGGTTATATCTAATGGACACAAAAATATATCTGTGGTAAGAAAAGTTCAGCTGTTGGTCTTTAGTGGAATGCCTGACAGTTAATGGATGGTGGATCTCGTGGTTAAAGAGTTTAGTCATCTATTCACGTACCGTTGGAGCTTATAGCCATAGGTCTATTAGGTCCCCTAGGTAGCTTGGATAAATTCGAGAACCAGTATTTGGGTTAATTTGAATTGTTCAAATTGATAAGAGGAAGTTCGATTATATATGATATAATTAGACTGGTTAATTATATATGATATAATTGGCTGAATGTATGAGATACATTATTTTGGAGGAAATTAGATATAAATATGATTTATATCAAGTAGAGGAGAAAATACTATAGTAGATAAGTGATATCAAACTATAGAATATAAATATAATATGATTATATTTATTAATTAATTAGTTGAAGATAATTATGTCAAAATTCACATTCGGACGTGGGTTAGTGGGCAGCGTTGGTTATTGTAACCGATGAGTTAAAATGAAAATAGTTTTCATTTTTGCATCGTCGTTCATTCGCCCAAGAGAATTCGAAAGCGTGTATTGGTGAAAGTAAACGATCGCTCGAGAGCCTATATGATAGTCGCTCTTCGTCTAGACGATCGTCTACCTCACGCCTAAACGATCGCACACTCTCACCTACACGATCAGATAGATTCTCTAAATGATTGTATAGTGTGCTGATTTAACTAAACGATCGTATACCTTTTCTTAAACGATCATTCAGTAAATTCTACACGATCGTGTAGCTCTTCCTAAACGATAAGCACTTCTGTTATGCGATAGCGTCGTTTTCCCTCCCACTTGCTTATCGCCTACACGATTCGTGTTTCCTCCATCCTCTACCAAATTCACCAAAGCCCACCCTTTGGATTTTCACTCCGAGAATACCTGGGGCTCTTTAATGGTGGTGTCGTCCTCATTGCGGTCATGAATTCGCGTTGTTCGTGCTGCTGCATTCGACATTTTTCGTCGGGCGTTGGTAGAACACTTGGAGGGTTCCGCTACATTAGAGTTTCGGAGTGTGAAGATTGTCTTCAACTGGTATGGAACTTTGTCCTTTTGTTATTTTGTTGTTCGTAGCATGCCGTTAATTAGGGTTTATTTGCATAACTGTATGTGTTGAATGTATAATGTTATATTTCGGTCACGGTGAGATCGGAGCGATCCGAACGCGCTCATGGAACTCATCGATATGAGATCCTTCACTTGAGACTTTTTCTTGAAATTTCTTTCATGTAATTACTTTCTTTTGAATGTTCTTGCTGAGAATTAGAACAAAATTTATTAAGATTGAATTAACAACTCAAGATTAATCCATTTTTGTATGCAAAAATTATATAGTTCTATAACAAATTTGTAATTAGGGTTGCAAGAATTAGTAGTCTTGATAGAAAATGTGGACTTCTTTTCCTTCTTTAAAGAACCTATTAATTTAGAACATTCATGCAATCAATCTTGAATTTTCAGTGTTTTGATTTCAAGATTTGGAATAGTTAAGAAACCTCATGAGTTTACTGCAACTTAGGGATTAATTGTGAAAAGTATTTAAGAAGCAATTAAGACAAAGATTAGGGTTAATTGTCAAATTAGCTAATTAGGGAATTAGGATTTTTTTCTCAATGAACTATTGAATAATCTAATTGCATGATTCTTTGTTAAGTCAATGATAAAATTGCCTAGTTTACATAAAATCTCTAAGATTTTATTTTTCAATTGAATCTTATCTCATAATCTCTCTTACTTCTCTCATTACTAAAACTTCTATATCAATTCTTTTTCGCTTAGTTAGTTTCTAGTTCTTTAAAACAAACAACCCCTCTCCCCTCCTCCCCCCTCCATTTAATCTTTTGCATTGTGGAATTTAATTAATCTATTTTAGGCCAATTAATAGAGGTTCTTTTGGGATCGACCTCTTACTCAACTATTGCTACGTGCTAGTTTTAGTTGTAGTTAGAATCTTATAAATTTCATTTGTTCTGGGTAAGATAGAACTAACGACACCTATTTTACACCAAACAGTAATATTATTAAGTTATGGGTTATTTAATAATATGTGGACGAAAGTTGTGTTTTTTGTTTGTATTCGAGATCCTAAAAAGAACATAGATATATACTTCATATGAGTTGTGGAAAGGCTACATATAACCTAAGAGATTTGAGAGTGTTGGGTGATTAGCCAAAGTGGCGTATATCTAGAATTCAAGAAACCTAGGGTTGGGTCTGATATGCATAAGTGCACGCATCAAGTTATACTATAGTAAAACGGCCTTGAGAGACCAAGTATCGTCCTCAGGAGATCATATGCCCAATTAATTTAACTATCCTAGAATTATGTTGACTTTATTTAAGGAGTAGAAACATGATGTTTGATTATTGCAAACTAAAAAAAAAAAAAGTTCGAAGCTCAAAGATAAAAGCATTTTGGGGTGCTATCATTGTTCAATTCATTGAGTTTTAGCAAAATCTTGTGTAATTGATATGTTTAAATCTAGAAACTATAATCAAGATTACTTTCTTTCGAAAACAATCTTTTCTCATGCAATCATAATTGATCACTAATCTCTTGAAACCAAGTGAAGAAGTACTGCATTAAGCATAGTCATAATATTTTCATTATTAATCTAACTATTTTCATTATAGATTAACAATGATCTAATGTTATAGGTCTAGTTAAACATACAATCTATCAAGTCAAATGCTCAACTTACCATACATTGATGATTAATTAATATAGAAGAAAGTATAATAACATTGAAGAGCAATCAATTCCACAATATCCATAAAAGTAATAAACAATACTCAAATCCATGAACACATCAACACCCTAGAAACAATAAGTCTAGGCACTCATCGGTAGGGGTGAGCATTCGGTTGGGCAAGGTCAATTTTCCATGAAAACCGTCGTCGAAACTGCCATATTCGGTTTAGAAATTTTGAAAACCGCCATTCTATTTTAGGTAGCTTAAACTAACTAGTCGAGGTCGGTTCAAGGGAGGTCGATTTCGGTTTAACCGACCAGTCTCCCTCTTTTTTTCCATTTTTTTTATTTATATTTTTCCACTCTTTTTTTTTCACTGCACTCATAATTTCATGTTTCAATTATTTTAATATAAAAAAGTATCTATTAAATAATATCTAATCTAAAATAGTCATGCAAATTACAAAATCCCAACATAATTTATAATTAATACTAATAGAAAATTTCAAAATTTCAATACCAAAGTTCCAATACAAAATTAGTAAGTATTAAGTAGTGTCCACTATTCAATACAAAATTAGCAAGTGGTGCAAGTCTACTATTGTATCCATTGGTGTTGTGATACTATCCAATCAGTGTCCTCCTAACAATGCATAATCCATTATCCATACAAAAACAAATTTAAAAGTTCCAAAGCAAATAGGATATTTGTAATATATAGTAGAATAAGAGAAAAAAAATCTAAAAAAATATTACATCTTTAAAATATTTACAAATATGGATGAGTTGACTAATCAATCTTTGATTTTTTTTTTTTTAATTTCCAATTTCGCTATCTCTTGTCTTATCTTGTTATACACTTTTTTTAGTCTTTTATTTTCTTTCTTTTCTTCGATTTTTGCTTCTTCCCTCCTTTTTTTTCATTTTTTTCATTTTCTTTTCTTTCTCAATTTTTGCTTCTTCCATTTATCCTAAAATTTTTCTTTCCTTTATTTGAATTTTGTTTTCTTTCCCTTTCTTTTCACAAGAACTATGAGGCTGAGTTTCGTACCCAAGACTTAAAAGTACTCAATTCATAAGTGACTTAACACCAACAAACAAATCATCAAGTTTAATTCTTATAACAAATAATAAATATAAATAGCAAATGAAAGTCTATCAATAATAGCCACTAATATTTTCTATCATTGATAGCTTAATCTTTGATTATATTTTCATAGTTAATAGCCACTTATAGAAATCTATCAATGATAGCCAACTTAGTGAATTTAATTAATAAAGTTGAATGTCGAACTAAAATGTAAGTGGAATGCCTAGAAGTTATCATTAATAGCATGTTTATTAGTGATAGAAGCTATCGTCAAAAAGTAAAGAGACTTACAAATGTTTGGAAAGGACAAGAAATAGGTAAAAAAGTGTTCAGTGGCTATGATTGATAGAAGCTACTACTGATAGCATGTTATTGGTGATAGAAGCTAATACTAATAGCATGTCATCGACGATAGAAGCTACCCGATAGCACATTATCGGTGATAAAAGCTACCATTGATAGGACGTTATCGATGATAGAGAACTATCACTGATAGCATGATATCAGTGTGATCATTGATAGCATCTTATCAGTGATATTATTAGTGAAAGAAGCTATCACTGATAACCATAATATGAGTAATGTTAGTTATATCAGTGATAGAACTTAGGTCATATCTATATATCGAGTTTCTTTCAAATGTGATAACCAGTTATAGAAGCCTGTCATTGATAGCCTTAAGTGTTAATATTTCAAGGTTGATTCTAATTGATGAAATTCTATCAGTGATAGCGACTGATAATTGTTATTAGTGATAGTCATGATAAAAGATTAGTAGTGATAGCTACTGTGGTAATCAAAGTTGTTGGTCTTCTTCCAAAGTTGATCTCTATTATAAATCTATCATTGATAGCCACTGATAGCCTTAAGTATTGATATTTCAAGTTTGATTCCAATTGATGAATGTGAATCAATGATAGCTACTGATAATTGATTGCAAATTAAAAGCTAATATTTCAAGATTGTATTAATTTTTCTCAAATTGAAAGCTAGCGCTGATAGAAACTATCATCGATAGCAATTGATAGAAGCTATCAACAATAGCAGCTGATAGCAGCTATCAGTGGCTATCACTGATAGCTGTTATCAGTGGTAGCTTTTAATTTGAGATAATAGGGAAGAAGCGAGCAAAGTGGTGGCTAGGCATGAGTTTTTTTAGTCTTTTACCATTTTTTATTTATAATGCAATTATTTTATCCTTGTACTACATATTCTATTATTTTGGGTTTGAATTATTTATGCAACTAGCCCAAGCAAATAAACATAATTCATCCAAATTCAAATGTAGTTATGTAAAATCCCTTTTTTCCAACTTGTCAACGTCTTTTTCTCCATCCATGACAGCTTGAAATCCTATAAAGTATACAATCAGAAATCAAAAAGAAGAATTGAAAATTAAAACTTCAAATCAAAGAATTAAAAATAATTTGAATACCTTCTTCAAACTTTAAATCTTCTTCCATGTCTTGATTCTAAAGGTCGAGATTGATTGGGTCTGAGCTTAACCAATTCTGCGTGCATATAAAAGCCTTTACCATTCTTGAAGCTATTGAGCAATGATTTGAATCAACCACATGTCCTCCAGTACTAAAAGCTAACTCAAATGCTACATAGATATTGGAATGACCAAAATATCTCTACTAATACGACTAAGAACCACAAATTAGTGCACATTCTGTTTCCACCAACGAAGAATGTCAAAACTACTATCAGTACACTCCCTGAGGGATTCCAACAAATATACATCAATCTTTGACTCTCTATCAAAATTTGTAGTCTTGGCAGTTCGAAATCCACAGGTGTAGCCCCAATCCTTTTCCATTACCATTTCCACTTCATCTTCCAAATCCACATCCATAATGGTATCCAAAACAGTTGGAAAATTATAGCCACGAATATGATGATCATCAATAGATTTACACGAACTAGCACTACAAGTAGCACCTGCATTAACAACATTAGCAACACCAACAACCAGCACTTGCACTACAACAACCACTAGAACTAGCACAAAAAGCATTAGTTTGTCCATTGTTATATTCATGAAAAAGATGTCTCAAAACATTTTTAACCATTCTTATCTTATCATGGTAATATCAGGCCTAAAAAGATATTTCCAACAATATGCTAAGTACTTCATCTTATAACGAGGATCCAAAACCACGACAATGCCCAAGAGTATATTGTTCTTCCTATCATCATTTCCCCAATACTTGTCAAACTTAGCCTTCATATTATTAACCATAGTAGAAAGTATTATATTTCAACTATTAGCATTTACTAGTATCCAACTAGCGTAATTTTCATCAGTTAATTTATCGACGGCAAGCAAACTTAGTGTAGCAGTAGCCATATTAAATTGCTGAAAGAGAACAAACATAATTTAGTCTACTTGCATTAAACCACTTTAAGAAAACCAATCAAGTTTTAGCAAAATAGTCTAGTGTACCCTAAGTGACATCTATTTTGCAATGATGCTTTAAGAGGCAGGACAAAAGTCACTGTAGGGTGATCAAGTGTCTCTTCACTGAAATGAGACAATCTCAACCATTAGACAGAAATAATTCCTTGTAACTGTAACTAATAGTCACAATTATTCGGTCCATAATTTGTTAACATCCTTAATAATTCTGTGTAAGTGTAACCCCTCGTTTTAGGTTCTAGAGTCCCACATTAATGAGCCAACCTTAGGGAAAACCCTATTAGAACAAGAGACTAAAGCAACCCTATCCATTTCTAGAGATCAAATAAAGCGTCATGCAAAACTGTCATCCTTTAGGGGGACACTCACGATGCCTCGAGGTGATGCATGAAACTTTATCCAACCTAATGAGAGAGACTGAAGGATAGGTTGTCACACGTCCCGCTCCCATTTACTATACACACTCTCTCCATTCACCTTGGTATTGACCTACCTAAACGGCACCTGTAGGGGGACACCTATGGTGCCTCGAGGTTGAGAGTATATCTCACGGTGTGAACTTTTAGAGAGAAACGTGTTGAGGTTAAAGTAAAGTATCATATACTCATTTTCCTCCCACTGAGTGTTCTACCTAGGGTTCATTAACTTAGAAAATTCGCGACTGATTTTATCTAAGTGATTGTTTAATTTGCTAAAAAATAACTCGTCTTTGATGATCAAACAACTTTGATTCAAGTCTTATTAAACTCTTTAACAAGACTTTCATCAAATTTGCAAGAATGTAACAAATCTATCTAATTCACCTTTCCAGGTAGGTTCCCAGGTAGGGGTGTGACGTTTCCATCGACTTAAGTACCCCAGCCTAGTCAGAACCAGCCTTAGACAAAAGGTCCCTTACAGATATATTTTTTACATATTTAATCTTTTATCAGGAATCAATTTAATCCTAGTAAACCGATATAAAAGATTAAACTTATATTTCTAATCTCATTAGAAACGTGATCTTAGGTCTATCTCAATCAAATTTTAAAATACTTTTAAAAAATGATAATAGCCTAAGATTTGCATGCAACTCTTTATTATTGATTTTAATTGTAATTTCATTTATTATAACACTTATAAGAAATGAAACAATTAAAACCAACCATCACATGAGTGACATACATAAGTTATTTATAACATTTATAAATTAACCTAAGGTAGTGTCATGCTTCATGCAATGTTAATTCATTACTAATATATAACTTTTATATAAAAAAGTAATGAACTAAGTTACAACATACATTCCATACAAACATTCAACCTTATATTATAATTCTTATAATATAAATGATGCATGAATATGCTATAATGCACGCATACATATATTATAACTCTTATATTATATGATGCATGAGTATGCTTTATGTAATTTAAATCATGCATACTAATATATTATAATACTTATAATATAAAATGATGCATAAAAATAAATGTATAATCTATGGTGGCTTTTAAAACTATATGACATACATTATGGCATATAAAATAAACATACATCACATGTATATTTAACTAAAGTTTATGAACTGGGATAGATAATCTCAAAATCAGAAAAAATGGCTAAACTATTACAAAAGTTGAGTCCACCGGTCCGGAATAAGTGAACCAGATCTTGAACCGCTCGCTTCAAACTGCCCCACCAAGAACCCTTGCAGCTTGATCGTGTAGCCAACTCCTGATCGTCGAGTAACGAGGCGTCGAGTATAGACGATCGTGTATATGCAATCGCGTAGTTTTTTACTATGCGAAGATCATGAAAGTCTATGCGATCGTTCAGAGTGCATCGAGTATTGCATACCATGCGATCGTGTAGCTAATGACTATACGATGAACATGATAGTCTACACAATCGTTTAGCACGCAAGCTTCGTATTGAACTCATATATTGCGCAATCGTCTACCCATCAAGGGCCTATGCGATCATGCAACCAATATAACACGATTGTGTAACAAACTTTACGTGATCCGTAACATTAGCTATTCGATCGTTTAGCAAATGCTACACAATCATGTAGTAAACTCCACACTAACGCATAACAAAATCTAAACGATCGTTTAGCTCCAGCTACACGATGCGACCTCCGTTTCGTCTTCTCCATCGAAACACACTACAACCTTTCTTCTGATGCTTTACAAACGACTAAAAACTAAACGAATACAGACTCGATTGTAACTTATTGTCCAAAAACGTAGGGGTCCTTACTGTAGGATTGTATCAGCAAGCAGCGGAAGCAACAAGGATCATTAAGCACTCTAATTCATTAATTTTTGCATAATATAAAACATGCTCTTACATAAACAAGTGGGTTTCAAGTCATACCTTTGTAGAACTTCTTCAAAGCTCGATTTCCAGCTACAAACTTCTCCAAATCTTATTATAGACCACCTCAAGATCTTTCCCACTATTCTCTTGGTACTCTAGATTGAGTTGTGGGACTCAAAACAAGCTTGAATGAAGGAAATTTTGAGAAGAGCTCACAATAGCAATCCAGTTGAAGAATACCTTCTTCACCATGAATTTTTCAGCAAAAATTCTATCCATTGCATGCTTCAAATTTACTCCAATCTTCTCAATATAATGCAGACTATCATGCAATGAAGATGGTTGTATGAGATGCAGCTCATGCTTGGAGTAATTGAGGCTTAAAGAGATGGGTTTTGTATGAGCAACTAGAAAGGTGATAATGGAATAAACCAAAATTCCATTTATATGCTTTTCCATCTTTTTCAACTTTTTCAAATTGATTACAAAAATCAATTTCATTTATAAAATTGAAAAAATTATTAATTTTACGAAATTAATTTCATAAATTAATTTTCTAATAAATTAATAAATAATTATTTAAACAATTTAAATAATTCTAATTAATTTAATATCAAATATTAAATTAATTCTTACACAAATCCACCTTCATATATTTAAATCATATTTAAATATTAATTCTCCTATTCCGTTTAATTCTTAAAATTAAACATGTAATTATATCTCATATAATTATAATTCCCTTAATTCTAATTTGAACGTTTCAAATCAATTTATCATGTTATTCTAAAGCTAATCCATTTACGAGCTAGTAAGGGGACCTCGTGGACCTACAGATCATGGGTTCCAATGATCTGAGATTAATTGGCTAAACTCATTACACCAAATTAACCCCATTTTTTAACTAATGGGTCACTCCACTAAAGACCATAATTGCACTCCCCTTACTGTAGATATATTATATCCACATGATTTAACCATAATTAATAAGTCAACCCTTCACAGGTTGTTCGTAATAACGGCTAGGTCAAATATCTATTTTACTCCCGAGATTACATCTTGTTCCTCTAGTTCCTACTGATCCTCTAATGAACAACTAGTTTGTGATCCAGTCACTAAACCAAAACTCTCCCAACCCAGTGAGATGGTGGGACCCCTTGTTCAAGACCTAGATTCAGTATTTGAGAGAACAACCTTTCTCCTATCCCTAAATCGGGTAGGCGTGAATTCCGTCTTGCACCCTATATTCCCAGCTATCTATTCGGTCTTATCTCTGAAATGGGAGGTATATTGAGCCGGCGTTGTTGAGCCAACCCTTGCCTATGCAAATCTAAGGATAATCTCAAATAAAAAGAAGTTCATAGTTAGCTCAAGATTAAGATCGAGTTACCTAGGTCATCTAAGTGAAATAGTCAGTCTTATACAGTAAACAACATTATAAAGTAAGAGTGACTTATTTCTTGGTCCAATCTTATGCAAACTCATTGCATGGGACGCCCCCATTCCTCATGTCATAACATGTACGAATTAGGATCACTTCGTTTGTAGCATTTTACAACTCTTTGTAATAACTACAGAGCAGGTCGCATCTCATAGTGTTACCAGAATAAGGCACCCAACCTTATTCATGTAATAGTTGAACCTGATATAATTACAAGGGCAAAACGGTAACTTTAGATGTAACTACAGGGGAAAAACAATAATTTTGGCTCAGTTATACTTACGAGCAATTTGTGAAGGGTCATCGCACTGTTATTATTTATATCCAATGGACACAAAAATTTATCTGTAGTGTAAAGAGTGCAGCTATCGGTCATTAGTGAAATGACCGACAATTAATAGATGTTGGGTAATTTAATTAAAGAGTTTAATTAATTATCCGAGTACCGTTAGAGCTTCAATCTACAGGTCCATAAGGTCCCCTCTGTAGCTCAACAAGGATTTATTTGAGAATTATTTTTGGATTAATTTGAAGTGTTCAAATTAATTGAGGGAATTAATTGTATATGATATAATTAATTAAATTAATTATATATGAGATATAATTAATATAATGTATTTGATACATTATAATATAAGGTAATATGAGAGGAATTTGAATATGATTCAAATACTAATTATATGAATGAGATTCATGTAATTAAATTTAATATAAATATGATTTATATTAAATACCATCAATAAGTTGAGAGGAATTAAATATTTGAATATGATTAAAATATTAATTATATGAATGAGATTCATATAAGTGAATTTAATATAAATGTGATTTATATTGAATGTCATGTATTGTTGAGAGAAAATACATCTATAGGTCATATTGTATTTGATACAATATGTAACTATAGAATATGGGATATATGGAATATAACATATAGTTTATATACATATAATAAGGTTGTTATTATATGTATAATTATTATTAATTTAATTTTATTAAAGGGAGAGAATTACAACTTCCGCCCCCATTTTCTCTCAGTCAATTACGTTGGTTATGTGAGAGAAAAAGATGGATTTGATTTATCTTCTTCCTGAAAAACACTAAAAAAAAAAAAAAAGAGTTCTCTTTGAGAAAAACTTATAAGGAAGAAAAGTTCTTCTCCTCCCTCTCTTCCTCTCCATCTCCTTCCCTCTTCCAAAGCCCTAAGGCAAAGCCCACACTCCTGCCATTCTCAATCCCTAAGGAGTTTATTGTTTTGTACTTGTAATTTTCTTGTACACCCCACTAGCTTAAAGACAAGTGGGAGATTGTTGGGGTTGATGCCCTAAATCTCGTTGGGTCTTATAGTTTTTAAACATGTGTATGAACAAACATTTTGTGATGTAATAGTATGAGGTATTTTCTTCACTACTGTCTATGAAATATGAGATATTTTAGTTGCATTAACCACAAACCAACAAACTAAGATCCCTGGTTATCGTTGTAACTTGAGCATGTATGTGAAGAAAATATCTCATATTATTACATCACAAAATTTTTGTTCACACACGTGTTTACAAACTATAGGACCAAACGAGATTTAGGGCATCAACCCCAACAGGTATCTCGTTTAGAAAAGGAAATCTGTTTGTGACTTGTTCGAGGGATTCTTGAAGAAAGTGTTCTTCAAAGGTAAGGGTTTCTGAAACCTTAAGTTTTCCTTTTTTTAATGCATGCTATCATTTATGTAAATGAATATTTTGTTCTTGTTTTAACTGTAAAACTTATATTCAACGAAAAATGAAAATTGGGACGATCTTACTTCTGCTCATGGTTCTCTCCAATTAGAGTTCCTTTAATGGGTATCAGAGCCAGGTTGTTGGTTTACTGATCCCAAATTCCATTCTTTTATTGAATCGTTTTCACAGTGTTGGTGGGTTTTACTGCATTCTGTTTAAAGTTCATGTGATGAATGGTTGTGAATGTGGTTTTACTGATGGATGTTTCGGGATAGGATACTTAGTTTTAAGGCTTTATTTCGTTTACAAATTTGGTTTGTAAAGGTCCCTGTATTGGGCATAATTTTTTGCTAAAGTCTCTAGAATTCATTATTTTGAGTCGTTCGTGCTGTTCCTGGGGAGCTTCAAAGAAGTGTTATAGAGCACTGTTTCAATGAGGAAGACGAAGCAGTTTACAAGATCGTGTAGCTACAACTACACGATCGTGCAGCTTTTGCTAAACGATCATGTAGCTTTTGCTACAAGATCAAGTAGATTTTGCTACACGATCGTGTAGCATTTGCTACAAGATCACACCACAAGATTGCTACACGATCACTGCAGAGAGTTTGTTGAATGGTGGTTCGGTTCGAGCGGTTCAAAGCCTAGTTCACCTGTTTTGAACCAGAGGACTCTTGCTTATGTAACAGTTAGCCTTTTAAATTTCTTTTTAGGTGTCCTATCCCAGTCCATTAATTGTTAGTGTAAATATACATATGATGTATGTTCTTTCTTATATGTCATATCGTATGTCATATAGAATCAAAACCCACCATAGGTTATGCATTTAATTTCATACATCAATTATATTACAAGTGTTATAATATATGTATATGCATGATTTAATTTTTATAACATGCTCATGCATCATATAATATAAGTATTATACTATATGCTTGCATGCATAAATAACATAGTCATGCATCATTTATATTATAATCGTTATAATATATAGTTTGAATGTATGCATGAAATGTATGTTATTTAATTTCATTACTTTGATATATATATATATATATAAGTGTTATGCATATGTAGTAATGAAATGAACATTGCACGATGCATGACATTACTTTAGGTAATCTTATAATTGTTATAATTTTATAAAGTATGTCAATCAATGCAATGTAGGTTTTAATTTGTTTCATTTACTTTATAAGAGTTATAAATAAATGAAATTAGAAATTAAAATCAATAACTAAGAATTGCATACAAACTTAGGAAAAATCATTTTTAAAATAGTTTTAAAATATGGTTCACATAGACCTAAGTTCACAAATTTCTAATGAGATTAGAAATTAGATTAATCTTTTTTAATCGGTTTAATAGGATTAAATTGATTTCAATAAAAGATTAAATTTGTAGCAAATATATCTATAAGGGACCTTTTGTCTAAGGCAGATTCTGTCTAGGGGTACTTAAGATGACGGAAACGTCGCACCCCTACTTGGGAACCTACTTAGAAAGGTGAATTAGATAGATTTTCTACAAGCATGCAATTGTTTATTAACATTTGTCAAAGTGTTTAACGAATATTAATCAAAATTGCTTAACTTTCCAAAGTAAATGTTACTTTTGGGCAAACATAAACAATCACTTAGTAAAAATAATTAGTCGTATTTTTCCTAAGTAAATTAAACCCTAGGTTGTTAAAATACTCAGTGGGAAGAAAAGATGTATATGATACGTCGATTTTTCCATTCATGTTTCTCCCTTGATATTCACATCGTGAGACTCACGCTTGACCTTGAGGCGCCCTAGGAGCGTCCCCCTTCGGATGATATTTGCATGGGTCAATATCAGGGTGAATAGAGAGAGTATTCATAGTAAGTGGGAAAGGGATGTGTGTCAACATTTCCTACGGTCTCTTTCATTGGTTTGCACTGTGAGACCCTCTTGCACGGCCTCGAGGCGCCCTGGGAGCGTCCCCCTTCGGATGGTTTGTGCAGTAGGTCAATATCAAGGTGAACTCCAGATATGGATAGGATCACTTTAGTTTTTGCCCCAATCGTTTTTTCCCTTCTGTTGGCTCATTGGGGCGGAACTTTAGAATCTAAAATGGAGGGTAACACTTACAGGAAATTATTGAGCAAGTTAATTATTTCTTGACCAAATAAATGATGACTGATTGTTATAGGAGATAACTTGTAGAAATACAAGTTATTTTGGCTCTTAAGTTGGAACAACTAAGGTTTTTAATGATAAAATCTCCTCATTTTTAGAAGAAACGCATGGAATTATTCAAACATTAGCAAACTCATGCAAAAGAATGTTTATTACTAAATACTGCAGCACTAACGCGTTATATTGCAGGATTTCAACAAGAAGCTAACGCATGATTAAGAAGTGTCGCAGGCAAAGTTCTAACGCATGGGCCATGGGTCGGAGGGATTCAACGCAAAGAAGATTTATTGATTCAGGCTGTTTGTGTCAAATCACCACTTGCAAGTATGGGCACCTGTAGCAGGCGGCGTCTGAAAAGCTTTCGAGTGTCAGGCGGCTGACCAGGGCATGGACATTAATGCTGCCCATCACCAAGCTGGAGATGACCAACACCTATAAATAGATGAAATCCCTCCAGAGTTCGAAGTACAGAAATTTTCAAGTTTTCACTTTCATAATTAGCGTAGTTGTAGTGTTAGATCTTTAGAAACTGTGCTGTGGTGCCAAGAAGAGTAGAAGGGAAGAGAACCACCATCACCGCCGGTCAAAGAGCGGAGGAAGCCGAGCTTGAGAAAGACACTTCGTCCAATTCTTATACAAGTGATTGTACACAACTAGAATTGAGCCAAATAGATACAAGAGATTGTACTCTGCGGCTTGACTCAGTTCCTTTCATCTCATTTATCGCTTTCATTTCATCTGATTAAATATTGCTTTTGTAAAGACAATTTGCTTCTTTATAAATTCATATATTTGATCCATCACACTTTGCCATTGTTTATTTCTTGTTTATGTTGGATGCATCTATACTTCATGCAATATTTCATTTCAAACGCTTAAGCCAACTTGATCAACTGGTAAAAGCATCTTTAGCTTAGACTATTCGAGAGAATAAATAAGCCCGCATCAAGTAAAACGCCTAGTACATCTAGAGATAGACTTACTGGTGTT
The DNA here is from genome assembly GCF_027475165.1 of Benincasa hispida. NCBI lineage: Eukaryota > Viridiplantae > Streptophyta > Magnoliopsida > Cucurbitales > Cucurbitaceae > Benincasa > Benincasa hispida. The sequence continues at coordinate 31,165,203 of NC_143479.1, forward strand.
TATTGCATCCTGTGTTTAATGCATGTATCCTAGAGATAGGTTTTGTATGTTATTCGCATTGAGAAGTGTTGAATAAACTCTAACATATAAACAAAGATAAACAAATCATCTCATTCATCACATTCTAGTTCGTGTACACTCATCTTAGATCGATGCATACCACTTGCACTAAAATCTATTTCCACATGACCCATCATTCTCTACTCAACTCTTTTGTATCTTCTTGCACGAGCACAACACCTTAGTGTAAATAATACATTCCTTCATACATTTAGGAAATCCCTACAACAGCTACAATGCAAGGTCTGCGTTAGCTTAACCTAAATCCTTGAGTTCGACCCTGGACTTACTAGGAACCAAAATTGGATTTATACTTGGGTCTGATTTAGGAAAACTTGAACGTCAATAGTGGAGTGTCGTGCGTTCTGTTGCACATCTATAACGCATCAATGCGTTACAAATACATAAATGCATCAAAGCATCAACGCATCATTCATACTTAGAACATATTCTTCCAATTTATTTTATACAATACACTCCTAGCTCGAATCATGATAGCAACGAATAATAGAAATAAGAGTTATTATGGTGTAATGATTGGTTGAGAGTATCTCAATTCAGTGAAGGGACAACTAACTACCCTTCGATGGCTTTTGTCCTAAATCACTGAAGCGTTATTGCAAAATTAGATGTTAAATGGGGTTCATTTAGATTTTGCTAAAATTGATTGGATATTTCAAGAGTTATGCTAAAATCTAATGTAGATCAATGTGTTTATTTTTAAGCAAATATGTCAAATAGCATATTACATTAGTTGCCTTTTCTAGTTTGATCGATTTTAATTATACGACGTGGAAAGAATCCATTAAAACGTTTTTCATGGTAAATGACCTCAAAATTGTCATGATTGATGATTTTCCTCAAGTCCCAACCCCTGATGCACCACGAAATGTTCGTAATGCATATGAGGTGTGGACAAAGGCTGATTCGAACGTTCGAGTTCACATTTTGGCAAGCATACCTGATGCGTTGGCCAAAAGGTTTAAGAACATGGTCATTGCACATGAGATCATGAAATCAATGTGAGAATTGTTTGAACAAAAGTTCTCACGATTCAAGAAAAACGGGATTGATGACAATAATACCAGTGGTGTCAGTTCCTAAGATAATCTCCAGTCCATATTGAATGTCAAGGGACTAATAGAGAAAGCAGTCGTTCCCAACTCTGATGAAGTTCACTGACGAGGATTGTCCTCTGAGATGAAACTTGGAGTTTATGATTTGGGTTGTGGAGCTAATCCTACTACTCTCCAGAAAAGAAAAAACTCCAAAGAAAATAAATTTATTTGTCTTGGAGATGTTCTTAGTAGAGAATGATGATTCTGCCTGGATAGCTAATTCAGGAGCTACTAACCACGTGTGTTCTTCTCATCATTGATTTAATTCTTGGAAACAGTTGGAAGCTGGAGAGATGACTTTTAGAGTCGGTACTGGTAAGTTCATTTCAGTTGTTGATGTAGGCAAGCTTAAGTTATTTTTGGACAAGAAACGATATATGTTATTAGATGACGTATATGTAGTACCTCATATCAAAAGGAACCTAATATTTGTTTCCTATCTAATTGAACAAAAATATTCCATATCCTTTTCTGAGAATAAAGTGTTTATTTTTAAGAATGGAATGAAGTTAGGTTTTGGTTCAATGGAAAATAACTTATATGTACTAAGGTCGTTAGTCATAAAAGTTGTGTTCAATACTGAAATGTTCAAAATAGCAACAACTATAAAAGATCGAGAATTTCTCCTAAAGAAAATGCCCATATTTGGCGTCTAAGATTATGTCACATCAATCTCAATAGGATTGAGAGGTTGGTGAAAAGTGGACTTCTAAATGGTTTAGAAGAAAACTTTTTACCAGTATGTGAGTCATGCCTTGAAGGCAAAATGATAAAACAACCTTTTACTGGAAAAGGTTATAGAGCCAAAGAAACCTTGGAGCTTATATATTCAGACTTCTGTGATCCGATGAATGTAAGAGCACAAGGTAGGTATGAATATTTCATCTCTTTCATAGATGATTATTCTAGATTTAGGTATCTATACCTAATGCAACATAAGTCTGAAGTTCTTGAAAAGTTCAAGGAGTACAAGACTGAAGTTGAAAACTTGTTAGGAAAAAAGATAAAAACACTAAGATCTGATCATGGTGGGGAATATATGAACTTAAGATTCCAAAACTATATGATTGAACATGAAATCACGTCCCAACTTTCAGCCATAAATACCCTTAACAGAATGGTGTATCAGAAAAGAGAAACAGAACCCTAATGGACATGGTCCGATCTATGATGAGTTATGCTCATCTTTCTGACTCGTTTTGGGGATATGCAGTAGAGACTGCAGTTTATATTTGAATAACGTTCCCTCAAAGTGTTTCTAAAATACCTTTTGAGTTATGGAGAGCTCATAAAGGTAGTTTACGCCACTTCAGAATTTGAGGATGTCTAACCCATGTGCTAATTGCAAACCCCAAAAAGTTGGAACCTCGTTCAAAAGTGTGCCTATTTATAGGTTACCCCAAGGAAACGAGAGGTGGATACTTCTATGATCCAAGTGAGAATAAAGTGTTTGTATCGACAAACGCTACCTTTTTGGAAGAAGGCCACATGAGAGATCATAAACCACAAAGTAAACTGGTTTTAAATGAGATTTCTAATGAATCTATTGAGACTTTAGCAAGAGTTGTTGAAGAGGTTGATACATCAACAAGAGTTGTTGATGTCAGTTCATCTAGTCATCCATCCCAAGAATTGAAATTGCCTCGACGTAGTGGGAGGGTATGAACCCACCTGTACATTACATGGGTTTAACAGAAGCCCAAAACATCATACCTGATGATGGAGTTGAGGATCCATTATCTTATAAAGAAGCAATGGAAGATGTTGACAAGGATGAATGGATTAAAGCCATGAATCAAGAAATGGAGACCATGTACTTCAATTCTGTTTGGGAGCTTGTAAATCAACCTGATGGGGTAAAACTTATAGGTTGTAAATGGATCTACAAGAGGAAAAGAGGTGTAGATAGAAAGATATAGACCTTTAAAGCTAGACTTGTGGAAAAAGGTTATACCTAGATTGAGGGAGTGGACTATGAAGAAACTTTCTCACCTGTTGTCATGTTAAAGTCTATCAGGATTCTCTTATCCATAGCCATATATTATGACTACGAAATATGGCAAATGGACGTCAAAACTACCTTTTTGAATGGTAATCTTAAAGAAACCATCTACATGAATCAACCAGAAGGATTTCTTGAACAAGATCAAGAGTAAAAGATTTGCAAGCTTAATCGATCCATTTATGGACTGAAACAAGCATCTCAATCTTGGAATATAAGATTTGATGCAGCGATCAAATCTTATGGCTTTGATCAGAATGTTGATGAACCTTGTGTTTACAAGAAAATTATCAACAGCTCAGTAGCTTTCCCCAGACTGTATGTGGATGATATCTTTCTCATTGGGAATGGCGTAGGTTTTCTAACTAATGTAAAGAAATGGCTAGCTGCCTAATTTCAAATGAAAGATTTTGGAGAGACGCAATTTGTTTTAGGGATACAGATTATAAGGGATCATGAGAAAAAAATGTTGGCTTTGTCTCAGGCATTATATATTGACAAGATGCTTGTCAGATATTCGATGCACAATTCCAAGAAGGGTTTATTATCTTTCAGGCATGGAATTGTATTGTCTAAAGAACAGTGTCCTAAGACTTCTCAAGAGGTTGAGGAAATGAGACGAATTCCCTATGCATCGGCTGTTGGTAGCCTTATGTATGCAATGTTATGTACTATACCTGACATTTGTTGTGCAGTAGAAATTGTCAGTCGATATCAGTCAAATCCAGGATTAGATCACTGGACGGCAGTCAAAACGATCCTCAAGTATCTTTGAAGAACGAGGGACTATATGTTTGTGTATGGAGATAAGAAGTTGATCCTTATACGATACACAGACTCTGACTTCCAGACTGATCAGAATTCTCAAAAATCCACATCAGGGCCAGTGTTTACTCTGAATGGAAGAGCTATAGTATGGCAAAGCATCGAGCAAGGATGCATCGCATACTCCACTATGGAAACCGAATACGTAGCTGCTTATGAAGCTGTTAAAGAGGTTGTTTGGCTTAAAAAGTTCCTTACTGATTTGGAAGTTGTTCCAAATATGTCTTTACCCATCACACTTTATTGTGATAACAGTGGTGTTGTGGTAAATTCTAAGGAATCTAAGAGTCACCAAAGAGGCAAGCACATAAAGTGGAAATATCATTTGATTCGGAAAATTGTGCATCGAGGGGACGTGACTGTCATGAAGATTGCTTCATAGCACAACGTTGTTGATTCATTTATGAATGCTCTCACAGCTAAAGTGTTCGAGAGTCATCTAGAAATTCTGGGTCTACGGGATAAGCAACATATTGACTAAGGCAAGTGGGAGATGTTAATGGGGTATAATGTATGCCTTAGTTTATTGTGATTTTGTACTTTATTTGTATTGTACATAAGGCTCCCTAAGCTTTAGGAAAGTTAAGAGATTATTGGGATTGGTGTCCTAAATATCTTGTAATCTTATAGTTTGTAAACTTTGTATAAACATATTGTTGTTAATAAAATAAATGTTATTTATAAGCATATACTCAATCCAATAAACTAAGATCCTAGGTTATTTTATATAATTTAAACAAGTATGTAGAGACATACAAGTGGATCTTGTTTAAATAATAATCTAAACGGTTTGTAGTATATGAGATTGGGTGCCTTATCCTGGTGACACTACAGATATGGCCCGCTTTGTTGGTGTTACAAGTGTTGTAAAGTACTACAAATGATTTAATCCTAATCATTCATGTAGAGACATGTGAGCGAGGGTATCCTATACAAAGAGTTTGTATAAGATCGGACCACGAAATTATTTGTCTCTTTACATAACACCGTTAATAATAAAGACTTACATTTCACTAGGATGACCATAGGTGACATAACCTGAATCCTTAGTGAGTTGTGAACTCCTGCTCATGAAGGCGATCCTTTGATTTGTATAGGTGAGGGTGGCCAGATTGCCGACTTAATAAGCCTACTATTTTGGGGATTCGTCTCACTGAGGAGTTGGGAACACAGCTACACGAGATGGAATTCACTCCTTCCCCGATGCAAGGGAAAGTAGATAAATTACTCCCTTAAGGGCTAATTCCGGTGCTTAAACATAGTGGCCACACCCTATCCTGACCCGAGAAGGACTTGGTCATAGTTGAACTATGACTTATTGTTAATTAGAGGTATCATTGGTACTTAAGGAGTTAAATGTAACTACAAGGGCAAAACAGTAATTTTGGCCCAACTGTACTTACGAGCAATTTATGAAGAGTCATCGCACTGTTATTGTTTATATCCAATGGACACAAAAATTTATCTGTAGTGCAAAGAGTGCCGCTATCGGTCTTTAGTGAAATGACTGACAATTAATAGATGTTGAGTAATTTAATTAAAGAGTTTAATTAATTATTCGAGTACCGTTAGAGCTTCAGTCTACAGGTCCATAAGGTCCCCTCTGTAGCTCAACAAAGATTTATTTGAGAATTATTTTTGGATTAATTTGAAGTGTTCAAATTAATTGAGGGAATTAATTGTATATGATATAATTAATTAAATTAATTATATATGAGATATAATTAATATAATGTATTTGATACATTATAATATAAGGTAATATGAAAAGAATTTGAATATGATTCAAATACTAATTATATGAATGAGATTCTTGTAATTAAATTTAATATAAATATGATTTATATTAAATACCATCAATAAGTTGAGAGGAATTAAATATTTGAATATGATTAAAATATTAATTATATGAATGAGATTCATATAAGTGAATTTAATATAAATGTGATTTATATTGAATGTCATGTATTGTTGAGAGAAAATACATCTATAGGTCATATTGTATTTGATACAATATGTAACTATAGAATATGGGATATATGGGATATAACATATAGTTTATATACATATAATAAGGTTGTTATTATATGTATAATTATTATTAATTTAATTTAATTAAATTAATGGGAGGGAGTTACAACTTCCTCTCCATTTTCTCTTAGTCAATTACTTGGGTTGTGTGAGAAAAGAAGATGGATTTGATTTATCTTCTTCCTAAAAAACACTAAAAAAAAAAAATCTCTTTGGGAAAGTTCTTCTCCTCCCTCTCTTCTTCTCCATCTTCTTCCCTCTTCCACAGCCCTACAGTAAAGCCCACAACTCATGTCATTCTCAATCCCTAAGGAGAATATAGAAGGCTCCGGTTGGTGGTGTTTTGTTTAGAGAAGAAAATTCGTTCATGACTTGTTCGAGGGATTCTTGAAGAAAGTGTTCTTCAAAGGTAAGGGCTTCTAAAACCCTAAGTTTTCCTTTATTAATGCATACTATAATTTATGTAAATACATATCTTGTTCTTGCTTAATTGTAAAACTTATATTCAACGAAAAATGAAAATTGAGACGATCTTACTTCCGCTCATGATTCTCTCCAGTTAGAGTTCCTTCAGTGCCCTCATTTGCAAACATCAATTAGCAGCGTCAGAGAGCTGCTCAAAATTTCAATCTCAGGTTTGGGCACCCATGTAGCATTGTGGAGCATTGTGTCGCCTCTTTTTAGTACCATTTGGCCTTATTCTCTTCCCTATTGTGCAAATTTAGCCATTTCTTCTCTTTATTAGGCAAAAATGAACAATTTTCTCTAAAATGATCAACAATCAACATAGAATCTTAGGGGGTGTTTGGCTCACCAACATGAGTTGAGTTAAGTTGGTATAATATACCAACTCAATGATTGGCCCATCAACTTTAAATATTGGTGGATTTGAGTTGGTATATTTTACCAACTCACCCCAACTCTCCTTTCTTCCAATATTTTCCAAGGCTCCACCTACGACCACTTATGGCGACTATCGTTGTCACACTCCGGAAACCAACTCTGGGCTCCAACAACCACCTCCGATGATAACTCCAGTGACCAACTCTGAGTTCCAATAACCACCTCCGATGACAACTCCGGAGACCAATTTTGGACTTCGAAAACCACCTCTGATGATAACTTCGATAACCACATTCGCGCGACCAACTCCGGCGACCAATTCTAGGTTCCAATAATTAACTCTGATGACAACTCCGGTGACCCAACTCCAACGACCACTTTCGCAACTCCGATAACCAATTTCAGGCTCTGGCAATCACTGATAAAAAACTCCAATTACCAACTCCGACAACCACCTCCAACTTCACACTTTGATTAAAATCACCTTTGATGATCAACTTTGATGACCACCTTCGAGCGAGCAACTCTGGCAACCAACTCCAGGCTTCAAAAACCACCTCCGATAATAAACTTTGGCAACCAACTCCAATACCACCTTCATGCTACCAACTTCAGGCGCTGGTAGCCATCTCTGGTTACAACACCAGTAAAAATTATCTTCGACGACCACTTTCGACTACTATAAGACTGATGACAGTTAAATTATGTTGCAGGGTTGTTGATTATGTAAATAGTAGTATTTTTTCTACATTAAGTGCGATATATATACGTAGAAATTTGTAAAATATATTTTTATGTAATTGAATTCACATATCAAATGAGTGTTAAAAAAATAATAAATATATTTTTATTTAAGGTTCATGTCCGATGATGTGCAACCTAAAAGGCAACCTAAATCAAGAATAAATATTTTGGAGAATGCAAAAGATGAGAAAAAAACGACTAGAAGAAAGACTCTCTCCAAAGAAACAAGACAATCACCAAGGCTGAAGACCGTTTGTGCTAAGTTTCCATTTAAAAATCTCTTTATGAGATTAGACCTTTGGCTATGGACATTTTGTATACCTTTCGCAGAAATTTTTAGTTTGTAAATTCTAAGTTGCATACTTCTAGGAATTTTGTTGACCGTTTGTATGTATATTGTAGTACTTGTGGGAATTGAAGAAGAAAAACAACAAAAGCTAGCCAATGAGTAAAAGCAAAAACTATTCAAGTACCAAAAAAAAATAAAATACACACAACTCAAGGAAAAATGTCCCAAGGAGAAGAGTCTCCTTACGTTCCTACAAGAGAAGTTCCAGGCCACTTTGAACAAGAAGTAAAAATTTCAGACTGAACATCTAGACTAATCACCTGGGAAGGACACAAAGTGGCATCATGGACATGCAAATTACGCTCGTGCTAAATATGGTAGATAGTCCAAGTAACTCTCTATACCTTATACTTTAACAGCTTGTCTGAGCTAAACTAACAAATCCAGATAAGTTATGTATCCCAATGCAAAATCTTATGAGAATACTCCCCCATCAAAGCATGTCCTCAATGGCCTAACTAAAAGGACATTCAAAAAATAAATTATTCCTAACCACACGAAACACGATCATTAGGCATATCTAATTACCACCTTCTAATATAATCGCATATTTGCAAACAATTTTAAATAACTATCCATGAATGAAACTGATGGCTACAAATTAGTTAGGGGCAAAGCGAGCATATGTGTCAATTTTTTTTTCCCTATTTCTATCCCATGGATTTTGAAATTTGTCTATACTTGTTATATTGAAGCTTGCAGATGCCTTTGAGATGAAACAAAATGTATCTATCTTGGATTTATTTGCAATTGAGTTTGAGTTAGTAGTTACAATTTAATTCAATAATGATAGAAGTCTATCAATGATAATCACCCATAAACTTCTGTTAATGATAAAATTCTATATGTATTTAATTCTTTTGGTAACTATTGAACTATTTGTATTAAAAAATTCTATTAGTCAAACTAAGGAATCTCATCTCTTCATATGAACTTGAAGATCAGATGCCAAAAAATTAGCATGATATGTTGTTTAAATTTACAAGTAAAATGCATCAAATGAAGCCAAATGGAATTTAAGAAGAACTATGTTTAATTTAAGGAACAAATACTTCAAGTGGGACTTCAAGACTCTTGGATGATTATAAATTTATAGGTGGTTGATTAAAATTGAGTATTAATTTCAACCATTTTGTCTTCTTATATGCTTTTTAATGTTAAATTTACATCATGAACAATTATGGTAATAAAGTATGTGAGTTATAACCTTTAAATACCTCATAAAATATTTAGGGTCTAATCTTGAGGCTATAAACAGAAATGTAATTTATAATGATCAAACGTGATGGAAAATTAAAAAATGTAGAATGTTGGGTTTTAAATCTTGTAAAATTTAGCTTTATTTCTAGAGTGTTTTTGTAATAAAATATGTATGAATATTTAGAGCATTCAAGTGAGGATTGATATATCTTGTTGGTGGAGTGCTTTGAAGATAAGAATTTCAAGTTTTATCCAATTTATTAGATCATCTAAGTAATTTGCAATCTAGCCTATCTTAGGGATTGGGATAAATTAGTTTTGGGATTGTTAGACTTGAGTACTTTAAGTCTGGTTGTTCAACATGGTTTTTAGAACCAACACTCGAGGTTTTTTTTTATCAATTTGATATCATAACCGGGTTGCATCTTTGTGGCCTACTTGAATTAATTCTTTCTTTCTTTCTTCTTCTTTGTTTTTTTTTCTTTGCATTGATTCATTCAATTTTCCAATTCTACCCATTCACTTCCTTGATGCCATTTCATTCCATTATTCTTTGTATTTTTGTTTTGATTTTTTTGCAATTGTTCATGTGAATTTTGTGTTTGATCTTTGATATTTGAACCGAACTAACATAATTAAGTTAATACATCAATTCTCTATGTTTTCTATCGACTATTAAATCAATTGCACGTTCATTTGAGTGTCTATTCAACTTTCAATCATTATTTGCTGAAACTTGTTCAAATTTGAAACTGATGAATTTATTTCTTCTCTTTCGTATTTCAAATCAATTCAAATGGTTGAATTTGATTTCATCTCCTTACCAAAAGTTTAAACCAAACTCTTACATTTAATTGTTAAGAAGAGCATATCGTCAAAATCACAACGTATGACCTTTGTGTTTCTAGTTCCATTTGTGTTCAGTAGTACTCGAAAACTATTTTATGTTTTTCTTTGTTTGTTTGTTCTTTTCATTGTTTTCTTATTCTATTTGTTGTTATTTACATTGTTATCTATCTTACTTGTCTTGAATAGCTCACAATCTCAAGAATTGTTTGTTCCACATAAGTCTACCCAATATCATAATTTAACCACTTGTCCAAATAACCTACCTTTTGTGTGTGAATATGAGTGTTCCCGAGTGTAAAATCAATGAGTTGAGTGTTTTGAGATCTATTTCTTTTCATCTTAGTTTCATTTAAGAGTATGTTTCATGTGATAACCCAAATTTTAGGTAATTTTTAATTTGTTTATCTTAATTACTTGGGTATATTTTGCGAAATTTGGATATTTAAAATTTAATTTATTTAGTCTAGGCAATTCAATTTAAAATATGGGTAAAAGTATTTGTGGGTTTTTTTTTTTTTTTTTTTTTAAGGCTTGGTTTTTATTTGAGATTTTTTGGATTTAAATTGTTAAGGAAAAACTTGATTGATTTAAGTTGATGTGATGGAGAGAAAAGAGGGAAATTAATTTGTTTTGAATTTTGGAGATAATTATTTTTAGTTTCCATTTTTTCAATAATAACCTAAAAACACCACAATGTAATTAGATACTCAAATAAAACTAAAAATTCAAATTTGATAAAAGTCTATCAATAGATATAACTGACATACTTCTATTATAACATATCACTACAAAATTCTATATAGAAATAAAAACATATCAATGTCTACCAAAAAAGAAAGAATTGTCTTTACCCATTTGTCATACTTTTTGGTTCTTTTTTCCTTTTGTATCAACTATAAAGAAAAGTAACCAAAAGACATCTTTTTGTTTAAGGTTGTGAGGCTCCTTGAAGCACAAAAACCTATTTGGGCCTTTTTTCCCCTCAACTTCTACTATTTGTTTTTCTTTGTTTATATATGTTAAAACAATCAATACAAACCATAGTTGCTAGTTGCTAGTTGCTACTTGCAACAGAAAAAGTGACTCCTATAATAGCTGGTTCAAAGAATAAAAGTCCATCGTTGATAGAAGCTTAAGTGATAGAAACATATCACTGATATGTTTTAAGTTTCCAGTGATATGCTTCGATCTCTACTATTTTCCAATCCTAATCAGTTGTAGAAGAACATAAATACCATCTATAGGGCACACACATTGATAAGATTCTATCAATGATACAAATCTATCATTGTTAAGCATATCATGATATGCTTCTATCACTAACGTATCAAATATGTGCTTCTATTTATGTTGTTTTCTAACCCTAATTAGTTATAAAAGAACATGGATACCAACAATAGTTCACATGCATTGATGAACTTCTATAAGTGCGTCTCTAAAAATAAACTTCTATACGTGATAGAAGTCTAATCACTGATAGAACATATCAAATATATGTTTTAAGTGATATTCTTCTATCACTAATAGAAATCTATAATTGATTTGTCAATGATGTGCTTCTATCTCTATTCTTTTTCAATCCTAATCTGTTATAAATGAACATGAAAACCAATAATAATTCACATGTATTGATAAACTTTTATCAGTCATAGAAGCATATCACAGATAGAAGCGTGATATTCTTTTTATTACATATCACACCAATATAACAAATAATAGAAGTAAATTTTTATGCAGAGTTCAAATCCTAAAAACATAAAATTTGAAATCATAAGGAAAAATAAGTAGATAATCAATTTAAACCACAAGCTCAAGATACAATGACCAGACCATTGAACGAAATCAATAATTCTTTTAACTATCACAACAACTAGAACTATACCGTTTAGATTGACTTGAAAAAAATGTATTTTTCAAAAAACTCATTTTAATTTAAACACTTTTGTTAAAGAATTGATTAGAACACACTTGAAAAACTATTTTGAGTGATTACCAAACACTCCAATTTCTTTCAAAAAAGAATCAACACTAAAGTTGATTATAGAAGAAATTGAGAGGAGATTGATGAATGGAGAGAAGAACGATGATAAGTTAAAAGATGCTTGATTGCTATTTAGAGCAAACACTAAATCAACCGTTTCTTTTTATTGACTGGGGTGATTTTTGTGCATTGTAGATTTTTTTAAATGCCAATTTTTGTGCCATATTTACAATATTTTTACATTGGTGCTATAAATGCTATTATTTTTGGCTCTGGTTGCCATTTATGCAACCAGCCCAAGCCAAAAAATATTAAACCCTACCAAATAAATTTCTTACCAAAAACTGTCCAAACTTCAAAACTAACACACTGACTCATTATTTATTCCATTGCCAACAAAGATTTAGATATTTCGAACAAAGTGTGGATATGCATTTGATAACATAAAAGATTATGCAGATAAAAGATAGTATTCATAACTTATATTTCCTAAATAAATATCAAAGTATCAGAGTTACCTGATTTAAACTTTCCCATGGTTTTGAATTGAAGTGTGTTTGATGCATTTTCAAGTATTTAAATTTTTTTTGAAAAGTCGTAGAAAAAATTTGAAATATTTGACAACCACTCAAAATAGCTTTTGAAGTATATTTTCAATCGTTTTTGTTAAAAATGTTTAAATAAAAATAAGTTTTTTGAAGAACATTTTTTTCTCAAGTCAATCCAAATAAATCCTTACTCCAATACTTGCCCCATTTTAAACTTTTAATTGTATAAAAAATAAATCATATGTTTGAATAAATAGCATCTCTTCAAAACTAAATTACAAAATTAGCCACAAACCAACTAATAAATTGTACAAGATTTGACCAACAATTCAATCGAAACAACGAAAATGTCCAAAAACTACAATACATAGTAATCAAACCATAAAATCTAGCAAGTAAAAATAATGCTCAGAAACAAAACTAAACAGTATTCAACACAACCACAAAGAAACCAATGCTTACAGAAAAGAAAAGAGAAAAGTAATCAGCTGCAATCAAGAAATAACAATATCTGGCTACAATTTGATGAGATTGGAACTTTGATGTTGAAATGGACTCACTAAACAGTAAAAACATATAAGAAAAAGTTAGTTTTTTTCCTCATAAATCATCAAAACATAGTTTTGAACTTTTGAATAAACAAACCATTGAGGGAACTGTAAGACCAAAAAGAGGAATTCATTTTTCTACATAAGAAGAATGGATGTGATGAAGCTGCAATGGATGATCATGGATCATGATGAAATGGTAAAATTTGCCATCGTTTGCAGCCACAATGAATAAAAGGGTGAAATGAACATCTTGATGAACCAGAAAAAGGGAACGCATAATTAAATGTCCAACACATACAGTAGACTCGTAGCACCGATAACGCTGATGGCGCTGCCAATTAGTGTACAAGGAAGATGGGCAGGTATTCGCAACCGACCACCTTCGATAACTCAAATTTGTATCGAGGATAACAATATTTTGTAATCATTTTAAAGTTCACCTTACAATTTTTTCCTTTTTGTTTTTTACAATTTTCAGCATTTAAGTTTAGAATCAAATGATCGAACCTAGACTTTCCTCCAAAAGTTATAACTTCCAAGTTTTGTAAACTCAACTGGCCGCAAGAGACCTCCATGCCTGACCAAATCATGCTTTTGTACCAAGGAAGGACTGCCAAAAACAAAAAGATCACAGAAAGTAGCAAGTCAAAATGGCATAAGTAGCAAGCAGAAAGTTCCCAAGTATGTTCATAGGACAAATATGCTAAGGAGCATGTGATAGAATTTCTTCTACACATGATTGAAAAACTAGGCCTCAAACCGATAGCAATACCTTCTCACCATCGTAACTACAAGGAAAAAGATGGTATAATAACACGAACCTTCATTATTCATGCTAAAAGATACTTGTACTCTTTACTCAAGACAATAGTTAATCCTACAATGTTTGGTTGTCAGGAAACTATAAAATTTTAATACCCTAAGTAGGTGGTCACTAGAAGATCTAAACCCTTTCTCCCAAAATCCTTTCTACTTTTTTTCACCAGACCAAAAATGATTAAAGCTAACACAGGTTGGTAACAAACATTTTATATTCAGAAACTAGACAAAGTGAATGACTAGAAATCCAACTTTAAAAAATAATATTTTTCTTTAAATGTTATGTTTACCTTAACCCCTGCCGGAGGGTTTCCAGGCTTTGTCGTGGTAGTGCTTCCAAAGTTCAACTTAGGTTTCTTATCTGCAGGCTTTAGTATTTGAAATGAACACATAAGCGTCTCGTCCACACTCATCATGGCACCAGCATTATCAAACTCGCCACAGTAATTAGGTGCTGAAAAAATAGTTACAAGTTGACGATTTGCGAAGAACTCATATCCATCCTCCACAACCTATATAAAAGTAATGACTAGTTAAAAGCTTAGAAGCTCAAAAAGAGAGAGACCTACATCCATCATTCTTGGTACAAGAAACAGTATGGAAGGAAGCTAGAATTAAATATTGCAATCTCAAATCGGTAGAGTTACTAGAAACCATATTTATATAAACTAGACTAAAATGGAAGAGACAGTCCCAATACTTTCACCAACTGAAATTTCCCTCATTCTACGCATAGTTTGAGGCAAGTCATTCATAATTTTAAAGCCTCAACTTTTTTTTTTGGAGAAATATCAATTTATGCTCCTAAACTTTGAGGGTTGTATTAATTAAAACTCTAAACTAACAATTGCATCAATTTAAATCTTGAACTTTGTAAGTGTGTCAATTTACACCATCCATTATGTTTTGTTTGAGAAAACACCATGTGAGACTTATAATTGTATCAATTAAACCCCTAAACTTGCATAAGTGAATCAATTTATGCTCTCAAAGAATTGTCCACACATTAACTCTAATTGTCCATTTAGTAAAACCGACATTTGAAGAAATCCATATATTTTTTAGAATGGATGCATGGATGATTTTCAAAGGCAATCATACTAAGGGTCTAAGTTGATTTGCTAATGAAAATTTAGGAGTTTAATACAAACTATATGTTTTTCACAAGGCAAACAAAACCTGGAGAAGAATGTAAATTGATACACTTATTAAAGCATAGGCTTTAAATTGATATAATTTTTAGTTCACACTTTTAATTGATACAACCACCAAAGTTGGTATAAATTGATATTTTTCCTATTTTACCTTCTTTTTTTATAAGAATATTTTAAAGACGGAAAAAAAAAAACAATAAAAACCTGATGTGCACGACAAATGAGATCCAAATCATGCTTCTGAAGAAATTCTGTCACCTTGTCAGCACCAAAAGTAAATGAAACACCCCTGTCGTTCATTCCCCAACCTTGAACATCTTTACTAGGATCAGACCAGAGAAGATCACAGAGCAAACCAGCATCTGGTACATCTGTTGGTCTTGACATATTTCTAATTTGATCCAAATTATTCAGGTCAGGAGACAAACCTCCATGCATGCACAGAATTTTTTCATCAACCAGAGCTGCCACAGGCAGGCAGTTAAAGCACTCCGTAAACGTCTTCCATAACCTAACATTAAATCGTCTTTTACACTCATCATAGAAGCCATATATTCGGTTTATAGAAGCACATTCATGGTTCCCTCTCAATATGAAAAAATTCTCTGGGTATTTTATTTTATATGCCAGGAGAAGACATATGGTTTCTAGACTTTGCTTGCCTCGATCAACATAATCACCCAAAAATAAGTAGTTAGCATGAGGAGGTAACCCACCATATTCGAAAAGCCTTAATAGATCAGAATATTGCCCATGTATGTCACCTACACATTAAAAATAGTACAACATTAGCAGGACCAACGATTATTGAAGACAAATATAACTAAGAAGAAAGAAAACTTGCAAAAACTGATCAGAACCCTCCCCCAAGCAAGCCCGTCAAAGTATAATGAAACCAGCCATCCAATAGAATCAGTACAATACATCAATTCATGGTTGATAATTTCACCTCATCAGAGGATTCAGCGGTTTATCCCTTGCTTCAAACTAACTAATGAATGTGTTAGTGCATAATTCTTTTTTAAGAGAAAAAAAAAATATATATATATATATATATTATTCATTGATGAGGCAAGAAGTTACAAGATAAGAACATTATCTCCACCTAGTAGGAGTTTCTTTTTTTTTTTTTATTAAAAAGAGAGAGAAAACACTCAACTTAATTAATTACAAAGAGATGAATTACAAAAGAAACTGGGCAGTCCACACTAGCTAGAGGCATAAAATTTAGCCATATTTAAGATCTCTCCCCGACCTCCTGTTCCTTCATACACAGAAGCTGCCGTAAAGAAACAAGTTTGAACACCTTGACTGTAATTTTTCGGCGGTGTTCATTAAAAATATCAATGGAAAAAGCCCAAGAATCCATACAACAGGGAAAATGCCATAAGATATATGTAAATACAAATGGTAAGACAAAACTTTCATTGGAAAAAGAAAGTATACAAGGGCAAACAAGACATACCCCAAAAATAAGAAACCATAGAAAAACGCTAAAATACTTAGTTATAGAGACTTAGGAGGCACTGAACCTAGCTAGGACAGAATTCTCCTCCTAAGAACTCTCTACACCTTTAAGAAATCTCCGGTTTCTCTCAAGCCTTATGTTTCATGAGACAGCACAGTTTCTTCCAGTTTGCTGTTTCAGTTTAGCCAGTTCGGGTTTTTAAGGTTCCAAGAGACCGCAAAGTAAGCAGCTTGCCAAAGAGGAGCCACCCTTATTCGAAATAGAGGTAATAACACCTAAAGATTGCTTGGGTTTTGAGATGATTATAGTCTGTGGATTATATTAGTCTGCCTTTGAGATACAAGTTATTTTAGTCTGGATCATAATAGATTGTATTTGAAGTGCAAACTATTTTAGTTTGTATTTGCCATGCAAGTTATTTTAGTTCGTGTTTAGGTTTTTTTGAATGTTTTTTTCAATTTTCGGTTTTTCTTCTTTTTTTTTTTTTTTTTGTAATGACATTTTTTTATATTACATTTTTTATGCTTCATCTTTTATAACTATATTAAAACTAAAAAAAGTGTCAAATTTGAAACTTTTTTTTTTTTTTTTGTAATTATACTTTTATATACTTTAATTTAAGAAAAAGAATTTGATTACATTTTTTATACTTCATTTTTTTATGACTATACTAAAGCTAAAAAAGGTCAAAGTTGAAACATTTTCTTTTTTTTTTTTTTTGGAAAATTGCATTGTATGGCAAATACATTTTAAGAAACCAAAACCATGACTTCAACTTTTTTGTAATTGCAGGTGTGTCAATCACATAGCAATCACATAGAAATCAAATAGCAATCAAATTTTCAGACGAAAGCTTTTTGACATGTTTGCAAAAAAGTAAAACCTAGGGACACACGCCCAATTTTTAATTTTTTTTTATTTAAGTTGCAACTGCCCCTTTTTGTGTGTGTGTGTGTGTGTTTACATCTTTTTATACTTTAATTTAAGAAAAGAATTTGATTACATTTTTTATAACTATACTAAAACTTAAAGGGAAAAAAGGTGAGACTTCTTCTTTTCTTTTCTTTTCTTTTCTCTTTTTTTTTTTTTTTTTTTTTGTAACTATACTTTAATTTAAGAAAGGAATTTGATTACATTTTTTTATACTCCATTTTTTATACCTATAGTAGAGCTGCCCAAAAAGAAGGTCAAAGTTGAAACTCTCTTTTTTTTTTTTTTTGTAATTACATTTTTGTAAACTTTAATTTAAGAAAGAATTTGATTACATCTTTTAATAACCATACTAAAACTGAAAAAAAAAATGTCAAAGTTGAAAATTTTTTCAATTTTTTCAATTACATTTTTATATACTTTAATTCAAGAAAGGAATTTGATTAATTTTTTTTAAGTTTCATTTTTTATAATAATACTAAAACTAAAAAAAGGTCAAAGATGAAGCTTTTTCAAATTTTTTTGTATTACATTTTTTTATACTCTAGTTTAAGAAAGAAATTTGTATATTTCTTTTATACTTCATTTTTTATTACCATACTAAAACTACAAAAAAAAAAAAGAACAAAGTTGAAACTTTTTTTTTTTTGTAATTACATTGTTTATACTTTAATTTAAGAAAACATTATTTTGCAATTTCATGGTTCTATATTATTTTATATTTAAATGAAAATAGAAAAACTATTCAAAATAATATGAACATAATTCTATGTACTTGAACATACAAAAACCAAATAAAAGTTTTACAAGTTTCCATTATGGAAAAAATATATCATGTGTTCACTGCAGCTAATGGTGGGTTCACTGTAGCTAAATAGGGGCTCCAAATAGTGCTCACCATACCTAAAGAGGGATTCCAAATAGTCTACACTGTAGCTAATTGTGGGTTGAAACAATTGTAATCTTCAACTATAATAATAGGGGACCCAAACACTAAGTGGACTACCACCCAACTCAACTCGGGGCCAAAACACCCCCTAAATCATGGACTAAGACCTGTTACGAGCCATTTGTGCTCCAAAAGCCTCCAAAAATTTGTCTCAAATCATTCCAGCCAATCAACATCTCCACATAACATGCTTCCTGTTAATCACCAATGCTTGAGTGTAATAAATTTAATTATATCAACATTTTAACACTCTCATCACTTGTAGTTAGAATAGGCCCAACAAATGAAAATCAATATTAATAAGGGAGGAAACGACATTATAGGAATTCAACACCCAATCTCCTCCTCTAATACCATAACTCAAAAACTTAAACTAGTGGATTTTGGTAAATTTAGTTATATCATTACTTACTCCGTATCCTTCAAAGAACTCTTACCGACTAGACCACCAAGGTCCTAGAACAAAAGAAAATGATCTCGGGCCAATAGTGTTAATCCTCTCATGAAAGACCCATTGGAAAATAAAGAAATACTCTATACATGGCCTACAGGGCCATAAGTTTTACAAGGGGAGCCTCAAGAGAAAAAGGAGAATTTCAAGAAGGCTAAATGGTAAAGACAGCAGAGCAAAAGCCGAAGGGGCTTCCCTTACCAGACAATCCTCCCATAGACGAATCAACAAATCATCCAGAACATTTGAAAGCTAGAGAAAGTTGTGTACCTAGAAGCAATGGACTTCCATGGATCCATGAAACTGCCTTTGACCCGATGACTTGTAAATCCACTCATAAGAACAAATCATACTTGCTCTCATTTATCCTATCTTATACCCACAAAGTTTTGGTTTCTAAAGAAACCATCATGAGCATTTTGCAAGAATGCCTTGCTATGAAGTCTCAAATTCTTCCTACCTGTAGCCCATTGAGGTTAATCTCTCATGCATTTTCACCCAACCAAATGAGATCCCTTCCCATATAAATTCTATGGTCTTTTCCACCCAAGCAATAAAAACATGAAATAAGTTACAATCCCACTAAAGAATAGATTGGATGAGTGTCTGACCTCACATTCTTGAAGAAGAAAGCCTTTTTTTGTTGATTAGAGGCATTTTTTGACCACCACCATTGATTTCCAATAACAGTTACTTGGTAAAAGAAAGTTTTTTCGCCTTAACTATTTTTGTAAAAGAAAAGAATACAAAAGGACACCAAAAGCCACCCAACAAAAGGAAACACCCAGACCTAACTAAGTATACAGAAAGGGGTCCAATTCGAAAGGACAAAGCCTAAAGAACAATTACAACATGCCTACAAAAACAAATGCCAAAGTACAAGTTTTACGGATAAGTTTTTTCTTTTTTCTTTTTTTTTTTTTTTTTGTGGGGGGGGGGGGGGGAGGAATAAGAATCACGTTAGCAAATCAAATGCCGAAGTAGATGTTAAATCTAGCAATGAACCACACCTCCTCAAGAGGTTTCTCAAACCCCTCAAAGTTCTCCTATTCCTCTCTAACCAAATACTCCAAACCAAAAACTCCTACTCCCTTAAGGAAGAAATACATAGATATAAGAAATAGCACCAACCTTACCTTGCTCTCCATATCAAGCTTCAGGAACTTACAACATATGCAATATAGAGAAATCTTGTCAAGTCCTTATCAACCTTAAGCCCTTAAATAATCTCAAACACGGCCAAGATTAATAAATAAATCCTCCTTAATCAAACAGAACAGAGGACTGTATCATTTCAAAATCAAAGATAACCTACATTAAACCCTTATTTCACAACTGACGTTATCCTGCTAAGAACATCCACAACCAGAATGAGATGAAAAGGGGATAAAGGATCTTCTTGTTTAACACTCCTATAGGCATAAATTCTACCCTTAGGCTCACCAATGATCAAGATGGACAAGTTACCCAATCGAAGGGAGTGCCAAATTCAGGATCTCCATTCGAGCTTAAAACCTTTTCTCCATAATACTGTAAGCAGGCCTTCTGCCCCCATCTCCTAGATTGTTTTTTTATTTTGACAAATATATAGCCGTTGTTGTCTCTTATCAAACCAAACAAAAAAACTCTATCTAGGAAACTCCAATTCATGTCACCATAAGCTTTCTCAAAATCAATTTTAAAATAAAACCACTAGGTGCTCATTCTTTTCTCCTTTTCATTGATAAAAGGTGGGAAAAAAGCTCCAGCATGGCTAGGACCAAGACTTTTTGATGAAGCTAGGGACCCTTAAACAAGAGCTAAAATTGTGGAACAAGTATACTTTTGGGTGTTTAACCTTCTTGAAGAGCTAGCTGTACAGTGATCTTCACAACATTAGCTCTCACGAGGAAGTGACATCATCCATTTCTAATCTTTTTTCTTTAAAAACCACCCGACTCAACATTACGAACCAACTTGTATCCACTCAGTGCAACAGGAGATTTAACAACCTAAAACTAATTGAGTATCCACTCACTGAGTGGATAAATCTTCTTTCGCACTTGTATCCACTCCGTGCAAAAGAAGATTTTTGGTGACAAAAATTCAGGACCAAGGGCTTCTAGGAAGGGATGACAACACCAAATTATTTTAGCAACCAAGAAGAAGAAAAACACCATTTCGTAGATTCTTTTTAGCAGTTGGGAGGAGCCTCCATAATGATCCCATATATATATATAGAAACAAAACAAAATCATTAATACAATGAAATTACAAAAGGGAAACCTATCCAAAGGATTACAAAAAAACTTTTCAAATAGGCTATAAGTTGAGTTAAACCATAATTACAAAAAGGAGGAACCAATTCACACCGAGTGAGAGACGTTATACATAACCAAAGAGATAAGATACATGGTCCTTACAGGTATCAGAAAAGATACGAGAAGTCCTATCAAGCCAAAGGGACCAAAGAAAAGCCTAAGTGATGATGTGCTATAAAGTCTCCTCTTTCTTGAATAGAAGATCAAGAATAATCCTATGCAAAAGACAGAGAATATAGTTGGTAGAGAAATCAACCAACAAAAAGACTTGAAAATGAAGTTCCAAAAAGTTGTAGTGAACGAACAAGTAATGAAGAGATGAATTGAGATTAAATCTAAACTCTTCAGTCCTTAAGTTTCAAGAGTCACACTGGTCCAAAACTAAGATTGATTTCTTCTGAGGGATCCTACTCAATATAAGAGCGTATAACGCGGCCTTGTTGGCTAAATGGTCGTTGAGCTTTCCTTGGGAGCCTAACAATTTAAGGCACAAACTAATCCCATTAAATACAGGCCCAAGGCAGTCCAATCTCGAGACTTACTACCAGAAACCTCTGGAAACCTAATTTTGATGGCCTCCCTTTCTTCTCCTAGTTTGCTCTTTGTTCTAAGGTTTAGATTCTTCTTCAGGCAAACATCCTTTGCTTCTTCATGGAGTATTTGGCTTGAGAGAAATAGGAGAGTCTTTAGTGATAAAGAATGTTCTTGGGAGAAGGTTCGAGCTTTGATTAGGTTCAATGCCTCCTTTTAGGCTTCCTTCACTAATACCTTTAAGAATTAGTCAATTACCCTTTTACCTCTCATCCTTTTAAATTGAAGCCCATTTTGTAATTTTATTGTAGTTTTTCCAAATGTTTGTTATTATCGAGGCTCCCATTGATCCTAGCAATATGGCCCTGTATGGTTTTGCCCTTTAGTATTCTTTCATTTGTTTTCAATGAAAGTCGTTCTAACAAAATCCAAAAGAAAAACCTAAAAGTAGGGAGGAAGAAAATAAAAGGCATAGTTTGTACATACCATTAACCTTGATGGACCAAGGCAGCACATCACGTAAATTACTCAACTAAGCGATTGACAAACTAGATTAATGAAAAATGAAAAAAGAAAAACATGAATAAAAGCTTCCATGCAAAACACAATGTATGAATGTTGCAATAATCTATGCATACATGTATGTGCGTTTGCATTTTTCTGTCCACATAAAGACCTCCTCAGGTTCATCAACTATGAACCACTTAACCAATGGGAAACATGAATGGGGCAAAGCAGGTTAACAATATACAAACACGTCACACCAATGTATAATAAATGTACATATCTGTGTCTGGTCGTCAGCATATATAAATAAAGCTTTGCAGGTTCATCAACTAGGGGTCAGTTAGTCAAATGGTATTCATCAATAGAGGTTAAAACTAAAAGAAGTTGAAAAATAACTGCTATATAACAACTGAGCAAAGAAAAGCAACAAACCCCAGAAAATCAAGTATTTCAAATAAGTCAACCAGAACACAAATTAACCAAAAAGAATTCAGCAAGCACGACTAAGAAGAGCTCCAAATATATTTCCTAATAACAACAAATAAAAAACTTCAAACTAGTCTATTACAATATTTACAAACAAAACCAAATAGTAAATCTCAGGTGAAAACAAGTAGTATTGTAAGAAAAAGATACCACAAATCTTGATAGGTGCCTCAAGCTCCAACAAATTAGGCTGCTGCAAGAAAATCTCTCTAGAAACTTGACAGAGTTGTCGGATCTCGGACTCGGACAACTGAACCTGCTTGCCGACGCGGCCACGAACCTCGAGAAGACGATTGATAATATCGTCGAGAAGTGAAGGGTCCATTTGGGGAGGAGAATCGAACGAAGAAGGTCTAGTGGGTGTTGTTGAAATAGAGAAAGGGGAAATAAAACGGGAAGGAGAAGGAGGAGGTTGGGTGTAAAAGCATGGTCGGCCGCCGCCGCCGCCGCCGCCGGTATGGGGTTGCTCAAGGATCGGAGGGGGGGGGGACTTTGAAGAGAGCTGACTTTCGAGGAAAAAAGGTCTGCTGCCCAAAACCAACAGCAAACTAAGTTGTCCGATATTTTGAACAATTTACGCTAAATCACTAACTACTAATTAGTAATAATTACTCGCGCCATTCAACGAAAATTTAGCCAAACAAGACTTATTACTCTTTTGTCTCTTTTATCTCTCTTTTTGTCTTAAGCACATTAAATTCTAATTTTCTTTCCCATCACTAAATTATATAATTCAATACATTTGAAGAAAAAATTTGTAATGTTTTTATTATAAATATTATAACAAAAATAGATGTCCTCGTTGCCCATGTATCCTAGTGCATATTGTCTCATGATAAAATATTCATCTGTCTTATGATTTACATATCCTTAGTGTTCAAATGATTTTACGTTGTCAAGTTTTTTTTCCTTTTTGTAAATTTTGTATATATGCAATTTTGGTGAGAAATTACTATAATTTCCTATATTTCATTTTTGTTATTTTCTGTATTTTATTTATTTACTTCAAATTAATAATTTATCGGTATTTGTGTATCCGTAGTACCTCGTTTTGTTCCTTAATTTTACAACAATTTTAGATATTTCTCGATTGATTTCTAATCTTTTAAATTTTTATTCAAGTCTTTCTTTGTCCATCATAAGAATTATTGTTATTGTTGGAACCGAATGTCGATCGTTGTGCTATGGATAAACCCACTACCTTGAAAGCAAAATCGGTGCGACCTCAATGTCAAATCGTCGAAGCTGATTACTCCCCAAAATTAACAAAACTCTCGATCTTTGACGTGCACTCGTCGGACATCGGGTTAGAATTGATGAAAAATTGCTCAGAAAATAGTAGAGAGAAGAAGTAAAGGTTGGAAGTCTTGAAAATAAAGAATTTCTACCTTGATCTTGCAAAACTTTCTTCTTTATAAAGAAGATGAGGAAGAAGAAAAGGACAATAAAACGACTAGTTCTTAACGGCTAGTTTCAACGCTATAAACAGCTAGTTTCCAACGATTATAGTCGACTAGTTCCCAACGATTATAAATGGCTAGTTTTTTCCACTTTTATGTTTGTTATGGGCCTTGGCTCGAAGTCATTTCCAATAATCGTTCACAAATGACTAGTATAGCAAAGCAATAAATAAATTTTTTTTAAAAAAAAAAAAAAAAAAAAAAAAAAAAAAAAAAAAAACCTTAAAATCCTTGAAAACTTTAAAACTTTAAAAATGTTTCTAAGCAAATATAGGAGAACAAACTTAAGCATCAATATCTTACAATTTGAATTGATGCATAGTGAAGTAGGGCAATAACTTTATTAGAGAAAGTAAGTTACCTCTTGAACTTTCAATAACTATGGTTGAGACTCCCACAACACGTTTTACTCCTTAAATTTCCATCGACTCCACGATAAAAGTGTGTTATTTAAGGTCATGATAGAACCTCAAGTCAACGTGAAAGCTCTAGAAAAATACCCTAAAACTTTTCCATAGAAGATGGCCACACCTTCACAATCACGTTACTTGTTTCATCAAGTCTATTGCAATAGACCACTCAAAACTAAGCTACGAAAACTTCACATCTAGTCCATACCAGGACATCAAGCCTGTCAAAGAAAAACCACTCAAAAACTGAGCTATGAAGATTTTACAACTATCCAACAAGTTCATGCCAAGATCACCCAAAGGAAGGGCTATGGAATTTTTAAAGGTTTTAGTTCTATCCATCAAGTTCATACTAGAACCACCCAAATGAAAGGCTATGGACCATCAAGTCTATCGCAATAGACCACTCAGATAAAGGGCTATGAACCATCAAGTCTATCATAATAGACCACCCAGATAAAGGACTATGGACCACTATAATGGGTTGAGTCCCATACTTGTTGAAAGTTCTAGAATTACTCTCCTTGTTAGGCCTTTAGTGAGAGGATCTGCAAAATTCCTCTCAAACTTTACAATGAAATAATCCTTCTTTCAGTAATTGTTTTGCAACTTTATGTCTAAGGCGCATATGCCTCCTCTTACCATCATACATACTTTGGTAATTCCTATGGCAACCTATGAATCACAGTACAAAGAGATTGGTACTAATGCCTCCCCTTCCCCTTCTCACCACAATGGTACATCTCCCACTGGACTTCTAAGCCACTCATACTGATGTCCCTCACAATGATACAACTCCCAGTAGGTTTCTACCACTCAGCCTCTTGTCTTGTTAATTCTAAAGCAATAAATTCAGACTCCATGGTTGACCTTACTATACAAGTCTGTTTTGTAGACTTCCATGAAATAGCTCCTCTACCCAATAAAAATACATCCACTAGTGACGCTTACTTTGTCATTTTAAGTTACCCAGTTTGCATACACAACCTTCCTAGTATGCTAGAAAAATATTAAAATGCAAACAATAATCTATTGTACCATTAAGATACCTTAATAAAAGAGGAAAAGCAATCAAATGATCTTTAATCATAGGTCTATTATAATTCATAAAAATATAACACTTCCTATAATCTTTGCATATTCAAATTGAGAAACATTATCTTCCTCATTTTTCTCAAGATTCATACTAGCATCATAAGGTGTTCTTACAGAACCATCATCAAAGCAATCAAATCTCATTTTTTAATGTGTGATTGATATAAAGAAAATCTATTTTTAGTTTTCCTTATCTTAATACCAAAAGTCACATCATCCTCACCTAAATTTTTCATTTCAAATTGTAAGGACATAACTAACTTAGTATTATTACTTACATCTACGTTTGTATAAAAAATTAGTATACCATCAACATACAAATGGATAATCACACAATCAGCTCAAATAAATTTGAGCAAACGCATGTTTCAAATGATATTAACAAATATTCACATAATCAGCTCAAACAACTTGAGTAAATACTTCTTTACATTCATGCAATGTATTATATACAAATGCTATCAAGGGTTTATAATGGTTATTTCAAATATTCTAGTCATATGAGGATATGCATCAAAACATTTGAAGATTCATTTAAACCTAACTGGTTTGTTTCTTTTCATAAATTGAAGATCCATGTTTAACTCATAATGTCTCTTCAAAAGTTTATAAATTATACTAATCATAAATCATCAATCTTCGTTCTCTCTTTTCAAGATCCTAGACATGCTCAATAAAGATTTTCAATCAATTGAAACTATATATATACACCTATGTACCCACAATCTTATCTAACCAATGTGGGACTTTGGTCGTATTCTCAATAATCCTCCTCCCAAACAAAGGACCAACTGATCTTCCCTGAAGTAGTCATCATCTAGGCTAACTCCTTTTTACTAGAGCATACTGCCTGTCCGATATAGTTCAACCATAGATCACACCACAACTTCTTTCGAGGTTCCACTATATTTTTATTTAACACTTAAGGATTATAACAACATAACTAAATTAGGGACACGACTCTGATACCACTTATTAGTCTCCAAATATCTTTACAATAGCATGATTTTGTATATAATTTGGACATAAGCCCTCATGGCTTTGCTTTTGGTTTGACCCCAAAAAGTTTCATACAAACGAAGATAGTTGTTACAACTTATATACGCATGAAAAGTCCTTATAAAATATCAACATATTTTATAACTTAGACAATATCTCAAATTATCGTCAATTCTACAAGCTTTTATATAAAATTGATGGAATTTACATATTTTTATACTACAAACAAGCTAGGTGGCAAAATAATGTTATAGGTCAACTCAATTTAAAAGTAATAATAATACTTTTCAACTTTATGAAATTTAATAACCAAATATAACAATTTAATCATGTATAAACTTTTGTTAAATATAACACACGTGTCTCATTGCACTCGTCATGAGACGATTCACAAATTACGAAATATTCAAATATATATTGAATATCATGCTCAAATATAGCAATTAAATAAAATTGTCAAATATTCTAAACGATTGAGTAGAAAAGTTTTAACTCAATCGTGTAGCATTTACTAAACAAT
This sequence comes from Benincasa hispida, assembly GCF_027475165.1. Classification (NCBI taxonomy): domain Eukaryota; kingdom Viridiplantae; phylum Streptophyta; class Magnoliopsida; order Cucurbitales; family Cucurbitaceae; genus Benincasa; species Benincasa hispida. The sequence goes on from NC_143479.1 coordinate 31,192,383, forward strand.
CATATGGTTGATGCTAAACGAACGAGTAAAGCGTTTACTCAATTGGTTTGTGTTGGCTACTCGATCGTGTAAATGATGGGGATAAACGATCGTAGAGTATGAGATACTCGTTGCATGGTAGGCGCATGCATTAAACGATCGTGTAGGCAAACATGCTTCATCGCATAGTCACTGGCTATACGATCACTCAGTAAATGGATACAAGGCACTTGCTCCTCGATCGTCTAAACCATCATGCTTCATCACATAGTTGTTGTCTACATGATTGTTTAGGCTTGCATTTATACTCAGTACGTTGCACGATCGAGTAGCCTTCATGCTTCATCGCATAGTCAAAGGTACTCGATCGTGGTTACTCGACTAACTTTATTAGATGATCACAAGGAAAAGCTACACACGATCAAAAAGCGAGGCTTCGCCCGAGTGGTTCAAAACCCGATTCGCCTGTTTGAACCGGTTTACTCGATGGTTTATGTGGTTTTTTAGGTTAATCATCTCAGTCCATTAATTTTGATGAATGTACATGAGATGTATATTTAATTATATGTCATATAGTATGTCATATAGTATGCTATATAGTTTTAAATCCCACCATAGGTTATGCATTTGTCATGCATCATCTCTATATTGTAAGAGTTATGATATAGTAGCTTGCATGATTAAATTACTTTAAGAGCATGTTCATGCATCATATAATATAAAAGTTATATTTATGCATGCATCAAGCATATTCATGCATCATCTTTATATTATAAATGTTATAGTATAAGAGTGTATGAAAGCATGTATGCTTAGTTCATTACTTTTTATAAAAGAGTTATATATATTAATGAATGGACATTGCATGAAGCATGACACATAGGTTAAATTTATAACTTATTCCTGAATATTTGCGCATTACAATTAGGCTACGTTTATATGGAAAATGAAAAATGGTGAAATTTAGCTTGATTCCAATTGGACCATCAATCGAAATGAGCCTCAATTGTAAACCAATGTGATTATGATTGTTAGTGTTTAGTCATCTATTTTTTCAAAAGCAATATGATTGTGATTGAGGATGTTTATTTCAAATCATTAATTCAAAGGTGGAACGAAAATAATAAAACTACCCTCATTATGCCATTTATGATTGGCAACATTGAACACCAATTTTCACCCAATTTCAAACAATTTGTCTACCGCTTTAACCTACACTTATTTACTTCCCCACCCTTCCGCTTCCGATTTCCATTTTTCTGGTGTTCATATATCATTTGTTCACTCGTCCCCATGTAAGTGTAACATATTCGGTCTTTTACTTCGATTTTTTTACTTTCTTATAACCAGTAATCATCTTCGATTAACTGTTTATAACACATACAATTAGGCCTTCGAGGAATGTATACATTCCAATATTGTTTGAAATTAGAGTTCAGATGTTTGCTGTAGTTATTTGATTTTTTTATATGTTCTGCTTAAACTTAAACTGCTTAAAGGGGTTATAAAACTATTAAAATCGCTACTGGTACTTCAAATAACTGGAAGATTGGTAGCATTAGAAAGGGGTTATAAAACTCTTAAAGCGGCCAAAATCGCTATTGATACTTCAAATAACTTGTAGATTGGTAGTAGTAGAAAAGGGGGTTATAAAACTATTAAAGTGGCCGAAATCGATACAGATATTTCCACCTGTAAAGCGGTATCGCCTCATTTCAAAGGACAAATGACGGAAATTGAGACAAAAATATTCTTACATAATATGTGGGTCTCATTGCATATTTAGACACAATTGGATCGAGGACCTTCCCAAACTCAATCAAATTACAAGATTTTATCACGGATGATAAGGTGGACCCCACTTTCAAATATAATTACGGATGAACGTGTAAACAAAATCTAAAGTCTGATGGGACCCACAAAACGAATTGTGATTGATTTATACTGATTCCCCCATGTAAACTAGGCATTAGTTTCCACAAAGAAAATGACAGATTGGGGAAGAACAAAACAGTAACATTTCTGTTACATAAATATCAAATACATACATTTTCTTCAATTCTTTCTCTCTCAGCATTGTTAGAAAAGGGGATATTAACTATAGAGGAAGTGAGGTTAGTGTTATAGCCTGCTCTTTTAATCTCAATCATGCCCAAAAACTGTTAACAAAATAATAAATAATAATAAATGGAACAACACATGAAAAGTTAATAGAATGCCTAAAAAGCAAAACAGACTTAACAACACATAGCTATGCAAATTACATTCTCTTCTACGAATGAAATGATATATTTATTAGGTTGTATTGCTCGAAACTGAGCATTCTTTGACATCTCATCCTTTTTCTTTGGGTTTGCTTTCTCCTGCCTGGCATTTTCTGGAATTAAAGGAAGAGGAAGAGCCTCTAAAATGAACTCAAATAGGAATGCAAGCGAACAGACGAGAGACAATATATCATTAAACTTAGCCTATTGAAAAATAAAGTAGTTCAATTACATCCTAAATAGATATCAACTCACCATCAATTATTATCCCATCATCCAACCGCTTATTAGAGAGATCGTATGGATCGATATGAATTAACTGTTTCCTCTCTTTCGGTTGATTATTTAAGTCCCATTTGGTAATCATTTGATTTTTTATTTGTGTTTCTTGAAAATTAAGTTTATTACATCCACATTTCTTAGCATGATTTGCATCTTTTCAAGTACAATAGTTGAATTCTTAGCCAAATTCGAAAAATAAAAATAACCTTTTGAAAGTACTTTTTTTGTTCTTAAAATTTGGCTTGATTTTTTAAACTATTGGTGAAAAGTAAATAACAAAGGAAGAAACTTAGAGATGGAAATAATGTCCATAAATTTAATTTTAAAAAACAAAATGGTTACAAAATGGAGCCTTAGGAACTTTGAATCACCATTTTCACTTCTTTTCTTAGAAACTCTTTCCTCAGTAGAATCCAATTTGTTGCTTGAATCCTTGGTGTTTTTGAAATGTGTCTTCCTTACTATTCTACATTGTGGCCTTTTCCCCTCTACTATTTCTTTTTTCATATAATACTTTCGAACTTCTTACCCCAATGTCTTGCTTTTTCACAGAGCGATTTGAAGTCTTAGAAGCCAAAACTGAAGGCATTCCAACAACTTCAACATCGTGTCGTCTTCTCAAAAGAGATTTCCTCTTGGATTTCGCAACATCAATGAATGAAGTGACCTTCATATCACTATTTTGGCCACCATATACCCTGTCTTTTTCATTAGTAATTGTAGGCCTAAATTTTCCCTTTCAAGTAGCTTTTTCAACACTATCCCCTGTGCTTCTATCAAAGTTTTTCGAATTCTTAAATTTCCAAATGCAAGTTTGAGTTTCTTCTTGAGCCTAAGCCTGAAGCTGGGCTCTTGGGACATTGTTAAGCAGTTTTCTATAATCCTGGACCAAAATTAGCAAACAGAATTCTTTCCTAGACACATGGGAATTGGGATTCTTTGGATATGACATTTACTTTGAACAAATATATTGAATATGCCATATGAGAGGTGGAAGATTCCATTGGTTCTAGAGAGTTTAACTAAAAAAAGCATGCAGCCATTTACAATGGTAAGATAAGAGAGATAAAGAAAGAAGAAATACCTTAGTTTTCTAGCCCTTTGTTCAGTAGAATTGTTCGCATTCTTCGTCCACAGTCGGAAATGGGATTTGTTAGGGTGTCGAGGTGTTTGTTATCCTCTCGCTCGTATTCATTTGGGCTTTTCAGTAAAGCCCAGGCCCATAGTAATCGACAGCCTAAAACTAAAAGTTTTCAACCCAAATACATTAAATAGATTGTCTAAACTTTCATATATTTTGTATATGAATTGTCTCATGAGCTATGTTTACGTTCTGTTCGCCCATTCTACTAAGAGGTATGGGGACAAGAGTGCTGAACAAGAGTGTCTTTTTGGATGAGAAAAGAAAGAAGACTAGAGTCCTTATACTCCAATGTGTTATCTGTCCGAAGAGCCTTGATTCTGAGTGTGAACCATATTAGCAAAATCAATATATATTTGAGACAATGCAAAACGATGTGACGTGAGCTCGAAAGAGAACAAGTAGGCTGTTGAAGTGACGTGAGCTCGAACAATCTTCCTACTTTGCGACCCACACCAACTGTCTATCCGGTTTGTGGATCCTGAACCTGACATCCAGTAGAAAAAAAAGAAATAGTTAAGCCAAGATTACACAATTGTCCGATGGAGACAATATTAAAGGCCAAGTTCGGAACATAATACGTGTTGGAAAGCTATAATATGGGAGTATGAATAGAGGCAACATGAGATGTTATCATACAATTATTGTCAACAGCATAAATGAGAGGAAGAGATTTGGCAGGAGTGGGTGTAGTTAGAAGAGAAAAATCAAAAGTCATGTGGTTACAAAAAGCGGAATCAAGGAAACACTGATTACCTGAAGATATCACAAGAGTGAAGGAATTGGTTGAAATTACCTATTTAAGCAAGTCTTGTAAGTTGAAAGGTAGATGGAGAAGGTTTGGGCTCAGTAGAGGCAGAACTGGATTTAATGTGTCTAGACTTGGAAGAATGTCTTGGAGGTTGAGGTGGTCATGTAGGACAATTGTCCAGGATATAGTCACTTTGTGACAGTATCTACACTCGACTTTTGGTCAATCAGCAAATTTGTGTTTAGTGAGCTTACAATTTTTACAAAAGAGAGCTCCAAAAGTACCAGGCACAGGCATATGAGTACTTGCGAGGACAACCTTAGATTGCTTGGAAGAAGTTGAGGCGTTTTTCTTCAAACATAATTTCTTGTATCGTCGAGTCTAGTGGTGGAAGATGACTGCGGTGTAGCAAAGTAGCACGGATAGACTCGTATTATGAACAAAGCCCCATAAGAGCCTTAATAAGATGGAGATGATCAACACTAATTTTAGCTTGATCCAATTGTGTCCAAATGAGCTGAAGTATGACTACATAGTCGTTAACAGATTGACCAGTCTCCTGAGTAAGACTAACAAGAGTGTTGTGTAGTTGATAATAATGAGCTAAACCAATAGACTAAAAATGCGTAGACAGGAAATCCCACAAACTCTTGGCGTTATTAAACGGATTAAACTGAACATGGATAGCAGTTATAAACGTATTCTCGAGCCAAGTGATGATCTGATGATTTTTACTATCCCAATCCTCTAATTGCTCAACAAATTTATTATCGTCCTTGATGGATAATCTGACCGATTGAGGAATATCGCCGGTTATAATGCGGCATAGCTTATGCCCAATTAGAAAACTCTTCATTTGATGGGCTCAAGTAAGATAATTTATTGCATCAAGAATCGTGCTAATGGGGCAAAATACATTATCTTTCTCTATGTGGCTTGACGTTTGTATGGGGGACTTGGCTCAATTATGGAGAGAAAGAAAAAAAAGACTCAAAACAAGCTTAGAGATCGACTAGGATCAGCTTGGAGAAATTGGCTTGACTCAACGCAGTGAGGTCAGCTCAGCTCAACTCAGTGGGATTGGCTTGGCTCGACTTAGTGGGATTAGCTCACAGCAGCGCGGCGTGAATCGACTCAAATCCAGTGAACGATTTAGCATGTGTGACTCATACCTGAACGCATGAATCTGATGTCCCTGGATCTCCGTCCGGTGGCACGATGTGGACATCTGAAATGTCTGAACTTCGTTCATTGTCAAAAGAGGTACGATGGTGGAATCTCGCACCCAACGACGACATGCACTCAAGGTGACACATGGGGTGGAGATCATATTCAAATATTTATTTCCTCTCAATTAAATTTTATATTATAATGTATCAATTACATTATATTAATTATATCACATATAATTAATTCCATTAATTAATATTTAAACAATTCAGATTACCCAAAATTAATTCTCATTGATCCCTGTTGAGCTACAGAGTGAACTTTATGGACTTGTAGATTGACACTCCAACAGTACTTGAATAATTAATTAAACTTCTTTAATTAAATTATTCAATACCCATTAACTGTCGGTCACTTCACTAAAGATCGACAGCTGCACTCTTCATACTACCGATATATTTCTATGTCCATTGAATATAATCAGTCAATAGTACGATGACCCTTCACTAATTGCTCATAAGTACAACTGGACCAAAAATACTAGTTTGCCCTTATAGTTACATATAACTCTTTAAGTACCACTGATTCCTTTAATGAACAATAAGTCATAGTACAACTATGACCAAAACCCTCTTAGGCCAAGAGAGAGTATGACACCACATTGTTCAATCCACGAAATCAGCCCTTCAGGGAGCAATTTATCTACTTACCTAGATGTTAGGGAAGAAGTGAATTTTTTCTTGTGTAGTTGTGTTTTTAGCTCCTCAATCAGACGAATTCCCAAAATGGTAGGCTTATTAAGTCAAAGATCTGGCCACTCTCACACATACAAATCATTGAACTACCTTCATAGGCCAGAGTTCACAACTCACTCAGCATTCAAGTCATGTCACCTATGGTCATCTTGGTGAAATGTAAGTCTCTATTATTAATGGTGTTTAAGAGACTAGTCATTTCGTGGTCTGGTCTTATACAAACTCCTTTGTATAGAATACCCCTACTCACATGTCTCCACATGAATGATCAGAATCAGATCGTTTGTAGCACTTTACAACAATTGTAACATTTACAAAACGAGTCGTATTCGTAGTGTCACAAGAATAAGGTACCCAACTTTATCCATCTATTATAGACCATTTAGGTTATCACTTAAACATGATCCACTTGTATGTCTCTACATACATGTTTAAGCTACAGAAGATAACCTTGGATGTTAGTTTATTGGTTTGTAGGTTAATACTACTAAATGTCGAATAAAACATCTCATATGTTATTAAATAAATAAAAAGTTTGTACATTATAATTATAAACTAGATAACCCACGAGATTTAGAGTATCAACCCAGCAATCTCCCCCTTGTCCTAAAGCTAGTAGGGTGTACAATATAAAAGTACATACAAAACAATAAACTAAGGCATAATACATGTCGAGTATAAAATCTCCCACTTGCCCTAGACTAGATGTGACCTGTCTTATAGACCCATAATCTGCAGGTGAGCCTTAAACACTTTAGCCATGAGGGCCTTTGTATATGGATCAGCGGTGTTATGCTCTGAAACTATCTGCGTGACAATCACGTCCCCTTGATGCACAGTCTCTTGGATGAGATGATACTTCTGCTCTATGTGCTTCCCATGATTGTGACTCTTAGGCTCTTGGGAATTAGCCACAGTACCACTATTATCACAATAAAGAATGACGGGCTTAGACGTGTCTGGAACCACTTCCAGGATTAGTCTGAAATTTACTGAGCCACACAACTTCCTTAGTAGCTTCACAAGCCGCTACGTACTCAACCTCCATAATGGAGTTAGTAATGCATCCATGCTTGGTGCTCCTCCAAACTACTGCTTCTCCGTTAAGAGTGAACACTGATTCTAATGTGGATTTCCTAGAATCCTTATCAATCTGGAAATCAGAGTCCATGTATCCTGTAAGGACCATATCCTTAGAACCATATACGAGCATGTAGTCCCTCATTCTCCATAGATACTTGAGGATGTTCTTAACGGTGGTTCACTGATCAAATCCTAGATTAGACTGATATCTACTGACTATCCCCACTACATAGCAGATGTTAGGTCTTACATAATATTGCATACATATGGCTACCAACAGCCGATGTATAGGGGATCCATCTCATTTTCTCAACTTCTTGAGGTGTCTTACGACATTGTTCCTTAGACAAAATAACTCCATGCCTAAAAGGGAGTAAACCTCTTTTGGAGTTTTGCATCAAAAACTTGACAAGCATCTTATCAATGTACGATGTTTGAGATAGGACTAGCATTTTGTTCCTTCAATCTCTAAAGATTTGAATACTTAGGACAAACTGCGTCTCTCCCAAATCTTTCATTTGGAATTGGGTCATTGGTCAATTCTTAATTTCAGTCAGTAGACCTACATCATTCCCAATTAGTAGGATATCGTCTACATACAACACTAGAAAAGCTACTGAACTGTTGATGATTTTCTTGTAAACACAAGGCTCATCGACATTTTGATTAAAGCCATAAGATTTGATCGCAGTATCAAATCTTATATTCCAAGATCGAGAAGCTTTCTTCAATCCATAAATGGATCGATTAAGCTTGCAAACCTTTTGCTCTTGACCTTGGGATATAAATCCCTCAGGCTGCTCAATATAAATGGTCTCCTCAAGATTGTCATTCAGAAAAGCAGTTTTGACATCCATTTTCCAAATCTCATAGTTATAATATGAGGCAATGGACATGAGTATCCGGATAGACTTTAACATAGTACAGGTGAGAAAGCCTCCTCATAATCAACTCCCTCAACTTGGGTATCCCTTTTCCACAAGCCTAGCCTTAAAGGTTTGCACCTCCCCACTAGCACCTTGTTTTCTCTTGTACACTTTCTGAATGGAGGTCACTCCCAGGGTGACACAAAGTGTTGCATGTACCTTTCGGTGTGAACATCTTGAGAACGTGAGAATTTTAAAATCAAAACATCAAATTTGATTTTAAAGTGAACGACTTCCCCCATTCACCAAAATCTCGATTCATGTAAACACTTTCCGAATAAAAGTCACTCCCAGGGTTACACGAAGTGCCATATGAATTTTGATCGTGAACTCTTAGGGACGTGAGAGCTAAAAATAATCATATCATATATGTCTATTAATCTCCCACTAAAGCGTTCTAACACATCATATACGTTGTTTGATTTTCACTGAAGTGTTCTAATAGCATATCATATATGTTATTAAACTCCCACTGAAGTGTTCTAACGATTAAACGAGGTATTCGTATCTTATATTTTTTTTGGGTAATTAAATAACCTAAGTTTAAGGGTTTATCTAAGTATAACGTTTATAATTAGATTTAACTAACGATGTCTAGGTGATAAACCAGTTTTAAAACCTCACATCGCTCACGTATTGCTCATAAAACCGATTAACAACGCTCAATAATTCAGCCATAATCCCCAGGTAGGAGGTGTTCCGTAGAGCGTCAACTTAAAACCTCCAGCCTTCGACATGATTATATACCGGTTGAGTTTGTAACCCGAGTTTTACAAGCTTAACGACTTATTTTAACTATTAAAACGAGTTGTTAACCTACGTGAGTATGCAGTTGTTCTTTGTTATGGATTTTAAATGTCTAACATAATTTTATAACAACTTACCGAAATTTAGACATGCTAAACATCCACTAACATTTATTTTGAATAAAGAAACCCTAAATATGCATACTATATATTTTAACATTTTATAACATACTTTCAATTCATGTAACATGCTTCCTATAGTGGGATTTTAAATCTACATGACATACTGTATGCACATACAACATTTATTTAATTAAAACATACATTACATGCATAAATAATTAAACACATACTGATACGGTTTTAGTTTTGGCATTTTCAAGCAAACAAAGGCCTAATTATTACAAAAACAGCAAGAAACAGCTCCAAACCGCTTCCAGACCGCTCGAACCACTCCAAACCGAACCCAAACAACTTGAACCGGAGGTGAATCACTTGAACTGAACTAAGCAAAATGCTTTTGAAGGTGAATCGGGTCAAGTTTGAAAAAATCAGTCAAACTGGTCGATGCCCACTTAGTCAACAGGTCAAATTTGTCAAAACCCGTTCAAGAATCTCGCCGCTGGTTGAAATCTCGCTCAAACTCAATCTCTCGCTGAAAATCGATTCAAGATCTCGCTAGCTCCATTGAATCTCATTGGTTTTGAAGGAAATATCGCTCCTTTGCTAGAAATCTCGCTCGAAATTCGAATGAAAATCTCGCTCTCACTAGAATTTTGAGCAGCGTTGCGACGCTCAAGGGTAGCGTCGCAACGCTACTTGGGCAGAAGTTAACGATCTGGAAATCTGCAGCTCGACCTTCTTCATTTCTTTCTTCAATTACAATTTAATTTCAACTCTAATGACTCCAAATAAATTACAGACTCTTGAGCACACATATAAGCTCATCAAACAAGAGCTAATTACAAATTTAATCAAGGAATCAAAGAGAATTTAAACGCCAAAGCTCAGAAAATCATATCAGTGCACTATTTTCATATATCTCATAAAAAACACCCACCAAGCCAAAATTAAACCAAATTAAATGCGATGCTCTGATACCAATTGTAGGATTATATCAACATGTAGCGAAAACAACCAGGATCAATAAGCATTATAATTCATCAACATGTAGCGGAAACTACATTTTAGCTGTATTTTCAAACATATATGGATTGATATTCAATCATTGGTGTAGAAGACCCACTAGTTGACTATAAGTTATATCACTCTTAATCTTTAATCCTTTCATGGCACCTCCTACATAGCTGTTTTTGATCTGGTCTTGCACCCCACCATAGCACACAAATATGTAAAGAAGTGTCATTGATCCTATAATAAGTCAATTAGGGACAATCATGTTTCAATTTCATTTGAAATTACAATAAAAGTTTTGTTATCGTTAAGTAAATAGTACTTAGTCTGTGATCATCGATTGCTTACGTCTTGATCAACGATCACACACCATGTAGTCAACAATCGTGTACCATGGGATCAACGATCACATACCAAATTGTCAACGATTGCGTACTACTGGTAGCCGATTTCTATGGTCAATAGATGTTATTCACTGCCATGAATTGAAAGAGTAGACGATACTCTGTATAGAAAGAATCGATTTCCCAATTTTATTTTACGAAACCATAATAATACAAATATAGAAAACAGATAAACAACCTTAATTAAGCATGCTTTTCTAACAAAATCAAAGAGAAAGAAAGGGTTAAAGAACCACTTGTTGGGTTGTACGTCCTAAAACTCGCAGTATGTAAAGTTAAATATATTCTATTGTCAATTAAGATGTTATTCAACATTACTTCAATAAAGTTATTATTGAATCTATAAATTGCACTTATAAAGTCTAAATCCAATAAACTAAGGTTCATAACTATTATATGAATATTTGAAATTTATGTGGAGACATAAAGATGAGTCAAGTTCGAGTAAATAGTCAAAATGATCTATAGTATACGAATAAGATTGAGTACCTTATTCTGGTAACACTATCGGATGTGGCCCACTCTGTAGTTGTTATAATTTGTTGTAAGGTACTACAAACGAAGTAATCCTGATTCGTTCATGTATTGACATGAGGAGTGGGGGCGTCCTATGCAATGAGTTTGTGTAAGATCGGACCAAGAAATAAGTCACTCTTACTTTATAACATTGTTTACTGTTTAAGACTGACTATTTCGCTTAGATGACCTAGGTAACTCGATCTTAATCCTGTGCTGACTATAAACTTTTGTTTATTTGGGATTATCCTTAGATTTGCATAGGTGAGGGTTGACTCAATAACACTGGTTTGATATAATTGAACGTTTAATTTATCGAAATTAACGAAAATTTGAGAGTTCATAATATTTAAATATTAATTACATGAATAGGATTCATGTTTAAAATTAGATGTGTGATTAATTTAATATTTTGATATTAAATTGTTATTTAATTAATTAAAAATCAAATTAATTTTCAATTTCAATTCAATTTGAAAATTTGAATTTTGTTGTTTTAAATTTAATTAATTATGAATTAATTGAATCAAGTTTTAGTTAATTTTTTGAATTAATTAAAATTCAAATTTAAAAATACAAAAAAATTGGAAATTAGATTTGAGTGGGATCTTCCCACAATTTCACTAAATTGAGGTGTTCCTCCCAGATACACACAAATTCCATTTTTATACATGCAATTGAGGTGACCTTGAGATGTTTCCTTTAGTGCCTGCATGAAAAGAATGGATAAAACGCTCCAATTAGATTGAGGAACAAGAGGCTTGCTGCTAGAGATGTCCAATTTCCCTACGGGGATGGGGAGTCCCCGATAAGGCGGGGAATGGGGGAAAAATTTCCCGTGAGCTAAATGGGGACGGAGAATGTATTCCCCATCCCCGCCCTCGGCCCCGGCCCCGTCCCGATTAGCCTTTACATATTTATTTAGTATAGTTATCTAATGTTATGTTATTATTATTATTATATAAATATTACACTTAAATTTCAAATTTGATTATTTATTGGGAAAGATAATGAATATGTTTAAATTGAATGTTTAAATTTAGATTATATATGTGAATAATTTGATTTTTATTTATTTATTTCTACTAAAAAAATTAATTAGCTTTTTTAGGCCAAAATTTGAGTAATTTATCTTTAAATTCAAATTGTCATATAAAACTCACCATAATAAACAATTTAGTGACAAATTTAATTATTTAATTAAAATTTGCTCACATTAGTGATTTAGATTAATTGACTTTTTACAAAAAAAAAAAAAAAGTAATGGGGAAAAATTCCCCGCAGAAACCATGTTGACTTTTTGGCTCTTAATCTCAATTAATTAATTAATCAATATTTTGATGATAACAAACTTGATTTTTAATTACTGAAAATTTTAGTGTTTTTATATGTCCATAGTGTAGAGCTTGGAACAACGATTCCAACACCTCTTGAATCACTCAAATCGGAGCTAAAACGAAAAAGTTATGACCGAAACGAGTTTTATCGAAAAATATCAGTGGCGATGACATGGCGACTGAGTCAGCATCAATGAACAATCCGGCGACAACACGTGGTGCTTTGGGAGAGTGACACATGGGGCTTTTGGTTATTTAAAATATTATATATATAATTTTATTAAAAAAATGAAATTTAAAAGAAATTTAAAAAGAAAATAAATTTAATATTATTTTATGTTTGTGTGCTAGTTTTTTACACATGATATGTTTTTTTTTAATTTTTGGATTGACTTTAAAAAGAAAATGAATTAAAAGGAAAATGAATTTAATATTATTTTATATTTGTGTCTAACTGCTAGTTTTTGACACATGGTATGTTTTTTATTCTTTTGGATTAATTTTAAAAAAGAAATGAATTTCAAAAGAAAAGGAATTTAATATTATATTTTATTATATCTAACAACTAGTTTAGTTTAAAATCTCCACCATTGATTTTTCTTTTCCAACATCAAATGGTCCAAATTAATTGTGGTTTCTAAAAATTTTTCCATCTCTATATAAACTATCTTCCTCTCCAAATTTTGAACAAACAAATTTTACATTTCATAATCCTCCAAAACTCAGAAGTTCCATTGTTGCTCTCTCTAAGTTTCCAATTTTTTTTCTTTTCATCTTATTTTTGAGAGAGTGTTATTGTATTGTGAGGATAAATTTGTTAAGTGCTTAAACTTGTAAATCCACTCTAGTGAGAGTTGTATTGTGTTTTTCAAAAATTCCAACATCTGTAACAGTTTGATCCTAAACCATGGAAAGGATCGGGTTTGCTCTTGAACCCGTAAAAGGAGCGGTGGTGTAACGGTTGGGCTCTAAAGAGTAGGAAAGATTTTATTCAAGTTCCCAAGAGGCTCTTGGGAAGTGGAGTAGGTTGAGTTTGACCAAACCACTATAAAAATTACAGTGTCTTCTTCTCTAACTCTTTCATTTTTATTTTTGCAATTAATTTAAACAATTTATTGTATGTTTTAGTTTGTTCTTATTTATTTGCTAAAATTTGATAGAATTAAATTATCACATTTTTGTTATCTTATTTGTTGCATAAATTGAATTTTTCTAATTATTTATAAAAAGTGTATTAATTAGTTTAATTGGGTTAATTTAGAAAAAAAAAAGTTTAATTAAACCCTATTCGCTCCTCTAGGGTTGCCATATCGATCCAACAATTGGTATAAGAGTGGGTTGCTCTTTTTGAAATATTTATTTCTTGATAAACTTAATTATTTTTTAGCTATGACAACTTTAGGTTTTATCCCTTTTACCGATAGTCAATCTATTATAAAGCCTTATTTTTTTAATGGTATTAATTATAGTTATTGGAAAAATATAATGAGATTTTTCTTGCTTTCTATTGATTATGATTTGTGGGATATTGTTGAGGAAGGTTTTAAAATTCCAACAAAAGATGTTGATGGTGTTAGCACTATAAAACCTAAGAAAGAATGGTCAATAAATGAAAAGAAAGCATGCTCTTTAAATGCAAAAGCTATTAATTGCTTATTTTGTACTTTGAATGAAGTTGAGTATAATAGAGTGTCTATTTGCAAAACCGTTAAAGAGATATGGGATAAATTAGAAATTACTCATGAAGGAACTAGACAAGTAAAAGAAACAAAGATTGACATGTTAGTTCATCAATATGAAATATTTAAAATTGATGAAAATGAAGCTATTTCAGATATGTTTATTAGATTTACTAACATTGTCAATGTTTTAGAAGGACTTGGGAAAAAGTACTCAAATCTTGAGAAGATAAAGAAGCTATTATGGTCTTTGCCTAAACAATGGGAGTCTAAAGTCACTGCTATTCAAGAAGCAAAGGATCTCAAATCTCTCTCCATTGATGAATTCATGGGCTCTTGTTGATGCATGAGATAAAGATCAAGAAAAACATGGAGGATGAGAAGAAAAAGAAAGAAAAGAGTATAGCTTTAAAGACCATCTCTTTAGAAGTTGACTCCCAAGATGAAGATGACCTTGATGAAGATGATATTGCCTATCTTTCACGTAAGTATAAGAACTTCATCAAGAGAAAGAAGCAATTCAAGAAGCATCTCTCCAACCAAAAAGAGTCAAAAGGTGAAAAGAGCAAAAAGAATAAGGTAATATGCTATGAATGTAAGAAGCCGGGTCATATTAGAACCGATTGTCCTTTTCTCAAATCATCCAAGAAGAAAACAATGAAAGCTACTTGGGATGATAGCGATGAAAGCGAAAGTGGGAGTGATAATGAAGAAGTGGCCAATTTTTGCTTCATGGCTCATAGTGACAAAGAGGATGAACAAAATGATGAGGTAACTCTAGAACCTCTTTCTTATAATGAATTGTTCGAAGCTTTTGAAAATATGCAAAATGATTTAGAAAAACTTAGTTCTAAGTATGTTGTGCTTAAAAAGAAATACAATGTTTTATCTAGTAAAAATAAGTCTTTACTTGAAGAAATTGTTTGCTTAAAAGAGAATGAGCATGATGCTATGCATATTGATGAAATGAAATCTCTTGTGACAAGCATGCTTTTGATTGTGATGAGAAAAGTGCCTTGCTTGACAAAGTTAAATTTCTTGAGCATGATAGTTGTGAAAAAATAATTTGATTAAATTACTCAAAGAAAAGGAATTTAGTGCTTTGCAAGAACTTGATAAAGCTAAAGAATCTATTAAAAAGTTGACAATAGGTGCTCAAAGATTAGACAAGATAATTGAAGTAGGCAAGCCTTTTGGTGATAAAAGAGGTTTAGGCTATATTGATGAATGTTCTACTCCTTCAAGTTCTAAAACTATCTTTGTTAAAGCATTTCATAATATGCCTAAGCTTAATATGCCTAAGGTTGTGTCTAAGCATGTTAAATCTAACTTTGTGTCTATATGTCATTATTGTGGTGTTGAAGGCCATATTAGACCTAAGTGTTTTAAATTGAAATATGCTCATACTACTTCTCCAAGAAGAATTTTTTCTCAAAGGGCAAAGTTTCACAATGCTCCAAGGAATAATTTCTCCAAGAAAAGTAGAGTGCATAAATTTGTTGTAAGAGATAAATCTTTGCATAATGTTGTTTGTTTCTCATGTGGCAAGTTTGGACGTACAACTTATTCTTGTTACTTGTCTAAATCCAGTGCCTTAAATGTCTATGCAAAAATGAAATTGATTCCCAAGTTTGTTAATGCTAATCATCTAGGATCCAAACAAGTGTGGGTACCAAAGAATCAAACTTGAACATTTGTGTTTGTAGGTTTCTTTGAAAGCCTCTAAGAAAAACAAGTGGTATTTGGATAGTGGTTGCTCGAGGCACATGACGAGAGACCCATCCAAGTTTGTCTCTCTCTCCAAAAAGGATGGAGGTCTTGTAACCTTTGGTAACAACAAGAAAGGTAAAATAATTGGTAAAGGTAGTATAGGTAATGAATCCTCTATTTTAATTGAAAATGTATTTTTGGTTGATGGTTTGAAGCATGATTTATTCAGTATTAGTCAATTGTGTGATAAAGATTTTAGAGTTGTGTTTGATAAAAAGAATTGCATCATTGAAAATGCTAGTGATAGAAAAGTTATATTCGTTGGAAATAGAGATGAAAATGTTTATACTATTGATTTGAATGATTGTTCTATTAATGATAAATGTTTATCGACTTTGCATAATGATTCTTGGTTATGGCATAGAAGACTAGGACATGCTAGCATGCACTTAATTTCAAATATTTCCAAGAATTCTTTGGTTAGAGGTCTTCCCAAATTTAAATTTGAAAAAGACAAAGTTTGTGATGCTTGTCAAATGGGTAAGCAAACTAAGTTCTCTTTCAAATCTAAAAAAGTAATACCCCTTTAACTATTACACATGGACTTATTTGGCCCTTCTAGAATTGCTAGTTTTAGAGGGAACTATTATGCCTTTGTGATAGTTGATGTTTTTTCAAGATTTACTTGGGTTTTAATGCTAAAACATAAGGATGATGCTTTGAAAAGCTTTTCTAGTTTTGCAAAAAGAGTTCAAAATGAAAAAAGTTTTTTGATTTCTAAAATTAGGAGTGATCATGGAGGAGAATTTGGTAGCAATGCTTTTGAAACTTTTTGTGAAGAAAATTGTTTTTCTCATAATTTCTCCGCTCCAAGAACTCCTCAACAAAACGGTGTAGTTGAAAGGAAAAATCGTACTTTGCAAGAATTTGCTAGATCAATGTTGTATGAGTATGGTTTACCTACATACTTTTGGGCGGAAGCCGTTAACACCGCTTGTTATGTTTTAAATAGAGTTTTAATTAGACCTTCTTTGGATAAAACTCCTTATGAACTTTGGCATAACAAAATTCCAAATATTGGGTATTTCAAAATTTTTGGTTGCAAATGTTTTATTTTGAATAACAAAGAAAAACTTGGAAATTTTGATTCTAAGACGGATATTGGTATTTTCCTTGGCTATTTCTCTACTAGTAAAGCTTAAAGAGTTTTCAATAAAAGAACTTTAGTAATTGAGGAATCTATGCATGTAGTATTTGATGAATCTTGCAATGTTATTTCAAATGAGCCTATTTATAGTGATGTTTTAGAAGGAAATTTTGGAGATTTACTTGTTAGTGACAAAGGTAAGGAAATTGTTTCAAGTAAGCAAGAGACGAGCTTAATCGAAAAGAACGAAGTTGGTTCTTCATCCATGCCTAAAGAGTGGAGGTATGCTTCTTCCCATCCCAAAGAATTAATTCTTGGTGATCCCGAACAAGGTGTGAAAACTTGTTTCCTCTCTTAATATATTTAATAATCTTGATTTTGTTTCTCAAATTGAACCAAAAAGTTTTAAAGATGCCGAAAATGATGAATTTTGGATTTTAGCTATGCAAGAAGAATTAAATCAATTTAAAAGGAATAAAGTTTGGGAGTTAGTCCCTAGGCCCTCTCATGCTTCTATAATTGGAACTAAATGGGTCTTTAGAAATAAAATGGATGAAAATGGAAATATCATTAGAAATAAAGCTACACTTGTAGCTCAAGATTGTTGTCAAGAGGAAGGAATAGATTATGAAGAAACTTTTGCACCCGTTGCTAGATTAGAAGCTATTAGAATGTTGCTTGCTTTTGCTTCTTGTAAGAATTTCATTTTGTATCAAATGGATGTGAAAAGTGCATTTTTAAATGGTTATATCATGGAGGAAGTTTATGTAGAACAACCTTCAGGGTTTGAAAGTTTTGATTTTCCTAATCATGTCTATATGTTGAAAATGGCTCTTTATGGCTTAAAACAAGCTCCAAGAGCTTGGTATGATAGACTAATTTCTTGCTTGAAAATGGATTTAAAATGGGTAAAATTGATACTACTCTTTTTATTAAGACTAAAGAAAATGATATGCTTTTAGTACAAATATATGTGGATGATATTATTTTTTGTTCTACTAATCCATCTTTGTGTGAAGAATTTTCTAAGTGTATGCATAGTGAATTTGAGATGAGTATGATGGGAGAACTTAGCTTCTTCCTTGGACTCCAAATCAAACAACTCAATGATGGTATTTTCATAAGTCAAGAAAAATACACAAGGGATTTGCTCAAAAGGTTCAAATTCAATGAAGGTGAAATTGCAAAAACTCCTATGAGCACATCCACTAAGCTTGACAAGGATGAAAAAGGTAAGTGTATGGATATAAAAACTTATAGAGGTATGATTGGATCTTTACTTTATTTAACCGTTAGTAGACCCGATATTATGTTTAGTGTATGTCTTTGTGCTAGATTTCAATCTTGTCTTAAGGAATCAGATTTATATGCCGTTAAAAGAATTTTTAAATATTTGTTTGGTACTATTGATTTAGGCTTATGGTATCCTAGAAATGTTGGATTTAATTTGGTAGGATATTCCGATGCGGATTTTGCGGGTAGTTTACTTGACCGTAAGAGTACTAGTAGGACATGTCGATTTCTTGGTAGTTCCTTAGTTTCTTGGTTTAGTAAAAAGCAAAATTTGGTTGCCTTATCCACTACCGAATCGGAATATATTGCAGTTGCTAGTATTCTTTGGATGAAACAAACTCTTTGTGATTTTGGATTAAAGTTTGATAATGTGCCTATATTTTGTGATAATACTAGTGCTATTAATTTGACTAAAAATCCTATACATCATTCTAGGACTAAGCATATTGATATTAGGCATCACTTTATTAGAGAGCATGTGCAAAATGATAATATTACTCTTGAATTTGTAGGCTCTAATAATCAATTAACGGATATTTTTACCAAGCCTTTGAATGAAGAAGACTTTTGCAAAATTAGTCTTGAGCTCGGTATTATTCGTTGTGATGCCTCTTGATTTTATAATTTTACTTGTTAAATCTTTTAGAAGGCATTTTGATAGGGGAGATATGGAAAGCATGTGTTAATATTCTTAGGGGGAGTTGTGTTAAATTTATGTTCACGTTTTTAAGGGAAACATTTATGTAGTTCTAAATTTTTCTTAATTTTTCTTTTTGATGATTCCAAAGGGGGAGAAGTTTAAGAAAAATATGCTATAAATTTGTTATGATTTTGATTGTATTAATTAGGGGGAGGATTTATTTTTTTTTGAGTGAATTTCAATAATGATCTTTATGGTGATATGTTGAATTTTATCATGTGCTACATATGGTTTACATGTATTTCAAGCTATTTTTTTTTGAATGATTTGTCATCATAAAAAAGGGGGAGATTGTTGACTTTTTGGCCCTTAATCTCAAATTAATTAATTTTAATTAATTAATTAATCAATGTTTTGACGATAACAAACTCAATTTTTAATTACTGAAAATTTTAGTGTTTTAATATGTTCATAGCGTAGAGCTTGGAACAACGATTCCAACAAGTCTTGAATCACTCAAATCGGAGCTAAAATGAAGAAGTTATGACCGAACCGAGTTTTATCGAAAAATACTGGTGGTGATGACGTGGCGACTGAGTAAGCATCAATGACCAATCCGGCGACGACATGTGGAGCTTTGGGAGAGGGTGTGGTGCCATATTGTTTAAGCCCCGGAATCAGCTCTTAAAGGAGCAATTTCTCTATTTACCCTAACAATAGAAAATGAGTGAATTTCTTCTTGTGAAGCTACGTTCCCAGCTCTCTAATTAGACGAATCCTCAAAATGGTGGACATATTGAGTTGATGAAACTGACCACTCTCACCCCATACAAATCAGAGGACTGTTTTCATATACAAATCAGAGGATTGCCTTCATAGGCATGAGTTCACAGATCACCGAGGATTCAGGTCAAGTCACCTATGATCATCTTGGTGAAATTTAAGTCTCTTCTAGCAACGGTGTTATAAAGAGACTATTCATTTCGTGGTCCGATTTTATATAAACTCTTTATATAGAATAACCCATTCACATGTCTCCACATGAATGATCAGGACCATATCACTTATAACACTTTACAATAATTATAACAATTACAAAGCGGGTCGTATTCATAGTGTCACCAGGATAAGGTATCAAATCTTATCCATCTACTACATACTATTTAGGTTATCATTTAAACATGATCCACCTATATGTTTCCACATACATGTTAAGTTACAAAAAATAACTTTGGATCTTAGTTTATTGATTTTTGTGGGTTAATGCAACTAAATATTGAATAAAATACTTCTTATTTTATTAGGTAAATAAAATGTTTGTACAATACAATTACAAACTACAAAACCACAAGATTTAGGGTATCAACCCCAATATGAACATCATCAATTTTAAATTATACTAAGCTTACCCTCTGTTCGTTTTCTAGGTAAGACAAATGATCGTCTTCTTTGAATATACATTTTTTTGCTTTCTCTAGATCCAACAAAAAAAGTTGAAAGAAGCTGAAAACAATCAACTGTGAAAGTATTCAACTAAAAGTGAGAATGCATTATACAGATAGTGAGAGTGTTCATCTGAAAATGGAATTGAAAGTGATCTTTTATTACTTGTCCACATGCTTGATATCAATAACATTGAACGTTGATGGTGAATAAATGTTGACAAAGAATGAAATGGAATATTGGTGTTGCATTGAATGAAGTATTGTGATTGTGGAAGAGGAAGGAAAAAGCGACAGAGAAAATATAGAGAAGGTTTATTTAATATTAGAGGTCAAAGAGGTCTTTCACACCTAAAAGATAAAAAAAAAAACATGTTTTTTTTTTTAAAAAAGAAGTCAATTACATGAAAGTTGGGACAATGACACAACTAACCCATTTTGGAGGCTCAAAATGAGAAAATGCCTCACTTATTAAAAACAATGGTAAATTGACCTTCGGTTGATGTCATGACCACGAGAAGTCACAAATTTTCGCTTTCGTTTCTTTTTCTTCTTCTCCGATGCGACTGAGTTCTTGGTCTTTTTTTTTTCATTCTTGATCTCCTTTGTCTTCTTCTGCTCATTTCTTCTTCTTCTCCTTCGGTGCATCTTCTTCTCCTCCGACATGACTACAGCTTCTCAGACTGTGCGAGTCCATACGAGCAGTTCTGATGCGACCATTTTTAATTTGTGTTGCAAAATGAGACCATGGAGAGAGGATGTGAGTGGAACAACGAAATAGGGGAGAGCGATCTGTGAGTGAGGAGAGCAAAGCGAGAGCGAGAGAGACTATTTCGTGTGTATGAACTTTTGATTTAGTAATTTCACCTAAATTTGATGTCAACAATATGTAAAAAAAAAATATCTGATTTTTAAAAACCGGGACAAATCTCATTTTTCTCTCCCAATTTAAGTCATCCGTACAAACCCCCCAAAGTTTTTGGGATTTGAGTCATTTTGGGCCATTTTCCATTCTCCCGGCGACGAAGAATTCATATTCAGAAGACGAGCAGAAGAACGCAGGGTGATGGTGGATGCAGCAACAGAACACAGTGTCTGCACGTTTTGTGAGAGACGGAGAGAAATTAGTGAAATAGGGCTCAGTTTTCTACAAGGGGAATAAAGTCTTGACCCAATCGAAGTTTTTTGTGGCAGCTCTACGAGATGTACCAGTTTTACACTTCTAAAATGGTTTTACCTCTGATTCTGATTATGGGCCTCGCTTATTTTGGCAACTGTATGGCATATGCTTCTCCTTCCGAGACAACTATGCATACCAATAACTGGGCAGTTCTAGTCTGTACCTCTCGCTACTGGTTTGTCCAATTCGATTCCAACTTTTTTTGTATTTGCGTTTCTCGTGAATTCATAATAGTTCGACTTGTTCGTAGAGATTGTCTAATTTATATTGTCAAAGAATTTTATGTTCCATTTCTTGGATGGCTGCTTGAGATGGGTGTTCATTTGAGTTAGCTTCAACAGTTCTATAATCAGTCCTGCCAAGTGGGTCAATCAGTAAATTAGTGGTCTTAAAGACATTTTAGATTTGTTTCAGATGCAAAGTTATAACTGTTAGGAGAATTGATGATCATATAGATAAATTGTGCCCAGTTCTTGTCTAAGGTGTATATTATTAGTGGATTATTTCAGTAAGTTGTTGACCTCGATAAAGGATTGTGGTCTTTCAGGTTCAATTATCGGCACATGGCTAATACATTATCCTTGTATAGGTAAGACAGTAGCTTTGGTGATCTGTTTTCCCTGTAAGATCTAATCAGGCCTTCGTTATCTGTTTTCCCTGTAAGATCTAATCAGGCCTTCGTTAAATTAATATCTTCTTTGCTTTTGGTTTTAGGACTGTAAAAAGGCTAGGAATACCTGATGAGAGGATTATACTTATGTTGGCGGATGACATAGCCTGTAATCCTCGAAACAAATACCCTGCAGAAGTGTTCAACAATGAAAATCACAAAATCAACTTGTATGGAGATAATGTTGAGGTTTGTTTCTATACAGACTGTTTTTCTATCTGAAAGCACATAACAGCTAGCTGTGTTCATTTTGGTAATGGTTCTTATTTGCACCTGACTAACAACTTCATTTTCTTCATATTAGAAGTTGTTTGAATTTGCACTAATTTTCTCAAATATAGCTATAAAATATAAGCTGATGCCATTGCCATGGGATTTGGGATTTTTAGTTAAAAATAATACCATGACCTTCTGGATACCTGATAGAAGATCAATGGAACTACACTGTTTTCTGTCACCAGTTGTATTTTCTATGGCCTTCCTCCATTTGGGTTCTAGGACGATATTGCACTGTACTGGTTATATGATTACATTGATTTTGTGTAGGGCTCTCTCTCTCTCTAAATTTAGTTATCATTTTTTCCAAGTATAAAATCAATCTTCTATGGAGAGCAGGGTTGTACTTATGTTTATACAAAAATTAATTTTCGATAGATAAGGTAAAATGAACAAAATGATACCTAACATCGCATATCAATCTTCTATAACTCTGTTGTTTTCTTTTGCTAATAAATATTTTATTCTTCGAGAATTTCTCACATTTTTTCCTGCACCATATATCATAGAGAACACTGCCCCCCTTGTAATATGGTTATTCTTGTTAATCGTAGTTCAAGACATTCAGTGAGTCATGAATCTTGAAACAATTTACTTTCATGTCTACACTTAGGTTGATTACCGAGGTTATGAGGTGACAGTTGAAAATTTCTTAAGGGTCTTGACTGGACGTCACGAGGTTGCTGTTCCAAGATCAAAACGCTTGTTAAGTGACGAAGGAAGCCACATTCTTCTATACATGACAGGACATGGGGGAGATGAATTTTTGAAGTTCCAGGATTCTGAAGAACTCCAGAGTCATGATTTAGCTGATGCTGTGAAACAAATGAAAGAAAAACATAGGTAGGAATGTTTTTTTCGTATGGGCTTACAGCACCAAAGTTGATCGGATTAATTTAGACTAAAGTAAAACATTAGTAACGGTTGCAATTAATTGAAGTTTTAGTAATCCAGATGGCTCGCCTAGTGAGGACTAACAAACTATAAGCTTACATGTCTTTGAAGTCAGATTTTAGTTTTCATGGTCACTTAGGATGTCAAATTTCCTTTAAGTTTCCCAAATATCAAATTTAATAGATTTAGATGGCTCTCTTGTGATCAGTGTGAGTACATTATAATTGGTTAAAAACTAACAATTCTGAACAAAATGAATCAGAGTTCAATCTCCGTTGGAGCTGTATAACCATCGAAAGCCATCAGTTCTGCAGATTTATTGGAAACTAATTTTCTTTCCGCTTTACTATGAATTTTTATTTTCTTACTTAATATACACCTTGCTGTCACTAACTTCGGTGGCAATATTATACTGATAGATTTAAGGAGCTGCTAATAATGGTTGATACTTGCCAAGCTGCTACTCTCTTCAATCAGGTTTGCAGTAACTCCCTAGTCTCTCAATTTGTTAGTGGGTTTGGCAGACAAGTTAGATTGTGATTTATTATTATTATTGATAAGAAACAGAGATATGTATTAAAAAAGGAGCAAAGGAGAACTACCTAAGAATCAGACTTATCTTCAAAAGTTCTGTTATTCCTCTGGTTCCAAATGCTCCACAAGAGGGACCGAGAAGCACACCTCCAAAGGACATTCCCTTTAGGACTGAAAGATTTACAATCAAGCCCATCAATCAACCAGTCATCGATCTTGCTTGGGAGACAACATTCCAAGCCAACAGTTTTAAACAAACAATTCCATCCCTTCTTTGCAAAGTCACAATGCAGAAACACATGGTCAAGGGACTCCTCATTTTTAAGGCAAAGGCAACAGACTGAAGGACTAAGGCAGAGGTGTTGGAGTTTCCTTTGAAGCTTGTCATGAGTGTTAAGGCTTCTATGCACAAGGGACCACATGAAGAACTTCACCTGTTTAGGAATTTTAATTTTCCAGATGATGCGCACCAGAGGGGAGGTGAGTGGGGAAGATCTCTTAGCAATAGTCATAAAGGTAGAATTAGTTGTAAACTTCCCCGAGGCTTCAAGCTTCAACCTAAGACTGTCATGGCCACTTTGAGGAGCCCAAGACTGCAAGATCTCCAAAATGGTAATCACATCCCCCATCTCTCTGTCCAACAAATTTCTTCTGAGGCCCAAATTCCATGAAAGGCTAGTAGCACACCAACAATCAACAACCAAAGCGTCCTTTTTCAGAGACAAAGTAAAGATATCAGAGAATTTTTGGGCAAGGGGTTGAACATCACACCAAAAATCTGTCTAGAATCTAATAGCTTTGCCATCTCCCACAATGAAGGTTGTAAATTTAAAGAACTGCTCTTTATGTTTCAGAATTCCTGCCCAAAGCCTAGAACAACTTCCCCTTTTCGGCATATTAGTGCACCAACCAGCAGCATCCATACCATAAATAGCCACAATTAACGCCTCCAAAGCGCATTTTCTTCATGGTAAAATCTCCAAAGCCACTTCATGAGAAGAGCTATGTTTTTTGACAAAGGGACCCAACTCCAAGACCTCTGTAGATCAAAGGGAGGGAAGTGGAATTGCAATTAACAAGGTGGGAAACAGGCTTGCAAATCCCACGATTCCAGACAAAGTCTCTTACGATCTTTTCCAGCCTATTTATAATACTTTTCGGGGCTTGCAATAGGGAGAAGAAATAACAAGGAAGACTATTTAGCTAGCATCGATTGAGCTAGGGTCAGTCTACCACCTTTTGAGAGGGAAATTCCTCTCCATTTGTCCACCTTTGATTTAAACCGCTCCTCAAGGGATCTCCAAGCTTCCTTGGCATTGTGAGCTCCTCCAATAGGATAACCCAAGTAATTGAAAGGGAGAGTATCCCCTTTGCACCCGAACATAGTAGCAAGAAGATCCAACCCTTCCCGTCCCAGATTGATTCTGTTGATGGAAGTTTTAGAGACATTAAGAGACAACCCCAAACCAAGGAGAAACAGGTTTACAACAGTCCACCAAGCCTCAAGGTTTCCTTTCTCCCAAGAGGAAAAGAGAAGAGTGTCGTTTGCATACTAGAGGTGAGTTAACTCAGAAGTCATATTTTCAAAGGAAAATCCTCTAATGACCCTCCTTTCATTGCAGTAATGAACAAGCCTACTAAAGGCATCGCCAACAATTGTGAAGAGGAAAGAAGTGAGAGGATCTCCCTGATGAAGGCCTCTTTTGGCAAAAACCTTTCCCTGAGGTCTACCATTAACAATAATAGAGAAATTAGTCAAGGAAAGACAGCCCCAAATCCACCTCCATCTTCTACCAAACCCTTTAAGTTTCAAGATCATATCAAGATAAGACCAGCCAACCTTCTCATAGGCCTTCTTGAGTTCAAGTTTCAAGTGGGCACCTTTGCTAACAATTGCGTGCCATTCATCCACGGATTCAGAAGTAGTTAAAATTGCATCAAGAATTTACCTTCACTCCACGAAGGCCATCTGGGAGTTGTTTACGATGGAGGGGAGAACCTTCTTAACTCTCATGGCAAGTACCTTGGAGATGATTTAGTAGAGGGAAGTAACAAGGCTAATAGGTCTGAAATCACTCACCCGAACAACCGTTTTCTTCTTCGGGATGACATATATACACATCTCGTTACACCGCAAATGATATCTTTTTTCTTGGAACACCCCTACTAAGTCTAGTTTTAGAATGTTCCAAGATTTTCTATAAAACTTCCCTGTCATACCATCTAGTCCGGGTGATTTAAGATTTCCCAACTCTGAAATAGCAACATAAATTTCCTTTTGATTAAAGCGGGCTTCGAGGGAACAATAATCCCGCGGGCTTAGAGTCCTCCAATCCATGCCTTCAAAGGTGAAAGAGTGGGGGATCTTGGTGCCATAAAGGTTAGAGTAGAAGGAAAGGATTTCAGCCACAATCTCGTCTTCATTAAGGAGGACCTGCCCCTCCTCGCTTTCTAAAACTGAAATCAAGTTTTTACTTTACGAGCAAAGACCCATATGTGGAAGAAGCTAGAATTTTCCTCTCCTTCCCTTAGCCAATGTAATTTACTTTTCTGCACCCAAATTCTCTGCTCTTTAATGATCGTCTCAAGCAGGGCACCTTTACAATCTTCTCTTTCCTTGGCTGCTGTCAGTGAGGAGACCTGCTTCCTCTTGCGAATCAAAGGAGCTGATCTTTTCCAGAACAGCCTTCTTTTTAGAACTCAAGGATACATATGTACAATCTATAGAACAGATCTTGTTCAAGTAAGGTCGTCAGAAGAGCCTTCTTTTGGGAGAAAATATTACCATGTGTATCCTTGTTCCAAACTTTCAGAATATTCTTCAAACTTTTCAACTTCTCCATGAAGGAAAAAATTGACCAGCCCTCAACGTTCAGACTGCCCCACCAACTTTCTGAATTGGGAAGAAAAGAATGGTGATCAAGCCAAACGTTCTCAAATTTGAAAGGGGTTGGACCCCATGATTGAGTTCCAAGAGTAAGACGGGGAAATGGTCTGAAGTAGTACGCGGAAGCGTACCAACTTTGGCCTTTCTAAAGAAGTCAGCCCAAGGTTTGGAGAGAAGGAAGCAATCTTAGACGCTGCTGGTCTGGAACCGGATCTAGACCAAGAGAAAGGCCCATTCCGAATAGGAACATCAACTAAATCCATGTCCTCAATCAAAATGTTGAACATATTCATACTTCTAGTAGCACGGCCACCGGATCTCTTTTCGTCAATCCACCTAACCACATTGAAGTCCCCCCCAACACACCAAAATCTCTAGCCAAAACTTCTCTCTGAATTTGTAGGAAGAAGGACCGTACCGTACACCCCTATAATCCACCCAGTAAAATCGACGTTAGTTCTACACAAAATAAAGAGGGAGAACTGACCTTGAATAGAG
The DNA here is from genome assembly GCF_027475165.1 of Benincasa hispida. Lineage (NCBI taxonomy): Eukaryota > Viridiplantae > Streptophyta > Magnoliopsida > Cucurbitales > Cucurbitaceae > Benincasa > Benincasa hispida. Next base: position 31,219,721 of record NC_143479.1, read on the forward strand.
TCAACCACCATTATGGATTCTTCCTTCCACATAATTAAGATTCCTCCTGAGGAACCTATAGCATCAAAAGCCTCCCAACCTATTATGGATTCTTCCTTCCACATAATTAAGATTCCTCCCGAGGAACCTATAGCATCAAAAGCCTCCCAACCTATATTACGACTGCTCCAAACAGACTTAATCAACTTTCTGTCAACATCACTAAGTTTGGGCTCTTGGAGAATAACCACATCCGGATTGTACTTCGTCAGAAGGTCCTTCACTAGGGTTCTTTTGGGGCGAGCGTTAAGACCCCTCACATTCCAGGAGAGAATTAACATGGAGAACTATCAATGCCCTGGGAAGTACTAGCTTTAGCAGCTAGAGCTTCCTTTTTCCCAACTACTGATCAAAGCTTTAACTTCTCTGGTCAACTCCTTATTTGAGGCCCCACCCTTTTTTTGTCCTTCCTTTCCTCGAGATAGCCCAAATCTATACACTAAGATTAAGATGGGGAAATGGATTGTGATTTACTGAACCTAAGAATAGAGAGTTGAACAAACATTTGGTTCGTACATTTGTTTATCCTGGATTGTGACTGTCTTCTAATTTTGTGGTCTATATAGAACCAAAGTACATATTAGTCTAGACTTATGCATCTATAAACTTATACTAATTTTTTTCCAATTAACTAACCAAATATTGGTTATAGAAACTAGGCTTTTGTAACTCTGGTCTTTGCATAGTATAAGTATAAGCTAAACAAACTAGCTTCTCAACTTTAGGCCACACAAACTCATGAACCAAACTCTTTTAAATATTGTAAGGATGAGCGCTGAGGACTCTTAAATCCAATTCAACCTAGAGATTGCGATTCATAATTGCCTGCACCTACCTTATTTATGGAAGATTGTGGTTTGATAGTCATTCATGATCCATCCCCAGGAGTTTATCAGAAAATTTGAGAGGTAAGGGGATTAAAAGAATCCAGGAGTTTCATTCTTGACATTTTTTTTTAATTTGCATATATTGGTAATTTTACTTCCAATTTTAGCTTTCTTCTGCAAACCATTATCTCCATTCTGCATCTTCCTTATTGTGGAATTATGGCTTCTGTGAATGAATAAATTGGAGCACCTGAGGAAGTTAAAAGCTCACGAGGAAAATAAATGTGGTAGCATGGTTTGTAAGTTGGATTGAAGAGATGACTGAGTTTTTAAGTAACAAATGAAAACATGGGGGATGGGGTGGCTAATCAACTTTGTGGACCATGGGCATAGAGGTATAACAATTTTCAGTACTGAAGTAGAGGTTCTTACTTTATGCAGCTTCATTCCCCAGGTGTTTTAGCCATTGGAAGTAGTAAGAAAGGAGAGAACTCATATTCACATCACTTGGACCCGGATGTAAGTGTGCCCTCATATCACTGTATATATTGCATACTCCTAGGTTTCGTTTTTCCCGTATATTGTTGTTTCCATAGATTGTATTTATTTTTATCTTCTTGATTAACAGGTTGGTGTTTCTGTAGTTGATCGTTTCACGTATTACACACTGGCCTTCTTTGAGAGATTAAATATGTATGATAATACTTCATTAATCAGGTAAGTTGGATCTTATCACCTCTCTTATTTGATCTAATCACTATCTTCTCTTGGTCCTAACTGTGCCAAAAATTAGAAAAGTCTATTTGTTTCCTTGTATTTGCATTAGAATCAACAACTTCAACATTTAGAAGTTGCAGTAGAGGTTTAATTTCTCTTTTCATGCCTTACTTTGTGATTTTTGTTAGAGAACTAAATCATGAGGTATTTGTTCTCCTCCTCTGCAATTGAGGGGAGGCTTAGGTATTTGTGTGTAAGCAATCTGATTGAAATCAAAGTTGATACAGATCCACCAGTGATAGTGAGTTTCCATCGCTTCAATTGTTTGATGCTATGAGGAACTTCATGTGGAGAGGAAATGGGGAAGAAAAGTTATAAAAAATCTGACATAAAAATTAGAAATGGATAAAGGATTAGATTTTGAGAAGTCATTTGGGTGTTGGCTTACCATTGGCCGTCAATTTCCAAGAGTTTGTCGGGTAGTGGGGCCAAAATTCAGGTTTTGGTGGTGAAATATTGAATTCAATTACAAATGGTTAGAACATTACTGTAAGGAGTTTGAAGGAAAGAAGAAAAAAATAAGTTGAAGTGAAAAATCATGTGTTACTGGCAACAAATTGCAAGAGGGCAGCTTTTGGATTTTGGAGTCTAGAGGCAGGTTCACGGTAAAATCTTTACATCTTAAATTGATTGATGGTGGGAGTGTCTTGTAAAGAGGTTTGTGCTACACAATTTCAAAAGAAACTGGTCCAAAAAAAAAAAAAAAATGTTAAATTCTTTTTGTGATCTGCTTGTCCGTGGAAGTTTTTGTATGATGGTGCAGAGAACCCAACATAGATGTCTGGCTTCGACTATCTACCTTTCTCGATGGCTTTTGAGTTTATTGGAGTATAAATATCTGGTTTCTTTTTTATTTTCTAGTTTTTTAGCAGAAAGTTGTGACATTCATTGCCTTCGGATTTTTGGGTTGTGGAGAGACGTTCTATTACGTGATAAAATATTCAATTTGACCCTTTCCTTTCGAAGATAATGGAAGAACTAAGATCTAAGCTTGGGTTGGAAGCAACAATATATTATTTAGAGGGGTTGAGGTGTAAGGAAGAGGTGCATGTAGGTTTCACTACTTCGAGTATTGATATTTAAGACCTTTGTAATTAATAGATTTTTTTTTTTTACTACAATGGTAGGTAGGAATTAGAACCACAGATCTCTTGGTCGCTAACATGCCTATGTACCAGTTGAATTGTGCTAGCTTGGACATCCTATAGGTCGGTCCTTTTTGGCTTGATTGAACACTTTTTTTGTCTAGTTTGACTCATTTTATCTGATGTTTATTTTTTGTTTGTCCCTTGTACACTTTGATTTTTACTCAACAAAAGCTTGGATTTGAATATTTTTTTATAAAAAAAGAGAAAAAATCCAAGCTTGGATTAATCGACATAATATAAACCAGCTTGAGGGGAGTTTTGAAGATATTGGGCTGCCTTCTCTTCAGCCCGATGCCTCTCCCATCCTTACTTTTTCATCGAAGTATTTACTTTCATATCCCATTATTCCGTACTTTACTCCTGCTGTCAGTTTCCTTTGAATAAGAAACGTACTAAATCATGGTCTGTAATCTAGAAATATACAATTTTAACAATGTATTTGATTTATGTGCGTTTAAAGCTATCTCTGTTCTTGTTAAAAAAAAAAAAAAGTTCTCTGTTCAAACCAATTTACCTGTGTGGAGGTTTTTGATCCCTTTTGGTGGAAATTTGCAGTCTTTTCAGTTCATATAATCCAACTTTGTTGATGTCAACTGCATATTATAGAACCAATCTATACCAACGTAGATTGGAGGAGGTAAGAATTTTCCATCCAAAGTATTTGATTCTCAATCTCGTTCTGCTGCTTTATGGTCCCGAATTATATATTACCACTTTATGTTGCCACGTGTAAGTCATATGGTTGATTTTAACTGGCTTTGAGAAATCTCTTCCCTTTTTTCTTTAGTTGTGGGGAGGTTGTGGTGGAATTTTAGATAGGTTTAAATCCCAATTCGATACCTATATTTCTAGGTTTATTCCATTTTAGTTCTTAGACATATAAATCTTTGAAACTTAACAACTGTTTTGGTCCTCATCAACTTTTGAAGTGCCTGTTATCTTCTAAGTTTAAGAAACCTGCTAAACTTTGGTCCTTGATAATGTCTTCTATCTAATATGTGCTGCGTCTCAGGCGACCTATGTGGCTTTATAAAGCATAACATGCCCATGTCAACATGTTAACACATGAAGTGATGCTTTTATCAATGTATATGTATGTATGTATACCTGTGTATGTGTGTATATATGACATGATGATAACATAAATTAAAAAATTAACAACAAAGCAACCACTAAAATGTAATTTTTTTGTAATCTATTTTAATCTTTTATAATGTCATGAACCATGCTAAGGTTGGAGACAATCAGAACCGTTCATTGAAGAGACATATATACACGCATACGAGGGCTAACTTAAATAGGAGAAGGTAGAAAGACTATAAAAGGTGATGAATATATTTACAATAGTGTTCTAATACTAATATTAGCACTATAACTGTAGACATTTTTGAAAGACGGGACTAAAATAGAATAATCACTTAAGCATTTTAGAGCCAAGACATTACAAGTCAATGCAGCGGTTGGTGGGCTATAAACACTTCTAGTTTAGTTGACAGGGAAAAATCAGGATTTTATATGCAAGAAGCAATACACATCTAATATTTGTCTAATTTTTAACATTCCTCTGATGCAATGTGATTTCTTTTTGGAACCAACTTTAAAATATCTGAATGTCCCGATTCTCAGAAGTTACTGAAATCATAGCAGCAGTCATGATTCACTTTCTATTTTTACAAATTTGTTGTCCATTCCAGCGGTATAGGTACTTATTTGTGGTCCCTTTCTCCTCCCTCTAGGTTCCTGTAACAAACTTCTTTGGCTCAGTAATGGAAACAGTTCATACCGATTCGGCTTACAAGATTGTCCCAAGAAAGGACTCCAACAAGGGAGAACCTGAATTACATCAAGTATCACAGCACAATGAAAGAATATTGATTACTGCAGATAATCCAGATCATTTTAGTAAACCAAACACAAGGGTAACTGTATTTCTATCTGATAACTGCCACACATAAAAAAAGAATAGAGTAAATAAATTAATTAATAAGAATCATCGATAAACATTGCTAAGTGAGGGTAAACAACACGGAATGCAGGATGAAGATGGTGCTTTAAGAAGTGTGTGGAGAAGTTTGCATAATAAGATGGAACAAATTGAAGATGCTGATACTTTAGTGAACTATGGGTTGGGCATTATGCTTCCATTCTTAGGGATCTCCATGTGGCTATCAAGGTGAAGAAGCTGCCTCCTATTTCTTGTTTGTCACTCCCACTCCGAATTTCGTATGTTTGTACATTCATCCCGAGCAGATGTTGCATCTTGAATATGTTCCAAAACTTTTTGTGTTCTGAGCTTTTATTTATGGGAAGAGATCCATGCTTGCCTAAAAAATTGCTCTCTAGCAGCAGCTAACTAAATCTAGGATTGGGGGAAAGATCTTCAAAAGAGGAGGGTTGTTACAAAGGATCCAGTCAAAAAACTCTATCTACAAGTTATGAGATATTATCATTTTTATGAGCTGATGATTTGAAAACAAATTTGAAACAAGAGCAATAGAACTGTACTCAATTTTTCCCCTTAATTGTTTTATTATTTCTTTTGTATTTCCATTTGTTCTTCATGTTAGGCTTTTAGGCATTTTTCAATTGAACATTTCTATGTCCACAACCGTCTTAGCTTCTCTAGGCCAGAACTAAGCATTATTTTGGTTCCATTTGGTTCAGTTTGTGAAAATAGAAGTCGAAATTTATCTGGCCGAAATTGACAAAATCCATCGAAATTGCTTGACAGTGGTTTTGGATTTTATACTTTTAAAAATTGAAATAAATATTAAAGTCAGGGTAATTGCAGAGATGAATTTTAAATGAGATTCAATATTTTAATTTACGACTATAGTTTTTTCTTTTTTCTTTTTTTTTAGTGGCAAAAGGGTCTAGAGATTTTCATACAAATCTGTTTCCAATTACTAATTTAATTTAGTATCATGCTTGTTTAAATACTATTTTGATTCTTATATTTTTTATTTTGATTCTTGTATTTTTAAGATATTCATTTTGGTTTTTATACTTTCAATTTTGATTCATTTTGGTCCTTCAATTTTCAAAAATAACAATTTTGATCTCTTAAAAATGAAATGAAAAGATCAAAATAGTCTATTGTTAAAAGTATAAGGATCAAAATGAATCAAAATTACAAGTATAAGGATCAAAATGAATCAAAGTTGAAAGTATATAAACCAAAATGAACACAACTAAAGATAAATGGATCAAAGTAGTATTCAAAAGAACATTAAAAAAAACTTGGTTGTTTTCTATGATTTTCACAGTGAGTAATACTTAAATCACATAGAAAAAAACTAATTGAAAACAATATTGGACTATATAGTAAATTGCACCCTGAATCCAAGTATTTGACCAAAAGTTTGAACGAATAATTTATGATAAATTTAATTATATCAACACTTTAACAATTAAGTGTGGGGAACCATAAGAATTTTTCACAGGAGACCACATGAAAATGAGCTTAAAAGTTTAAAAAGCAAGGAATTTTAGCTTTTTACGTACTGCACCATGTGAAGTTACCATTTTGGCCTTCTCCAATAGCTTCCTCTACTTCTTTTTCGATTTGCAACTTTTTTTAATCTAATCAGCAGTTTGGAAGTTGGTTTTTTTTTTTTTTTTTTTCGAAAATCTTCGGTGGACTTCTTCCTTCTTCTTCCTTTTTCTTCAATTCTTCTTCTTCCTGCATCTTTTTATTATTTTTATTTTTTATTTTTAATCTAATCAATTATTTGATTCTTCTTCAGGGGAGTATTATAAATATCATAAAAATAGATGCCTTTCAGGCAGTGGCCGTTTAGTCCATGGTCCATTAGATGGTCGGTGCAAAGATATCTAAAGATAGAGAGAGATGTGAAAGTAATAGCCTTATGTTATGGCCGCCCCCCGCAACATTCACTCGCTAGCTTGAGTTCTATAGACTATATACATTCAAACGCTCCGCTCTCTCGGGACCCCTACTCTAATCAAAAGACTAAAGGCCCCTACTAAAAGGCGAGCACTGGAATGAGAAAGGCTTGTAGACTCGAGAGGCTGAACGACACATTCGAAAACTATTTGCAATTTTCTTTTAGAAATAAAGAAAGTGAGCGGGAATTGAAGAACAAGAAGTTTCTGACCATGTAAAAATAATTTAAGGAGGATAGAAGGAGCAAGAACAAGAAGCGAGAGCAATAATATTTCTAACCATAGAAAAGCGAAAGGATAGAAGGAGCGAGAAGTGAGAGTGAAAGTAAGAATCTACATTCTTGGGTCAAAATAGTAATTTTACATAACGTGTTGACACAAATAAAAACTAAAATTCATTGATTTTTAAATTTTGGACTATTTTTATTTGGATGAAAAGGGATCATTTGTACAAAATTCCCAAGCACTCAAGTATCTTTGTAATGTTTATTTCTAACTTTATTCTTTTTCTAAATGACAATTTTCTCACTTTTTCTTCCTCCAATGGTTTTTATCTTTTATAACTCTCTCTAGTTTTTTTTTTCTTTCCCTAGCATTTCGGAAAATTATCAGAAATAACATATTTAAGTTTTTATTTTACAAAACTAGTATCCTTTTTAAAAATTCGTTCAATTAGTTTTTCTTGGTCCATTTTGAGTGAGATCGACTACCGAAATTTACTCAAAAAATTAGTTATTTCCAACTTACCAATTTTTTTTGGTACATTTCAGAGAAATTACATCAAGATTCTAGTATTTTTTTTTCAATATTATGTGATCTTCTTAAATCTTATATATTTTTAAATTTTTTTTTCAAATTTGATTATCTTAACCAAATATTATATCAAAATCTTATGTAATTTAAAATTTTTTAGCCCAATTTCTAATTTCCAAATAAATTTACCAATTATCAAAATGACTTTTTTTGGCAAAATTTAATATTTTCCAAATTTTAAAAATCAAAATATAATCATCCATCTAAAGAAAATCTAATTGGTAAATTCATTTGAAAATTTAGAAATTCATATAATCGTGGAAACATAAATGAATTGAATATAATATTCGGTAAATATAATCAAATTTAGAGAAAATTTGAAAATATATAGGAGTTGGTATAAGATTTGGATAGATTATGTAATATTTTGAAAAAAATACTAGAATTTCGTCGCCTAATCTCTCCAAGATGCACAAGAAAGGCTAAAAAAGATCAAAACAAATGATAAGTTAGAAAAAGTGAAATGTTTAACTAAATTTCGATGGTCGATCTCGCCCAAGAAAAACTAGTTTAACTACTTTTAAAAAAACGTGCTAGTTTTGAAAGATGAAACGTTGAGGGTGCTATTTCTGACCATTTTCCTTTTAACCAAATGTTTCTCTCTTTAACTTGATTTCTCTATCTTAGAATTTTTGATATCTTTATTAAGCTTTTCGATGTCTTTATTAAACTTCTCTCTCTAAATTTCTCTTATGTCTCTAACCTTTTTTCTTTTTGAAAAATTTCTCAACCTCTCTATCTTTTCCTTCTATTTTAACTTTTATTCTATCTGTATAACTTTTGTCTACCACACTTTAATTTTTTCAATCTCAAATGTAATGTTTTTTTAAAGTGATTTTATAATTACTTTTGAAAATAAAACATTAATCATTCAAAAAGTGTTTTAGTTAAATTTACGTGGAGAACTAAATATTAATCTGATTTATAACATTCTTATAAAACTAATTATAATCAAATAATTTAGCTCAAAGCACTTACTCTACCAATCAATTCTAAACATGTCTTTAAATCATTGAAAATCACTCTTGATTGTTCAAAATCTCTTTCAAAAGTATTAATATGATGATATGAAAATCACTTTTAAAGACAAACCACTAGTTAATAAATCAATTTTGTTAAAATCACTATCTCTAAAACTCTCTAAAATCACTATCTCTAAGAGTCTTTGGTTGAAATTCAAAATGCAAGATGAGTAGTAATCATTAAATATGAGTTGTGCATGAAACAGTAAAGTAAGCTAAACTTCAACACAATAACAAGATCAATCGAGAGAATGTGAGTGAGTGTGAGTGTGGAAACACAAACCCAACACGAATGAGGTGAAATATGTATGAGAAACGAGATTGGGATAAACACTACTTCATCCTTTAATCTTTGTAACAACCGCTTGTTCATTCTCATAACCATCTGGACTCCACCTCTCAGTGAGTTAGCAACATAAATCACGTCTCCATGATGTATACTTTGGTTATTTAGAGCATAATGAAAGCTTTATCTCTAAACACTTCCATCACGTGGGATGATGAACTTCACAATTGCTTGCTCTCTCGAGGAGTTGGTTGTTTTCTTATGAACCCAATGGTTAAAAGGATTCATAAGTCGGATTAATGTTCAACTCCCATATGAGCATTCAACCATTACTAGGGGTTAATGGGATGAAGCTTAACTCATCCCAACCCACTTAGGGTTTTGTTACTCCCGATGAAAAACAGTAAAATGGTAGTGATAGGGAATGAAGTCGTGATGTAATATTGATAACAAAGAAAGATAATTCATTAAAGGATGAAGATAACAGAAAATTAAGAGAAACAAGATGGAAGATAGATAAAAGAACAGTAATGCTCGGCATCATGCAGTGGCATTGGGAAGTTTCCCTCTCGAGCCTCCTTCTTCGGTGATCTCCGAGCGGTCTCTTGACTTCAGAGTGTGGGGATGAACCTCTCAGGCAATAATTCTCTCTCAATATTCCGTGTGTTGTGTATATGTGCTTTTTGAGGTATCTTCTTTTGTTGCATGCAGATTAAGGTTTATATATAGAGCTTTGGCGCGGGGACTACATCTACCATACTGTTTTGTAGTGTACGTTCATCAGGGAATGTCAGCAATTGGGCGTGTCCGCTTCTACAGTTGCCGATGGTCCCATCCTCAGATGCATTAGGCCCTGCTCTTTGTCATTTCTATACGTTACCACATGACTTGTTGTTAAGGATTCCCACACATGCATCTTCATCTGTTGTGCTCTTCGTGCCGCATAACTGGTTTGTACTTCTTTGGCGCAACACACTTTTCCTTCTTTTTCTTTTTGATCCTGCACTCAAAGCTGCATTAGCGACAACATTTTCATTTATATCGCTATTTAGACTTGCATACGCATAGGAAGCTTCTTTGGCCTAATTTTCTTCTCCTTTACATGCTTTTTATCTAGAATGCTTCTAAATATTCTAATTTTAAGAAGCCATCTTCTATAAGAGTTACTTAAGACAATTTAAAGTATTTATACACTTTTAATTTTGCATTTGGGCCATTTTTAAATATAAAAAAATAAAACAAAATATTTACAAAATATAGCAAAATTTTAAAACTATCAATGATAGACGTTGATAGACACTGATAAACTTTTATTAGTGTCTATCAGTGATATTAATAAATATCGATAGAAGTCTATCAGTATCTATCAACGTCTATCATTGATAGTTCTAAAATTTTGTCACCATTTGAAATAATTTTTCTTTACATTTTGACTTATTAGTATGCAATTAAGTTTTAAGTTTCTATGTCTTATTTATTAGGAACTTTGTAAACGTATAGAAATTAGTTGTAACTATGTGATTTTGTAAAATAAAAATTAGTTGTAACTTTGTTATTCTTTGTAACAACTTACTTAGTTGGTTTAGATTTCATTTACCTTTTAGGCTCTATGTATATAAAGGGGTTTATGTGATTGTAATTATACATATGGAGTCATTTTCTCCAATTGAATAAAACTCCCATTATTCAACACTTGTTATGGTATTAGAGCAATTTCCACAAATTTTGTGTTAATTTTTTTGCGCGCCTTCCATTTCTCTTGGTTCTTGTCTTCGATCATCTTCACTCTTCCGTTGATCGATCTTCATCATGACCACACTACGGACTCGGCCGCCTACAGTCACTTCATATTCGACATTTATGGATCTTGAAGCACAATTAAATCTTTACCTACTGCATCATTCGACTGAACCTTGTTTCTCAACCACCTGTTGGATATAGCAATTATTCTGATCATTGGAACGATCAAGAAACCGTTGACAGAAAGTTTTGTTATCCGCTTGGCAATGTAGTAATGATGTGATCACTTCTTGGACTATCAATTCAATATCGAAAGAAATTGCTGCAAGCTTGGTATTACTAGAAATGTTAAAGAGATTTGGAATGAATTAAAGGAACATTATCATCAATCCAATGGACCTCATGTTTATCAATTGAGAAAGAATCTTGTCATTACAATGCAAGGTAATCTTTCTATTGAGGCTTATTATGCTAGATTACGACCATCTAACAAGAACTTATTGAATATCGTCCTCTTGATGATTGTACTTGTGGTAGATCTAAGAAATTACTCGAGTTCCTTAACGCTATGTTCATTAAGATTTTCCTTATGGAATTTAACGAATCCTTTGCTCAGATTTGTGCTCAAATCCTTTTGATTGATCCATTACTAGCTATTAACAAAGTGTTTTCTCGGATAACTAAGAAGAAAGACAACAATCTCTAGGTAACACTTCTTCAATCGAAGCGGTTACTTTAATGCTCAATACCGATACTACTCATGATTGATCTAAAAAGAAAGATACCCAACGTCCAATTTGTTCTAATTATGGTATGAAAGGCCATGTAATTGATAAATGTTACAAGTTACATGACTATCCACCTGCCATAAATTTACCAATTGTAATACTTATGTTCATTAGAAATCAACTACCAACACCTTCGTTGCAATCTTCTCCAAGTAATACTTACAAAGGATTTGATGCTAAAAAATCGAATCAATCAGCATTCTTTGCATGCCTCAATGGAGATCAATATTTACAACTCTTAAGCATGCTACAGACTCATCTTTCTTCTTTACAAGGTGATGGTAATGTTAAACTAGAGACTACTTATGTAGCAGGTGAAGGACTGATACAGAAGCGGGATCGATTCCAATTTTAATTTTCACTAAGAATTAAATTACAGAAATACATTATGTACATTATGCATTTTACAGAAATTTTACAGCATGCAAAGAGAAGGAAATAAAGGTTTGGATCATATTAACCCTTGAAGCAAAAAACTTTGCGAATTTCTTGACGATCTGGTCACGAACTCTTCAAATCTCTTGAACAAAAATAGCAACCCAAGATGGCCACTACCAAGAGGTAATTCTCTATATTTGTTTGTTGCTATCGTGATTCGAGCTGAAAAATAAGTTCTAAGTATAAGTGATGCGTTTGATGCTTTGATGCGCTATGCGTTGGTGCATTAAAGATTTGTTTTCCTAAACCAGACCAAGTATAAATCTAATTTAGGTTCCTGGTAAGTTCAGGGTCAAACTCAAGGATTCAGTTAAACAAACACAAACCTTACGTTGTAGCTATTGTAGGAGTTTTCTTAAATATATGAGAAAAATGTGTTATTTACACTAAAGTGCTGTGTCTGTACAAGAAGATACTAAAGAGTTGAGTAGTGATTAATTGGATCATGCGAAAATGGATTTTAACGTAAGTGATATGCATCGGTCTACAATGAGTGTACACAAACCAGAATGTAATGTAGATGAGATGAGATGATTTACTTATCTTTGTTTATACATTAAACTTTATTCAACACTTCTCAATGCGAATAACATACAAAACCTATCTCTATGATGCATGCGTCTAACACAGAATGTAATAGACACTGGTAAGTTTATCTCTAGATGTACTAGACGTCCTACTTGATGCAGCTTAGTTATTTTCTTGAACAATCTAAGTTAAAGATGCTTTTACCAATTGATCAAGTTGGATTAAGCGTTGAAATGAAGTTTTGCATAAAGTATAAATGCATTCAACATAAACAAGAAATAAACAATGACAAAATGTGATGGATCAAATATATGAATTTTATAAAGAAGCAAATTGTCTTTACAAAAGCAATATTCAATCAGTTGGACGAAGTGTCTTTCTCAAGCTTGGCTTCCTCCGCTCCCTGATTGGCGGTGGTCGTGGTTCTCAACCCTTCTGATCGTCTCGGCACCACAACATAGCTTAAACTACGACTACGCTAATTATAGTGAGTGAGAGTCTTGATAAATTTCTATGTACTGTCTAACTGTCTGTGAACTCGAGGGACTTCATTTATTTATAGGCATTGGTCATGTCCACTTGGTGAATAAGCAGCATTAAAGTCCATGCCCTGGTTAGCCGCCTGACTCTCGGAAACTTTTCAGACACCACCTGCTGCAGCAAGTGATGATGTGACACAATCAACCTGGATCAATGTATCTTCTCTACCCATGCGTTAAAGCTTTCCCTGCGACACTTTCTTGATTATGCGTTAGCTTCATTGAAATCCCACAATTCAATGCGTTAGTGCTGCAGTATTTAGTATAAAACTTCTTTTGCATGAGTTTGCTAATGTTTGAGTAATTCCATGTATTTCTTCTAAAAATGAGGAGAATTTATCATTAAAATCCTTAGTTGTTCCAACTTAAGAGCAAAAATAACTTGTATTCTACAAGTTATCAATATTCTCTGTAGGGGTTGAGAACTCGCAAGAGGTGTGGGCTTCGCTAATTTTTGGGAGAGTAAAAGATTTAGAAGAGAGGATGTGTATTCTTATTGGAAGATCTAGAAGATCCCCTTCTCTTCTAACCTCCCATACGTAAAAAACCAGAGAGAAAAAAGGGAAGGAAGTTATTTTAATAATTCGCTCCCTTTAATTTGAATTTAAATTAAAACTTAATTTTAATTTAAATAAAAAAATATAATAACTAATTTTTATATAACTATATGTTATATCAAAATATAATACATAATCTATAGTTTATATTATATCAAATACAATATAATCTATAGTTTGTATTTCTCTCAATAGTGTATCGCATTTAACATAAATCAAATTTATATTTAATGCAATTATATGAATCAAATTCATATAATTAATATTTGAATCATATCCAAATATTTAATTTCTCTCATAATAAACTTTATATTATAATGTATCAAATACATTATAATTAATTATACCACATATAGTTGATTTAAATTAATTATATCATATATAATTAATTCCTCAATTAATTTGAACAATTTAAATTAATCCAAAATTAATTCTCAATAATCTCAGTTGAGCTACAAATGGGATCTTATGAACGTGTAGATTAAAGCTCCAATGATACTTGAATAATTAATTAAACTTCTTTAGTTAAATTACTCAACATCCATTAACTGTCGGTCATTCTATAAAGACCGATAGCTGCACTCTTCGTACTACAGATATATTTCTATGTTCATTGGATATAACTAGTAAACAATGCAATGACCCTTCACAAATTGCTCGTAAGTACAATTGGGCCAAAATTACCGTTTTGCCCATGTAGTTACATTTAACTCCTTAAGTACCACTGATTTCTCTAATGAAAAATAAGTCATAGTTCAACTATGATCAAACCACTCTCGGGCCAAGAGAGAATGTGACACCATATTGTTCAAGCCCCAGGATCAGTCCTTAAGGGAGTAATTTATCTACTTGTCTCGACATTAGGTTATGAGTGAATTTCGTCTTGTGTAGCTCTGTTCCTAGCTCCCCAATTAGACGAATCCCCCAAATGGTAGGCATATTGAGTTGGCGATCTGGCCACTCTCATCCATGAAAATCAAAGAACCGCCTTCATCCAGGAGTTCACAACTCACTCAGGATTCAGGTCATGTCACTTATGGTGATCCTGGTGAAATATAAGTCTCTATTATTAACGACATTATATAATAAGACTATTCATTTCGTGGTACGATCTTATACAACTCCTTTTGCATAGAACACCTTCGCTCACATGTCTCTACATGAATGATCAGGACCAAATCATTTGTAGAACTTTACAACAATTGTACCATTTACAAAGCGGATTGTATTCGTAGTGTCACCAGGATAAGGTACCCAGCCTTATCCGTCTACTACAAACCATTTAGGTTATCACTTAAATAAGATACACCTATATATCTCTACATATATGTTTAAGCTACAAAAGATAACCTTGGATTTTAGTTTATTGATTTTTTGGGTTAATGCTACTAAATATCGAATAAAATACCTCATATTTTATTAAATAAATAAATAAATTGTTTGTACTTTACAATTATAAACTATAGAATCCACGAGATTTAGGACATCAACCTCAACAATCTCCCACTTATCCTAAAGTTAGTGAAGCGTACATCATAAAAGTTATACTAATATAAAAGTACACAAAACAATAAACTAGAGCATAATACGCGCCCAGTATAAAATCTTTCACTTGCCCTAGACTAGATGTGACGTGTCCTTTAGACCCATACTTTACAGGTGACTCTTAACTACCTTAGCCATGATGGTCTTTGTAAATGGATTAGCAACGTTGTGCGCCAAAGCTATTTGTGTGACGATCACGTCCCCTTAATACACAATCTCTCGAATGAGATGATACTTTCGCTCTATGTGCTTCCTGCGTTTGTAGCTTTTAGGCTCTTGGAAATTAGCCACAACACCACTATTATTACAATAAAGGGTGATGGGCTTTGGCATGTCTGGAACCACTTCCAGATTAGTTAGGAATTTTTTGAGCCACACAGCTTCCTTAGCAGCTTCACAAGCTGCTACATACTCAACCTTTACAGTGGAGTCAGCAATGCACTCTTGCTTGGTGCTCCTCTAGACTACTGCTCCTCTGTTAAGTGTGAACACTGATTCTGATGTGGATTTCCTAGAATCCTTATCAGTCTAGAAATCAAAGTCTATGTATCCTGTAAGGATCAAATTCTTAGAACTATACATGAGCATGTAGTCCCTCGTTCTCCGAAGATACTTGAGGATGTTCTTAATGACGATCTAGTGATCGAATCCTGGATTAGACTGATATCTACTGACTATTTCCACTGCGTAACAGATGTCAGGTCTAGTACATAAAATCATATACATTAGGCTACCAATAGATTTCTTACTTAGTTGGTTTAGATTTCTTTTACCTTCCAGGCCCTATATATATAAAAGAGTTTCTATGATTGTAATTATACATATGGAGTCATTTTGTCCTATTGCATAAAACTCCAATTATTCAACTTTTTTATTATTTTCTACAATATGCATTTAATTGTATTTAAATCACTTTTGAGTTTTAGGACCTTTGTATGTCCTTTTGACCTTTAAAATGAGTTGTAATGTTCTTCAAAATAAAAGTTAATGATATTAAAAACTTTGTTTTTTTTTTATTTTTTTATTTTTTATTAAACTCTTTTGTTGTTTTTGTCAAATCTTGCTTTAGATTTGATGTTTAAACTAATTCATTGTATTAGTTTTGATTAAACTAATTCTGGAGTGAATTGTCTTAGAATTTAAGAGTGACCACCATAGATTTTAAGTTCGATATAAGACTTATTCATCATTCTAACTAAACTCTTGATTGGAATCATCCGTTAAATTAGTCTTATTTGTAAGTGTTGTAAGGATTGTAGAAAAACCTCTACCTTTGGATTAATCAAGTATTATGGGTGCTTATAATGATTTACTCAACTATATTTCTTATACTATTGTAATTTGAATATGCTACTTCAATTAATTAATTGTTACATCGACATTCTTTTGAATATAAAGTTTGATTTTCTATGATTATATAAATATTTATGATAGCAAAATACCATATTCTCATAGTACTCAAAGTTTTTCATGCGTAGAATGGTGACTTATGGAACTTAGAATTTGGCAAGTTGATGATAAGGTAGTTCTAAACTTAGATTTTACTCAAATCATAGAGTAGAGACAAATTCTAACTTTAAAACTATAGGTATTAGCTTCTTACTTTATCTAAACCATACATACAAACCTTTTCATTTAATAAAAAATTATCTATAAACAAATAGAAGCTTTATCAAAGTGAGCATGACTCAGTTGCAATATAAAATGTGTTAGAGACTAAGAGATTTGTATTTTGAAATTCTTGCACCTATTGTACTACATATATAAAGTTCCAGCTAAAAACATTTTCTTTTCTTATCTTTTTATTTTATTAATTTCAAAATTGGTTTCTACGATTTGAAGAACGTTTGAATTTAGTTTATATGGTTTGATAACACTCATAAAAAGTCTACATGTTAGAATATTATCAAACTATATAAACCACTCATAAGATTTTTATCAAAGACTAAAGTCACCCTATATACTAAAGTATAGCTTTTTGAGGCTAAATTCATAAACTCTCAATCCCCGACTCCAAAGTTAGAAATACTAGAAAAATCTAGAATTTAAACTAAATATATACACATTAGGAAATATAACCAAATTACTATTTTAGCCTCAATCTGAAATCTAAAGAAAATATCTCCCAATTCCCATATTTTAGATAGATAAGGTACAGAGACGCTCTTCCTCTTCTCTTCCCACCATTTTCATCCACCATGCTCTCCACCACCACCACCGCCAACTCTCTCACTTCTCTCTCGGCCGCCGCCCACACCACCGCCACCTTCCTCCATCCTCCCCGAGACTCCTCTCTCCGTCTCTTCCTCCGCCGCCGTCCAAACTCCATTTCCGCCACTCTCAACCCTTCCCCCTTAGCCGCAAAGCAACAAGTGTACCAGCCATTCCGTCCTCCTCCCTCTCCTCTCCCCTCTCAATACCGCTCCCTTGACGCCGAAGGCAAGCTCAATGTCCTCTCCAACCGCCTCGGCCTCTGGTTCGAGTACGCCCCTCTCATTTCCTCCTTGATTCAAGAAGGCTTCACTCCTCCCACTCTTGAAGAAATCACCGGAATCACCGGTGTTCAGCAGAACATCTTCGTCGTTGGCGCTCAGGTTCGCGAATCCCTAGTTCAGTCCAATAACGCCGATCCAGATGTAATCGCTGCCTTCGATACCAGCGGCGCCGAGTTGCTCTATGAAATTCGGCTCCTCAGCACCGAGAAACGCGCTGCGGCGGCTAGATATATAGTGGAGAACAGGCTTGATATCAAAGGCGCGCAGGATCTGGCTCGAGCGTTGAAGGATTTTCCTCGACGAAGAGGGGATAAAGGTTGGGAGTGTTTCGATTACGAAGAACCTGGGGATTGTTTGGCGTATATGTATTACAGGTTAAGCAGAGAGTACAATAATCCATCGGAGCCGAGGACGGCGGCCTTGGAGGAGGCGTTGAAAGTGGTAGTGACGGAGAAGGCGAGGGATCTGATTGTTGGGGATTTGGAAGGGAAGGGAGACGGGAAGGAAGGGGTTGAAGAGGAAATCGAAGTGGGAATTAGGGTTCCGGTGGTACGGATGAAGATCGGGGAAGTTGCGGAGGCGACGACGGTGTTGGTGATGCCGGTGTGTAAGGCAGGGGAGGGGGAAAAGGGAGTTGGAGAAGCACCAATGGAGTTGAGAAGCGAGGGAGAATTCGGGGTTGTGGTGGCGGAGAAGGAGTGGAGGAAGTGGGTGGTGCTGCCGGGGTGGGAGCCGGTGGTGGGGTTGGTGAAGGGCGGCGGCGTAGTTGTGGCGTTTGAGGATGCAAGGGCTCTGCCATGGCGGGTGAACAGGTGGTACAAGGAGGAGCCAATTCTGGTAGTGGTTGATCGGAGTAGGAAGGAGGTGGTAGCGGGAGATGGGTTTTATCTGACGGGAGCCACCGTGGGCGGTGGAGAGTTGAAGGTGCAGAGAGGAAATGCATTAATGGAAATGGGAGTGAAGGAGAGTTTGGGGACTGTATTGTTGGTGGTTAGGCCACCAAAGGAAATGGAAGATGATCAGTTGAGTGATGAAGATTGGGATTGAACAAAACAAAACTCATTTTTGAGGCTCACACCAATTCAGTATTAGGTATTATTATATCATATTCTACACTTACAACTTTTGTATCATTGATTTTGGTTATTCAATTTCATATGCTTCCCACTTTCTTTTTCCCTTTTATTTCATTTCCTCTTAAATATCTAATTGACACAATCAGGACAATAAGTGTTGATTAGTTTGAGATTTTTTTTTTTCAAAAAATTATTTTAAATGATAAAACTATTAAAAATATTTATAAATAACATAGATCCTGAAGATAACGATAGAGTTCATCTTTCAACTAAAGTTGTGAACCCTGTAAAAAAAATGTTGGCTATTTTGAAACAAATAACCATAAATAGATTTTTGTGCCGTAACTAATGGCTTTGTTTTAAAGATATTCAGAATAATTTTGATTGATAATCTCTCCGTAATATTATTGATAAGCAACAAGGGTGAGATTAAGAGATTATGTCAATTATTAAACAACTTCAACTAGAATTTTTGGTGGAAACAATAATATTCTACTTGTATCCATTTTTACCTCTTAAAATTGTCAAGCTTTCAACTAGTAGACTTTAACTAAGTTGGTCAATGAATATATTGTATCTTTTTATATATATATATATATATATATAATCTATTGTAGCTTTTCGAGAAACTTTATATAATTATTATGAAAATAAGTCATTTTAGAAAAAAATTGAAGTTTCTCGACAATCCATCAAATAGCTTATAAAATGTATTTTAAACGATCTTTACCAAAGGAGTATTCTCAAAAATAGAAAGTTAAAGGAAAAATATTTACATAGATAACAAAATTTATAGTTGTGATAGACATTGTTATTAATATCTATCATAAATAGACACCGATAGAAGTTTATCAATGTCTACCAATGCAGTTACAAGCGTATTACTGATAGAAATTGATATAAGTCTATCATTGATTGAGTTAATAGAAGAATATTAGTGTCTATCTGTATTTGTTTTTGTTATTTCTGTAAACAGTTTGACATTTTTTCTATTTGTGAAAATTTCTCTTTATCAAAAGGAGTTTAAATAAAAATGATTTTTTTTGAAAAAAATAATTATTTATGTAGTTAATCTAAACGGGCCATAAATTTGTTTTTGGTTATAAATTGTATAGGAAGAATAGAACATTGGGACGGTGCAAAATGAAGAAAGCATTCAATTTCTAAACAATGAAAAGCATTTGAATTATTCAAAATCGAAGAGACAATGTCAGTAGCTGAACTACATAGCATTTACTCGAGAAAATTAAAAGGATATCGTCCTTTTAGAAACTATTTAGGAAAATATTGTTGTTTTCAAACTATTTATAAAAATATTGTTGTTTTCAAACTATTTATAAAAATATTGTTGTTGTTTTTTTTAAATAAGTCGGGTTGAAAATTCGACCTACATAGGTCGAATTTTGAACCCTTGACCTTCCTTTCATTTGTACGTCGAACTTTGAACCCTCGACCTTGCCCTTCCTAACATTATTATTGAGTCTGTTTAATTATCGGAGACCTTCCTTTATCAAACGATCATATTTCTAAATTTTCATAAGGTCCCCCTGGAATTCCTTTCAAAGCTTGTTGAATAATTTTTATGGATTCTGTCATCTCAGCAAATCTACTAAATAACGAGCTAATGAATCTCCTTCTTTTTGCCACTGAACTTCCAATCAAATTCGAGAGCGAGATTATGAGAGAGAGCGAGAGTGAGAGCGAAATAGCGAGATTTTGATAGAGAGCGAGAATACCGTACAAATTTCTTTTTTTTTTCTTTTTAATTATTACACATTCCACCTTCTTCTTTCTATTTTTTTTAATTTTCCATTTTATAAAAACAATTTCTAAAAATATTTTATTATTTTATTTAAACCCTAAAAAGAATAAATTAAAAAAAAAATAATAACTCATAAAAATAAAAAAAAATGTAAATTAAATATTTCATTTATATAAAAATAATCACAAAAATCAATGTGTCCCACAAGGCGGACGTCGTCGATTTCGAGCTGGTTGTCGTCGACTTCAAACTTGAGGTTGCTCGGGTTCTTCTTGATGTTGCTCTGGTACCTCTGCAGGCGTTTCATAATATAAATATTCATTATGCTCTCCATGACCCCAACCATGTCCATGCACGTATGAAGACGAAGGACCAACCTCTGAGTCATAATGTCCTGAACCAAATGCTGGCATCATCATCATCGGACTAACATAATTAGTTTGACTCTGCGTCTGCGTCATAGGGGGCAACTCTTCCACATTATGTGCAACCTCATCAAACTCATCCTCTTCCCGGATAGATCCTCTACGTTTAGGAGCTGGTAGAGGAACAATAGGTATATCGTACATATAATGAATTTCCTCCATATAGCTTTGGTTGTCACTACATATAGCAAGAACCTGGTTCTCACGGAGTCTACTGTTGTTCGATCTCTGTGAATTATAAAACAATTAGACAATATTTAAACTAAATTAGATAATATTCATTCATTTACCAGATGACCCACAGCTGCTCCCGGACGAGTGACGTAACGCCTTGTGATATTATTATACCAATGAATATATTCTGGAGTGACATCTGTGTCAAACTGCTCAAGAGAAACCCCCACTGCAATAAACCTTGCACGATAGTGCCATCGCACTACCAAATGTGCAACTTTTTCGGACCAATCTCCAGTCTTTAGATCAATATCATGCAGTACGGGTTCAGTATTACAAGGCAATGGGACATCCTGTTGAAAACCGAATTGTCTCATCGCTCTTTCAGTATCGCTCTCTCCTAAGATCTCGCTCTCTCACTGTCGCTCTCTCCTAAGATCTCGCTCTCTCTGTTATTGTTGTTATTTTTCCATTAATGATTACTAGCTTTCATTTCTTCTGGAACAATCACAAATACTTTTTTGATTATGGATCTACTACCAGAAATTCAATGCGTAATCTTAGCATTCAATGTGTGTTCCTGAATAATCTCATTTTTCAATTATTCAACCATTTCATTTTACCAAGTTCAATGTTAGTCAGATTAGTCATCTCGCTCTCTCCAACATTCTCGCTTTGAATCTCGCTCTCTCTTAAAATCTCGTTCAACATCTCGCTCTCTCCTACTATCTCGCTTTGAATCTCGCTCTCTCCTTAATCTGCTTCAGCTCACTTATCTCCTTAATTGCTTTGAAGTTTCGACATGTGTGTAACCTTCGACAACCTAATATACAAAATTTTGTTCGTAGACAAAGCTAATTCGGAATTGTCTTTCATTCTAAGGTATAACTTGTATCCATGCGCTTCATATTCGTCTGGAGTTCGCTCTCAGAAATATAGCCATCCCCACCCCCTCACGTCAATCCCACAAGCCTCCGTCTAATTCGAAATGATAACAAAATGCATAGGTTGTTAGAAGCAGCTCGAGTACACAGATACATATAGTATACCATCTCATTACTTTATTTCCTCTATGAGGGAAAAAGAAAAGTAATAAACCTGCAATCTCGAGGGTGAATATGTGTCGAAACTTCAACCTTCGACAACCTAAGCGAGATTCGCGAGATTTCCCTTGTCGAAGGTTGAAGTTTCGGCCTATGTATTGTTTCCAAGTTTTTCTTTGTTTGTCGAGTTCTCAACGTTCGACCTCCACATTAGTTGAGTTCTCAATGTTCGACCTCTAACCTCGAACTCCCAAAACAACAATATTTCTCTAATAAGTTTCAAAACAACAATATTTCTCTAATAAGTTTTGAAAACTACAATATTAATATTAAAAGTCCGCATTTGCTCACTATATTATTTTATATATTAAAATTAACTAGAAGTTAAAATATTGTATTTATGTTTTACCTACTCACCATTTTTATTTATATATTATTTTAACGTTCAATTCTAATATTTGAAAAATATATACAATATTTTAACTTCTAGTTAATTTTAATTTTGAGAGTTTTAATTATTATATATATATATATATCTATATATTTATAATTTTAGTACACTTGATTAGTCAGGAAAACTTAATTCAACTTTAATTTTCTCAGATATACATGTAGAAATATACGAATATTTTTAGAATAATTGATTGAAAGATTCTTTTGTTTATATTTTTAGGTGAACGTTCCTATTCTAGTTTCTATTCTATAAAGTTTATAATAATTTTGTAGTTAATTTTATTTAATCTAGATATCATATATCAATTAAACTAAATTTACGTTTATATGAAGATTAAATTACAAATTTAATTTTTTACTTATATATTTAGGTAAATAATTTTATAAAGGTTTATAATAATTTTGTAATTAGTATTACATAATGTAGATAGTATATATCAATGCACCTAAACTAAATTTATATGAAGGTTAGATTATCAGATTAGTTTTTAAATTTTAAAAATTGTAACTAATAAATCCCTAAACTTTCAATTTTGATTCTAATCCCTTAAATCACAAATTATAATACGTCTTTTCTTCTTGGATGATTTAAGAGTGGATGTCTAACATACTCTCTTGTAGATGCTATTCCCACTATCTAGAAGCTACCTACTTTTGCACCTTGCATAGGGGCTAAGAGTTCATTATCAACCAACTCTAGTGATCTCTTCCACTCTATCACGTGTTCAAATGGGCGTACGAGCTTTTAATAAGCAACCAACAAAGATTCCACACGATAATATATGGAGTGTATATATTACAAGTTAGGTTGCACATAATCTCATGCTCCACTTTCTTTTACACATCCCAAAAAATAATTTTTTTTTAAAAAAATTTACCACGTGACAATTTTTTATTAGACAACTACTTGAACTGTACAAAAATAGAGACAGTTCAAGCAACACCTAAGTATTTTTCATATGTTACAAACATTTCCATGTTACAATTTCATAAGAATGTGAGAGTTCATATTAGTCAAATTCAAGATCACTGCATGCTCTAGCGTGGACATTGGCACATCCACCCAAGTACCCATCGTTTACAATGACTTTGTAGCAATTGACCAGACTAACTACATGTCTCCTTGCATTATCTTCAACTTCTTCAAGAATCATCTCTCCCTAGTCTAATATTCGTGACTGATGATTGGATGCATAAGCTTTGACGGTTGTAGTATATATTTTGAAGTCACCCTATAATATGATTGATCGAGCCAAAAGGACATTGTAAACACGTTCATATCCAAATCAAATAAAATTCGTGCCTTATTCTCTAATAAGTAATAAAGTGAAGTACGAGATCGGACCACAAACAACCACGAAGATTTCAATATCGAAAAGTTTATAGTGTAGTAACCGAAGGGGGATTTGTTGTTTGGAATTGTTGCAATTGAAAATAAATTTGCATGAAATTAAAGGAGAGAAAGAGAGAGAAATTTGTGAAATTCAATAATGAAAAGATCTAGCTCAGGTTTGATGTTTTGTTTTTTCCAATTAGATTAAGTGCTCATCGAACTTTAGACTAAACATGCTTTGTAAGCCTAGCCAAATTAATTAGAATCCTAATTAATCATCTTAATTATCTAGTTAATTAAAATGTATAGAAAACTAATCGGCTCTAAACAAATTGACTAATCACATTAAGCTTCAGGGAAATTTCTAAGATGAGCGAATTGATTTCCACCGTCTAATTAACCCATTCAATATGATTTCTATCCTAAGATTGATTAAAGCAATACTTAGAGTAGTCGACTTCATAATTAAGCAAATTAATCTAATTTTTTGTTTCCTATGATTTATTACTTTAGTGGAGTCAGCAATGCACGCAACGCCCAGTGCTCTCCCTACTTGAATAATCAAAGCTCTCTGGAAAATGTGCCAGGGACGGCACGTTATGCTGCCACCCGACGCTCTTATGGGGCATTTTCATAATTTTTCAAGGGCATCGAAGCGTTCTCGTGTGAGAGACTGCTTTGCATCCTGCAATTCAAATTTTACAATAAACAAAATCGTTGTACTAGACGAAATAGATCAACACATAAAACTAGCATGCTTTTAGGAAAAGGATTAGAACGATTCTTACCTTTATAGATTCTCTAAGTGCCATGAACAATCCTCCCCAAGGTTCCAACAAACGGATCTCCAAATGGTCTTGATCACGTACAACTCCTTAAGCGATCTCGAACACTACTACGAGAGTTACCTCGTTATTTTCTGGGATTCCAATAGAGGGATAAATGGTATCCAACTATTGAGAGAGGGAGAGGAGAAAAGAGTTTGGAGATTTGAGAGGATTTGACCTAGAGAAAATTCTATATAATAACACTATATTTGTGTATTGCCAGAGTTTCTCTGTCTCCAAATTGTGTAGGAATTGTTGGGGTTGATGCCCTAAAGTCTTGTGTCCTATAGTTTGTAACAGTATGTACGAACGCTTGTGTTGTTAATATATGATATTTACTTCACATCTTGTATTTTTGCTCAGTTGCTTGTTTTATTTACTTTACCACAAACCAATAAACATAAAATCCCTAGTTATCTATATGTGACTCAAGCATGTATGTGGTGACATACAAGTGGATCATGTCTTGAGTGATAACCAAAATGGTCTGTAGTATATGGATAAAGGAGGGAAACCTTATCCTGGTAATGCTACAGACATGACCCGCTTTGTGGAATGGTCATAAGTATTGTGACTTGTCACAGGTGGTCTGATCCTAATCATTCGTGTTGGGGACATACGAGCGGGGGCGTCCTATACAAAGAGTTTGTATAAGACCTGACCAGGAAGTGTTAACGTCTCGTTATATAACACCGTTCATGACAGAGACTTCACTTCACTAGGATGACCATAGGTAACATGACCTCAATCCTGAGTGAGTTGGGAACTCCTGCCATTGAGGGCGGTCATTTGATTTGTATGAGTGCGAGTGGTCAGGTCACCGATTCAAACCTACCATTTTGGGAATTCGTCTGATTGGGAGCTGGGAACTCAGCTACACAAGATGGAATTCACTCCTTCCCCGAGACAGGGGTAAGTAGATAGATAGCTCCCTTAAGGGCTGATTTTGGGGCTTGAACGATGTGGCACCACACACCTTCTCTTAGCCCGAGAGGTGTTCACACATAGTAGGACTATGTTGTATTGTTCATTAGAGGAATCAGTGGTACTTAAGGAGTGAGATGTAACTACAGGGGCATAACGGTAATTTGGCCCAGCTATACGTACGAGCATCTGTGAAGGGTCATCGTACTCATGATTAGTTATATCCGATGGACATAGAAATATATCTGTGGTAAGAAGAGTTCAGCTGTTGGTCTTCAGTGGAATACCTGACAGTTAACGGATGGTAGATCTGTGGCTAAAGAGTTTAGTCAGCTATTCATGTACCATTGAAGCTTTGAGCCACAGGTCTATTAGGTCCCCTGGGTAGCTTGGATAAAGTCGAGAACTGGTATTTGGGTTAATTTGAAATGTTCAAATTGACAAGTGGAAGTTCGATTATATATGATATAATTGGACTGGTTAATTATATATGATATAATTGGCTAAATGTATGAGATATATTATTTTGGAGGAAATTAAATATAAATATGATTTATATCAAGTAGAGGAGAAAATATTATAGTAGATATGTGATATCAAACTATAGGATATAAATATAATATGATTATATTTATTAATGAATTAAATTGGTTAATTATAAGATAATTATGCCAAAAATCGCGTTTGGACGTGGGTTAGTGAGAAACGTCGGTTATGGTAACCGATAAGTTAAAATGAAAAATATTTTCATTTTTGAATCGTTCAATCGATCGTCTGATTTTCGCCCAAAAGATTTAGTGAAGCACGTGTTAGTGAAAGAAAACGATCGCTCGAGAGCCTATACGATAGTCACTTCTCCATCTAAACGATCGTCCATCTAGGGTTTTAGGTAGTAATAATCGTTATCGAGTCTGTATTCAAATTTTTTTTGAAGATTTGAGTCATTCGTCGAAGTTTTGGGCAAGCGTTGCGGCTCTTTGAGAAAGGAGGCGATCTAGGGTTGATCGCATCGTGCAGAAGATGTTCTACGCGATCACTGTTGATCGCATTGTAAAGATGAAGGAGTATTCGATCACTGATGAATGCATCGGTTAAACGATGAGGAATGGGATCAAAAGTTGATTGCATCAGGTTGACGATCGCGTTCGCGATCGCTGAGTATCGCATCGTGTAGACGATGAGATGCTCGCGGATCGCTTAATGCGTGTGCGTGCTAGACGATTGTTTAAGTCAGCAAGCTTCATCGCTTAGTAACTTACTAAACAACCGCTTAGTAGCACATGGTAAATCGTTTACTTGTCGTCGCGCTACACAATCACATAGACGATCAGGCTTCACAGCCTCATCATTGTCTATGCGATCGTTTTCTTATGTTCTTATCGTCTAGTGCACGCTGAACGATCGTTTACCTACTGGAGTATGCTACACGATGAAGATCTCCTGGCAGTTCAAGACCCGGTTCGCCTATGAACCGGTTTACTCGATGGAAAATGTAATAGATAGGATTTTTTTATTCCGATTTTTTGTAAAGGCTCATCTTGGTCCATTAATCCTTTAATTATTACATGCGATGTATATTGTTTATATGTCACATGGTATGCACATATAGTAAATCCCACCTTAGGTTATGCAATGGTCATGCATCATCCCTTTATTGTAATTGTTATACTTTAGAGAAGCATGATTTAATTATGTAAGAGCATGCTCATGCATCATATAATATAAGAGTTATATTTATGCATGTATAAAAAGCATTGACATGCATCATCTTTATATTATAATTGTTATAGTATAAGGGTGAATGATAGCATGTTTGCTTGGTTGTTACGCGTCATATAAAAGTTATATATAGTAATGACCGGACATTGCATGAAGCATGACATATAGGTTACTTTATAAATGTTATAAACACCTCGTTGTGCACAATGGTTTTAGTTGTTTCTTTTTAAAAGTTAAAGAGAAATTAGAACTAAAATAAATAAGAAAGACATGCATGCACACTTAGGTTTAAATCATGGTTTTAAAGTGTTTAAAACTTAGATCACATAGACCTAAGATCACGATTCTAATACGATTAGCAACCCTAAGGCTTTAATCTTTTAATCAGTTTAATAGGATTAAATTGGCTAATAAAAGGTTAAAGTGTAGCAAATCTATCTATAAGGGACCTTTTGTCTAAGGCGGATTCTGTCTAGGCTGGGGTATTTAAGTTGACGAAAACGTAACACCCCTACCTGGGAACTTACCTGAAAAGGTGAATTAGATAGATTTGATGCATGCATGCAAGTTAAGGACAATCCGTTAAAGTGTTTAAATGTGACTACTTGAACTTATTCATATTTCATAGACAAATGTTGTTTATGAGAAGAGTTTAAAAAGACGACTTAGACTAAAATCAGTAGCTAGATTGTCTAGGTTAATGAACCCATAGGTAGAATATTCAGTGGGAGGTACTTGGGGCATAAGATGCTTCACTTAAACCTTTCACGTTTCTCCTAAATAGTCCACACCATGAGATCTATCCTCGGCCTCGCGACACCTTTGGTGTGTCCCCCTAATGGATGGTGTTTGGGTAGTTCAATATTAAGGTGGATGGAGAGAGTGTTCATAGTAAGTGGGAGCAGGAAGTGCGACAGCATATCCCTCGGTCTCCCTCGTTAGGTTGAATAAAGTTACTGTGCATCGCCTCGAGGCACCCTAAGAGTGTCCCCATAAAGGATGGCAGTTTTGCGCGTTTTTTTATTTGATCTCCTGTAAGAGGATAAGGTAACTTAGTCTCTTGTCCTAATCTGCTTCTTCCCTACAGTGGGCTCATTAGGACGGGACTCTGGCACCGAAAGCGAGGGGTTATACTTATGCAGAATAGTTAAAGGTTAACGATTCTGGACCGAAAAATGGTGGCTGTTAGGTTTAGTTTCAAGAGTTAGTTATGCCTAATGGTTTAGAATGTTTCATCCTAGCGAAGGGGCAACTGATCACCCCACCGATGGTGTTTGTCCTACCTCATTGAGGCATCATTGCAAAATAGAATTCTATAACTTAGGGTACTTGAAACCGTTTTGCAAAACTGATTGGTTTAAAAGTGGTTTAGCAAAATCTAATAAAGGTTTGTTTGTATTTTCAGCAACATTTTCAAAATGACAACAGCCACATTGGCATTGCTAAGTGCCGAAAAACTTACTGGCGATAATTTTGCAACGTGGAATCACATGATCACGACGATCCTGATCATCGAGGATCTCATGTTTGCTCTCACGAAGGCTTATCCTCTTATTCCAGCTCCTAATGCCGCTTAAAATGTTCGGGAGGCATACGAGCGAAGGACAAGGGCGAATGAGAAGGCTCGAGCCTACATCTTGGTAAGTTTTTCTGAAGTCTTGGCCAAGAAACATAAGCCTATGGTCTCAGCGCGTGAGATCATAGAGTCCTTGTGGGGGATGTTTGGACAACCGTCTGAATAGCTTATGCATAAGGCTCTTAAATACATATTCAACTTCAAAATGGAAGAAGGCACCTTTGTTCGCGAACATGTGCTAAACATGATGGTCCACTTTACTGTGGCGGAGTTAAATGGGTCAACCATCGATGAGAGCAACCAGGTTAGCATAATCCTGCATTCTTTACCGGAGAGCTTCCTGCACTTTATTAGTAATGTGATTCTTAACAAAGTGAAATATAACCTTACAACTCTCTTCAACGAGTTGCAGACATACTAATCTTTACTGAAAAGTAAGGAGAGGCAAAAGGGTGAGGAAAATGTTGTTTCATCCTCTAGGACGTTCCATAGAGGTTTGACCTCAGGAACAAAGTCTGCACCTTCTGCTTCTAACTCTAAAAAGGGGAAGAAAAAGAAGGGTGATAAGGGAAAAAGGAAGGCACTTGCTAACCCACCACCTGTCGCCCTAAGTAGGCATCCACAAGTTGCTAAAGGAAAGTGTTTCCATTGCAACCAAGATGGACACTGGAAGAGGAACTGTCCTCGGTATCTGAAAGAGAAGAAAGCAACTAAGGCTAAGGCTAAGGCCGATAAAGGTAAATGTGATTTACTTGTGCTTGAAACTTGTTTAGTGGAGAATGATGATTCTACCTGGATAATTGATTCAGACGCCACTAATCATGTTTGTTCTTTTTAGGGATTAGATCTTGGCGACAGCTGGAGGCTGGTGAGATGACGATGCGAGTAGGCACCGGGCACGTCGTCTCAGCTATGGCAGCGAGAGGACTCCAATTAGCTTTACAGAATAGGTTTCTTATTTTAAATGATATATATATTGTTCCTGAACTAAGAAGGAACCTTATTTCTATAAAATGTTTATTGCAATGTAAATATACTGTCTCTTTTAATGTAAATAAAGCGTTTATTCATAAAGAAGGTGTTTTTATTTGCACAACAAATCTGGAATCAATTTATATGTGCTAAGGCCATTAGCCATTAATTCCTTCCATAATACTGAATTGTTTAGAATTACTATAACTCAATCAAAACGTCGACAAATTTCTTCAAAAGAAAATGCCCAACTTTGGCATTTACATTTAGGGCACATCAATCTCAATAGGATTGAGAGATTGGTGAAGAATGGACTTCTAAGTGAGTTAGAAGAAAATTCTTTACCTATGTGCGAATCTTGCCTTGAGGGTAAGATGACTAAACGACCTTTTACTAGAAAAGGTTAGAGAGCCAAGGAGCCTTTTGAGTTAGTATATTTTGATCTTTGTGGTCCTATGAATGTGCGAGCCCGAGGAGGCTACGAGTATTTTATCAGTTTCACACATGATTACTTAAGGTACGGGTATGTTTATCTTACGCAACGGAAGTCTAAATCCTTTGAAAAGTTCAAAGAGTTCAAGGCTGAAGTTGAAAACGCATTAGATAGATGGATTAAAACACTTCGATTGGATCGAGGTAGAGAGTTTTTGGACTCGGTATTCCAGGACTATTTGATAGAACATGGAATCATTTCCCAACTCTCAGTGTCGGGTACACCTCATCAGAATGGTGTAGCAGAGAGAAGAAATAGGATCTTGTTAGACATGGTTTGCTCGATGATGAGTTACGCTTCCTTACCGGACTCGTTTTGGGGTTTCGTAGTGGAGACTGCGATGTACATACTTAACTGTGTTCCCTCCAAGAGTGTTGCAAGAACACCTCCAGAGTTGTGGAATGGGCGTAAAGCTAGTTTACGTCACTTCTGCATTTGGGGTTGCCCTACACATGTGCTTGAGGCTAATCCCAAGAAGTTGGAACCACGATCGAGGTTATGCCTCTTTGTAGTCTACCCCAAAGGTACACGAAGGGGTTATTTTTATGATCTGACGGAAAATAAGGTGTTTGTTTCAACAAACGCTACTTTCCTAGAGGAGAATCATATAAGGGAGCACAGTCTACGAAGCAAAGTCGTGTTACGTGAGCTTTCCAATGAAACTACTGAAACTTCAACAAGAATTGTTGAAGAGCCTGCTACATCAACAAGAGTTGTTGATGGGTGTTCATCCAGTAGGTCGGTTCCACCTTAAGAGTTGAAGGAGCCTCGACGTATTGGGAGGGTTACGAACCTAGCCGTTCGCTATTTGGGTTTCACGAAATCCTTGCTATGGTAGCAAATGGCGACGTTGAGGATCCGTTGTCTTATGAGAAGGCAATAGAGGATGTTGACCAAGATGAATGGGTCAAGGACATGGATCTCGAGATGGAGTCGATGTACTTCAACTAAGTATGGGATCTTGTAGATCTGCCTGATGGGGTTTGCCCTATAGGTTGTAAATGGATCTACAAGCGCAAACGGGGTGCTGATGGGAAGGTACAGACCTTCAAGGCTCGATTTGTGGCAAAGGATTATACCTAGGTAGAAGGAGTCGACTATGAGAAGACTTCTCGCCTGTTGCCATGTTAAAGTCGATCCGCATCCTCCTGTCCATTGCAACTTATTATAATTATGAGATCTGGCAAATGGACGTCAAGACGACCTTTCTGAATTTTAATCTTGAGGAGACCATTTATATGGTGCAGCTTGAGGGATTCATAGCCCAAGGTCAAGAGCAAAAGGTTTGCAAACTGAATCGGTCCATTTATGGACTGAAACAGGCATCTCGATCTTGGAACATACGATTTGATACTACGATCAAGTCGTATGGCTTTGACCAAAATGTTGATGAACCTTGTGTCTACAAGGAGATCATCAACACTTCAGTAGTCTTCTTAATGTTGTATGTAGACGATATCCTACTCATTGGGAATGATGTAGGTCTACTGACTGCAGTTAAGAACTGGCTAGCTACCCAATTCTATATGAAAGATTTGGAAGAGGCTCAGTTTCTTCTAGGTATATAGATCTTTTGGGATCGTAAGAACAAAGTGCTAACACTGTCTCAGGCATCGTACATTGATAAGATGTTGCTCAAGTAATCGATGCAGGACTCCAGGAGGGGCTTACTGCCGTTTAGGCATGGAGTCACTTTGTCTAAGGAAATGTGTCCTAAGATGCCTCAAGAGGTTGAGGAGATGAGACGGGTCCTATATGCGTCTGTCGTTGGTAGTTTCGATGCTCTGTACTCGTCCAGACATCTGCTACACTGTGGGCATATTCAGTAGGTATCAGACTAACCCAGGCTAAGGTCACTGGACCGTAGTGAAGAACATCCTCAAGTATCTTTTGAGAACGAGGGACTACATGCTCGTGTTTGGTTTGAGAGATTTGATCCGTACAGGATACACGGATTCTGACTTTCAGAGTGATAAGGACTCTCGCAAGTCCACATCAGGGTCAGTCTTTACTTTTAACGGAGGAGTTGTAGTGTGGCAAAGCACTAAGCAGGGTTGCATTGCCGAATCCACTATAGAGGCGGAGTACTAGCGGCTTGTGAAGTAGTTGAGGAGGCCGTCTGGCTCAGGAAGTTCTTGATAGACCTAGAAGTTGTTCCAGATATGTCTAGGCCCATTATCCTTCATTGTGATATTAGTGAGGCAGTGGCGAACTACAAAGAGCCAAGGAGTCACTGGCGCGGTAAACATATAGAGCAGAAGTATCATCTGATCCGCGAGATAGTGCATCGAGGGGACATGATCATCACGCAGAACGCTTCGGAGCATAATGTTGCTGACCTGTTTACGAAGGCTCTCACGGCTACACTGTTTGAGGGGTCACCTATGGATTATGGATCTACAGGATTGCCCGCGGCTGAACTAGGGCAAGTGGGAGATTTTATTGTATTGGGCTTTTATGCTCTAATATATTGTTTTATACTAAGTTTTTTGTACACTCCACTTCTCTTTAGGACAAGTGAGCGATTGTTGGGGTTGATGCCCTAAAGTCTCGTGTCCTATAGTTTGTAAACAGTATATATGAACACCAGTGATTGTTAATATATGATAATGCTATGGGCATGACCTGCTTTGTGGAATGGTCACAAGTGTTGTAACTTGCCACAGATGGTCTGATCCTGATCATTCATGTTGGGGACATGCGAGCGAGGGCGTCCTATACAAAGAGTTTGTATAAGACTTGACCACGAAGTGTTAATGTCTCGTTATATAACATCGTTCATGATAGAGAATTCACTTCACTAGGATGACCGTAGGTAACATGACCTCAATCGTGAGTGAGTTGGGAACTCCGAGGTCCTTTGATTTGTATGGGTGCGAGTGGCTAAGTCGCCGATTCAAACCTACTATTTTGGGGATTCGTCTGATTTGGGAGCTGGGAACTCAGCTACATAAGATGGAATTTACTCCTTCCCCAAGACATGGGTGAGTAGATAGATGGCTCCCTTAAGAGCTGATTCTGGGGCTTGAACGATGTGGTGCCACACACCTTCTCTTGGCCCGAAAGGTGTTCACACATAGTTGGACTATGTTGTATTGTTCATTAGAGGAATCAGTGGTGCTTAAGGAGTGAGATGTAACTACAGGGGCAAAATGGTAAATTGGCCCAACTGTACTTACGAGCATCTGTGAAGGGTCATCGTTTTCATGATTGGTTATATCTGATGGACACAGAAATATATCTGTGGTAAGAAGAGTTCAGTTGTTGGTCTTTAGTGGAATAACTGACAGTTAACGGATGGTGAATCTCGTGGCTAAAAAGTTTAGTTAACTATTCACGACCGTTGGAGCTTCGAGCCTCAAGTCCATTAGGTCACCTGGATAGCTTGGATAAAGTCGAGAACCAGTGTTTGGGTTAATTTGAAATGTTCAAATTGACAAGAGGAAGTTCAATTATATATGATATAATTGGACTAGTTAATTATATATGATATAATTGGCTAAATGTATGAGATACATTATTTTGGAGGAAATTAGATATAAATATGATTTAGATCAAGTAGAGGATAAAATACTATAGTTGATATATGAAATCAAATTTATAAGATATAAATATAATATGATTATATTTATTAATTAAATTAATTGATTACTTATTTGATAATTAACCGATTAATCCACGTTCGGATGTGGGAAGTGGGGCTGCGAAGGTTATGGTAACCGGTGGGTTAATGTTATGAAAATTGTTTTCATTTTATTTTTTAGTCGTGCATTCGTATCGCTCGCGTCCGAAAAGAATCTGTGAAAGAGCGATCGCGAGAGCCTATACGATAGAACCTTGTTCGTCTAAACGATTGTCTAGTTCACGCGTTCTCTAAACAATCGTATCATCTTTCCTAAACGATCATTCAGTTTTTTCCTAAATGATCGTGTAACGCTACTATACGATAAGTATTTCCGCTATACGATAGCAGAGTTCATCTCCCACTTCCTTATCGTCTACACAATGTCTTCCCCTCCGTCCTCTACCAAACTCACCAGAGCCCACTCTTTGGGTTTTTGACGTCGAGGATACCAGGGTTTCTCTTGTGGTGGTGTCGTCCTCGCGACATTGTTCGTGTACGTTCGGATCATGCTGTTGCAGTCGACATACTTGCTGGGTGTTGGTAGATCGGTTGGAGGTTTTCCGCTGCTTTGGGTTCAGTCGTTCAATGAGTGTCTTCATCTGGTATGAATTCTTTCCTTGTGTTTTATTGTATTCAAAGCATGCTGATAATGAGTTTAATATGCATAACTGTTTGTATGGAATGTATATCGTTTATGTTTCGATCACTGTGAAATCGGAGCGATCTAAGCCCGCTAATGGAACTCTCGTCATGAGATCCTTCAGAGTTTACTATTGAGTTAGTTCCAGGTACAACACCTATATCCCAGGCACCATATAGGATGGCGCTAGCAAAACTAAAGGAGTTGAAAGTTCAGTTACAGGAACTTTTGGATAAGAGGTACGTTAGACCTAGTGTGTCGCCTTGGGGTGTGCCAGTCTTGTTTGTTAGGAAGAAAGATGGTAATCTCAGATTATGTATAGACTATAGATAGTTGAATAAGGTGACCATTAAAAATAGGTACCCGTTGCCTCGTATAGATGATCTCTTCGATTAGTTAAAGGGAGCCACAGTATTCTCTAAGATAGATTTGAGATCAGGTTACCACCAGTTGAAGGTGAAGGAAACAGATGTTCCAAATACTGCTTTCAGGACCAGGTATGGACATTATGAGTTCCTAGTAATGTCGTTTGGATTGACAAATGCTCATGCGGTATTTATGGACTCGATGAATAGGATATTTCATCCTTACCTGGATCAGTATGTGATAGTTTTAGTAGACGATATACTAGTATATTCTAGTAGTGCAAAGAAACACAAGGAATATCTGAGGTTAGTGTTGCAAATGCAAAGAGAAAAGAAGTTATATGCCAAATTTAGTAAGTGTGATTTCTGGTTAAATCAAGTTGTATTTCTTGGGCATATAGTTTCAGTTGACGGAGTCAGTGTAGATTCCCAAAAGACAGAAGCGATAGTTAACTGGGAACGACCCATGATTGTAACAGAGGTATGCAGTTTTCTGGGTTTAGCAGGTTATTACAGGAAATTCTGGAGGGCTTTTCTAAGATAGCTCTACCATTCACAAACCTAACTAGAAAAGATGCGATGTTTGAGTGGTCGCCAGAATGTGAGCACAGTTTCCAAGAGTTGAAACAGAGGTTAGTGTCAGCACCAATGTTAACTTTACCTACACCAGGTAAAGAGTTTGAGGTTTATAGTGATGCATCCCGACAATAATTAGGATGTGTGCTGATGTAGGAAGGAAAGGTAGTGGCCTATGCTTCTTGTCAATTAAAGAAGCATGAATGTAACTACCCTACGCATGATTTAGAGTTAGCAGCAGTTGTGTTGGCTCTAAAGTTGTGGAGACATTACCTGTTTGGTGAACGTTGTCATATATTCATTGATCATAAGAGTCTAAAGTATATCTTTGATCAAGAAAGAGCTAAAATTGAGACAGAGAAGATGATCGAGTTGATCAAAGATTATGACTGTACAATTGATTACCACCCAGGTAAAGCGAATGTAGTGGCTGATGCTCTAAGTAGAAAGATCGGATCAACCATAGTTGTTATCTGTTCAGTAAAAGGTGTACTGATACATGAGTTGTATAGTGCTAAAACAACATTATCAGTTAATCAGACAGAAGGTTTGATAGCTTTCTTTCAAGTACATCTTCCTCTCGTAGATGATATTCTATATGAACAGTTAAGAGATTCTGATCTTCAGAAGTTAGCTGAAGAAGTAAGTAAGGGTCTGAGAACGGACTACCAGTTAAGAGCAGACAGAGTGCTGTTAAAAGAAGGTAGGGTATGTGTACCTAATACCTTAGCACTTAAGCAGGCTATTCTAGAAGAGGCACATAGTTCGACTTATGCTATGCATCCAGAAAGTATGAAGATGTATAGAACATTAAAGAAGTCGTATTGGTTTCCTGGTATGAAAAGAGAAATAGCAGAATATGTTGACAGATGTTTAGTGTGTCGGCAAGTTAAGCCTGAACGACAGAGGCCAGCAGGATTGCTTAATCCACTCCCAGTACCAGAGTAGAAGTGTGAGCATGTTACGATGGATTTCCTGTTTGGTTTACCTAGGACACCAACGAGCTATGATGGTATATGGGTAATAGTGGATAGATTGACAAAGACAGGTAAGTTTTTACCTGTTAAAGTTACTTTTACCCTGGACTAGTTAGCTAAGCTATATGTTGACAGAATTGTGAGTCAGTTTGGGGCTCCAGTTTTGATTTTATCAGACCGAGATTCCAAGTTTACATCAAAGTTTTGGCCTAGCTTGTAGAAAGCTATGGGTACCAAGCTATATTTTAGTACAACTTTTCATCCACAGACGAATGGTCAGTCTGAGTGAACGATTTAGACACTAGAGGACATGCTAAGGGCATGTGTATTGCAATTCAAGGGCAGTTGGGATATGCATCTATCATTGATCGAATTTGCGTATAACAACAGTTATCATTCGAGTATCAGAATGGCACCATATGAGGCTTTATACGAAAGACCATGTAGAACTCCGGTATATTGGAATGAAGTGGGTGAAGGGAAATTATTAGGCCCAGAACTTGTTCAGCAAACGTCAGACGGTGTTAAGGTTATAAGAGAAAATCTTAAACAGCTTGAGACAGGCAAAAAAGTTATGCTGATAAGCGGAGAAGAGAATTGGAATTTGAAGTTGGTGATAAAGTATTTCTTAAGTTGTCTCTGTGGAAAGGAATACTCAGGTTTGGTAGGAAAAAGAAGTTAAGCCCGAGATACATTGGACCCTACGAGATAATAGAAAGAGTTGACCCAATGGCTTACAGGTTAGAATTACCTCCAGAGTTATCTCGTATCCATGATGTGGCTCATGTGGCAATGCTAAGGAAGTATGTGCTAGATCCTACCCATGTGTTATCTGAGCAACCAGTGCAGTTGAAAGGGAATTTGTCATACGAAGAGGAACCAATGGAGATTCTTGACAAAAAAGAGCAAGTCTTAAGGAATAAGACAATACCATTGGTAAAGGTACTATGGAGAAACCATAACACTAAAGAAGCTACATGGGAAGTTGAAGAGAAAATGAGAAATAAGTATCCGCGGTTGTTTAATTGACAAACTTGTAGCGAAATTCGAGGACAAAATTTTCTTAAGGAGGAGGTAAATGTGAACCTTGAGCCCTAATTTCTCTACTTGAGTATGTTCCCAACTGAGACCAGTGTGGTGGGTAGGTTGATGTAAGAATTAATATGTAATTGTAGAGAAAAGGGTGAAAACTTAGAAGAAAAGTTTGACTTGAAAGCTTGACTCTTGGGTAAAGCTTGAAAAAAATTGGCTAAGTGTAACCCAGGCGTTGGAGGCTAGAAAATTGGCTAAGTGTTGTGTAGAGATGTCCACGGGGCGGGGCGGGGCCGGGGATGCCATTCCCGTCCCCGTCCCCACTCCCTATTTCATTCCCTATCCCCGTGAAATTCTCCACGAGGATCGGGGCGAGGATTCCTCGTTACACATTTTTTTTTTTTTTTTTTTTTTTTTTGTAAAATGGCAATTAATCTAAATCACTAATGTGAGAAAATTTTAATTAAATAATTAAATTTATCACTAAGTTGTTTATTATGGTTAGTTTTATATGAAAATTTGAATTTAAAGATAAAGTACTCAAATTTTGGCCTAAAAAAGCTAATTATTTTTTTAGTAGAAAGAAATAAATATAAATCAAATTATTCACATATATAATCTAAATTTAAACATTCAATTTAACCATATTCATTATCTTTCCCAATAAATAATCAAATTTGAAATTTAAATGTAATATTTATATAATAATAATAATAACATAACGTTAGATAACTATACTAAATAAATATGTAAAAGCTAATCGGGGCGGGGCTGGGGTTGGGGGTGGGGGCGGGGATGGAGAATGCATTCCCCGTCTCCGTACCCATTTAGCTCACGAGGAATTTTTTCCCCCACTCCCTTCTCCATTCCCCGCCTAATCGGGGAATCCTTGCGGGGCCCCGTCCCCGTGGGAAAATTGGACATCTCTAGTGTAGTGCCATGCGTTGGCCTTGCTCATTTGAGAGGTTATTTGGGCATTGAAGGAAGCTAAGGTATGGCCAAGAGAAAAGCTATACGTGAGAAAGCATGTGGCAACCAAGTCTTGAGAGGTTAGCAAGCATGCGCCAGCCTCAAGTGTGTGCGAGCGTGGGCATTGGGCATTAGAGTTGCACGCGTTGGACAATCACGTAGCAATGAGCGGCGCTACGCGATGAGGTAGATGATCGTGTAGCAATGAGCGGCGCTATGCGATGAGGTAGGCGATCGTGTATCAAGGAGCAGTTCTACACGATGCGGTAGACGATCGTACGGTAATGTGAGGCACTATATGATGCGAAGTGTCTCACTAAACGATAGCGCTATGCGATGGACGATAACGTTAAGCAATGGGGCATTGGCACTACATGATCGACATCAGTGCTAGACGATAACGCTGGACGATGGCACTACGCGATGGGCGTGGGCGCTAGGTGATAGTCGTGCTGTGA
Organism: Benincasa hispida; assembly: GCF_027475165.1. Taxonomy (NCBI): domain Eukaryota; kingdom Viridiplantae; phylum Streptophyta; class Magnoliopsida; order Cucurbitales; family Cucurbitaceae; genus Benincasa; species Benincasa hispida. The sequence goes on from NC_143479.1 coordinate 31,258,588, forward strand.
TAGACGATGGGCGTCAGTGCTACACGATGAGCATCAATGAGATCTACATGATGAGCGAGAGTTGTGCGATAGGCTGTATGCTGCGCGATGGGCGAGGGCGAGATCGTCGGGTGACAAGCATCGGTATGAGATCACTAAACGATAAGCTAAACAATGGGGTGGTGAACTAAACAATTGAATTATTGTTGATTGGTATTAATCACCGATTAAAAGCACCAGTTGTCTTTAGCACCAGATTTAACTCCATGAAAATTGAAGGTGTCATGCTATGCTTTAATGAGAAGCGGTGGAAAGTAGTATAAAAAGGGGAGGCCGAGCTTCAAACGATCAGTTTGATAATTTCCTTTGTGAAAATTTAGAGTTCTTGGTGTCGTTGGAAAGCTCTGAGAGTCTACTTTAAGAGGTGACACTGCTGGAAGAAGTATTCATCGGATTAAGGCCAGAGAAGGAGGAAAAGAACCAGAGGTTCTGTTCTCAGGTGAATCCGGGCCATCGTTAAATAATTGAGTCTCTAGGATAGACCACGAGAAGTATTAAGCTGGAATTTTGAGATAAGTTTTCTAAGACAATTATTAACAAGTTTATAGAAGGAAATTTCTTGAGATGAGCTCTAGAATTCGAGTTATTAATTTCGTAAGTTGAATATGGAATTCCATGAACAAGCAGGCAGCTGCTTGGGTTGAGTAAGCTGATAGCTCGAAAAAAACGCTTGGACAGACCAAGGGCTGAGCTTTTCTGTGCGTTGGACCTGCTGTGTAGGCTGAGAAGAGCTTGCAATGAAGTCTTGGACGCATAAGCAGCCTTGAGAACGACCATGTGTTGCTGTAAGAACACTTAGAAATGAGTGTTGGTTGCATAAGTGGTGTTGCGGTTGTGAAGAGCGGTTGGAAGCTTTGCATGAGCCAAATCTCAAAGAAATTCATAAGTGTTAAGACATACAACAAGGTGTGTTGAGTGAAAGTCTTCGAAAAGGAAGGCTAAACGAGCTTACTTAAGGGTTAGTCTCAAAAGGGAGACCTATGCTAGTAGCTAATATATGCTTATGTGTCCATAGGATTGACACCAGTGATAGAAGCATATCGACCCTTGAGGAATAGTTCTAAAAGTTGTGAGTGACTAAATGTTTATAATGTTTTAAAGAAGGATTATTCTCATGCTAGCTAGTTTTACAAAGTAAATTCCAAGCAAAGCATGAGTTATGTTTTATACGCATGCTAGGTATGAAAGTTTATTGAAAAACTGTTTATATGTGTTTAATTACACCAAGTATGCGTTAGTATCTTTAAAGACATGTTTTCTATGTGTTATAATTTACATGCTTTAAAGAGAAAGTCATTGTATGACTAGTCTTACTTGAAACTTGATATTGAGGGACATTTGAAAAGGTATTCGAGCAGCTTGATACTGAGGGACATTTTGAGAAGGTATCTGAGCAGAAGTACCTAAGGTATGACGATACTTAGTTATGGCCATGTGCACGTAGGTAGTTATAGTCGGAGATCGAGCAAAAGGGTTCTCTTTTGACTAAGCAGTTGACGTTAGGATTTATCCACAGCAGGGTTATTCTCAACTAAGGAACAATTAATGTTTTATGATGCAAACAACTTTATATGCTCTATGCTTGGAAAATGTTGATATCTCAGTACAAGGTTACTGTAGAGTTTTATAATTTCAGTTGAATGTCTTTATTGAGACTTTTACATGAGAATCAGTTTTCTTTCTTAAGTCACTCACTAGGCTAGCAAGCTCACCCCGTTTTCAAATGTTTTTCTTTCCTCTAGGTAGCAGTCAAATCCTCAGGAGATAGCTTTGCATCTGGTCTGCTCTGCAACTCAAGGACAAAGTTATCATAACCCGTCTGTTAGGTGGTTACTGTAAATATTGTACACATGTTACAGTTGTTCATGTAGGGACATAAGGTTTTGGGTATCAGGACTTATGAAACTAGTAATGTAATCTCTGTAAATGTTTTGTGTTTAAACTTAAGGTTTTTAGCCATAGAGGCATCCACCGTGTATGAGATTGCATGTTGGTATCAGATTATTTTTCGCTAGAGTTATTAGGCAGTAAGTGTCATAAAAAGGGTTGATAACTGTTGCGGTCATGTCCTTTCCTAGGATCAGAGAGTAGTTTGGGATGGGGTGTGACAAATGAGAACCCTAGTTTCTAAAGCAATCAAAGAAAAGAACATGGATTTGCTTAATTGAAGTGTTTTTACTTAGATTAGGGCTAATTGATATGGTACATGTTAATTAGCTAATTGAGTCTTTAGGGTTTTTACCTTATTGGATTATGGGATATTGAATTTTCATGTATTTGTTCAAGATCAATGATAGAATTAGCCTAGTTAATAAAGATTTCCCAAGAATACCTCTCTATCAATTCTTTACTAAAAAAATGAGAAAGCTTTTATTACAATTGCTTTTACTTTGATTGTACTTAGTTTCTTTAAAACAAACAAACCTTCAATTTGTTACATTTTGGAATTCAATAATCAAAATCTTGCCAATTAATAGAGGCTCCTTGTGGATTGATCTCTTACTCCGCTATAACAACATGTTAATTTTAGTTGTTGTGTGAGCACCATAAATTTCATTTGTTTTTGGTTAAATTGAACTAAAGACTGTTTTTATCTTGAACAAATTGACATCGTTGTCGGGGAGTTGAGCAATTAACTTATTTGAATTTTGAATTCTTTTTTTTAAAGTAAGAGAAGCAATAAACCAAAAAATAGTTAGTGTGGTTAAATTTCCTTTTGTGCATCATCCGCTCCTATCGGAGTGTACTTTATGATTTGATTGTAGACATTGACCGTGAGGAAATGCAGCTACGAAGGGAAAGAACAAGAGGAAGAGAAGAAGAATTTGAAGAAGCTTTTGAGGATCGAGAAGAGGAAACCAACCCAAACAAACATCATGAGAGAAGCAAGGGAACAAACCTTGCGAGAACTAGCAGAGCCGGATTATAATCAACAACCGTTGTACATCGTATATCTGGAGACGACCGTCCCGTTTGAACTCAAACCGGGGCTTGTACATCTCCTACCCACATTTAGAGGGCAAACCAGCGAAGACCCGCATAAGCACATGAAGGAGTTCCATCTAGTATGTGATATAATACGCCCTCACGGGATAACACAAGAGCAACTCAATCTTAGGGCCTTTCCCTTCTTCTTGAAGGATATGGCCAAAGATTGACTATATTACTTACCGATGGGTTCCATTACTACTTGTAACGATTTAAAAAAGAAATTTTAGAATACTCACATTTTTAGGATAATCCAGGAGAATCATCATTTTCCACTAAACAAGTTTCCAAAACTAGTAAATCACATTTACCTTGTTTGGCCTTCTTCTTTTCTGCCAAATATTTGGGACAGTTCCTCTTCCAGTGCCCATCCCTAGTTACAATGGAAACACTTTCCCTTGTCAACCCTCATTGGTGGTCTACCCCTTTGAGCAGCAAGTTGCAGGCGCATTCCCCTTACCATCCTTCTTCTTCTTCTTCCACTTTCTAGTGTAGGAGGAAGAAGATGCAGACTTAGTTCTAGAGGTTGAACCTTTGTGGAACTTTTGGATGATGAATCAACATTTACTTCACCCTTCTTCTCTTTGCTTTTTAGCAAATATTGGAAAGTCTGCAACTCATCGAGTAGAGTTGTAAGTTGTAGTCAACCCTATTCAGAACAATGTTGCAAAAAAAATGAAAGAAGCTTTCTGGTTAGGATTCCAGAATTATGCTAACTTGGCCGACCCCATCGATGCTCGACCCGTTCATCTCCGCCAAGTTGAAGTGGTCCATCATGTTGAGAACGTGTTCCCAAACAAATATCCTTTCTTTCATCCGTGAGTTGAAGCTGTACTTAAGAGCATCGTGCCTGAGCTGCGTGGACGATTGTCTGAACATTCCCCTCGGGGACTTCATGATCTCTCATGCAGTGATCCTGGGTTTATGCTTCTTGGCAAAAACTTTGTTAAGGCTAGCCAAGATATACGCTCAGACCTTTTCATTCGCCCGTGTCCAACGCTCATACGCTTCTCAAAAATTTTGAGCAGCAGTAGGAGGTGGAATAGGAAGACAGTCCTCCGTAAGGACGAATTTAAGGTCATCGATGATCAAAATCGTAATAATGGTGTTTTTCCAACTAGCGTAATTTTCGCCAGTTAATTTATCGATGGCAAGTAAACTTAAGGTCGCGGTATCCATATTTAAATTGCTGAAAAAAGAACAAACTTAATTAAGTCTACTTGCATTAAACCACTTTTAACCAATCAAGTTTTAGCAAAATAGTATACCCTATGTGATATCTATTTTGCACTGATGCTTCAGTGAGGTAGGAAAAAAGTCACTATAGGGTGATCAAGTGACCTTTCACTAAAATGAGACAATCTCAACCATTAGACAGAAACAACTCCTTGTAACTGAATCTAATAGTCACCATTGTTCGGTCAAGAATTTGTTAACCCTTTATTTTAAGTCCTATAGTCCCACCCTAATGAGCCAACCTTAGGAAAAAGCTGATTAGGACAAGAGACTAATACAACCCTATCCATTTCCGGAGATCAAATAAAGAGTTGTGTAAAATTTCCATCCTTTAGGGGGACACTCACGATGCCACGAGGCGATGCACAAAAACTTTATTCAATCTAAAAGAGACCGAGGGATATGTTGTCACATGTCCCGCTCCCTCATAATATGAACATTCTCTCTATTCACCTTGGTATTGACCTACCCAAATACCACCTGTAGGGGGACACTCCCATGGTGCCTCGAGGCCGAGGTAGATCTCACGGTTCGGAACAAGTGAACCAGGTCTTGAACTTTTCGCCTTGAAGCCTTGCAGCTTGATCATATAGAAAATCTTCTGATCATCGAGCAACAAGCATTGAATATAAATGATCGTGTAGCTTTGGACTATGCGATGAGCATGAAAGTCCACACGATCGTGCAGCGTACTTCGAGTAGTGCATACCATGCGATCGTGTAGCTAAAGAGTATGTAATGAGCATGATAGTCTACACGAACTAGTAGCGTGTGTCGAGTATCGTACACTATGTGATCGTGTAGCTATTGACTATGCGATGAGCATGATAGTCTACATGATTGTTTAGCACGCATGCCTTGCATCGAGTATCAAATACTGTGTGATCCTTTACCCCTCGAGCGCCTACGCGATCATGTAGCCAATGCAACACGATCGAGTAGACAACTCTACACGATCGTGTAACATTAGCTATGCGATCATTTAGCAGATGCTACATGATCGTATAGAAAATTCTACACGAACGTATAGCCAAATCTAAACGATCGTTTAGCTTAAGCTACACGATGCAACCACCGTTTCGTCTTCTCCATTGAAACGCATTGCAACCTTCACGTCTGAAGCTTTATGAACGACTCAAAAAATAAAACGAATACATACTTGGTTGCAAGATTTATGCCCAAAAATGCAGGAGCTCTTACAAATTAACTTCTATAATGTAAACAAAAAGCCAAAATAGAGATTACTACCCCAAAATTATCCATCAACAAACCATCCACATACATTTAACAATTAAACGCAATGCAGAAGATAAAACCCACCAAACTATAAACAATTTCAATACAACAAATGGAATTTGGAATCAAAACACAACCTGGCTCTGATACCAATTGAATGAACTCGTTTTTCAGAGAACCTATGAGCGGAAGTGGATCATCCAAATTCCATTACGATTGAAAACAAACGTTTACAGTAAAACATACAGATTATGCATCTTTAATAAAATTATAGGATGCTTTTGAAACTAGAAAAGGAGTTCAAATGATTATACATTTGAAGAACTCTTCTTCACGTAAATCCCTCGAACTAACTTGAACTCTTCGAATAATAACTAACTCTCCTCGAACAAACAACAACCAGAACACTTGAACCAAAAGTGAAGGATACTACCACTGGGTGACTTTGGTATTCTCGGGGTGAGAATCCAAGAGTGGTGGACTCTGGCTAATTTGGTTAAGAGGGAGTTTAGGAGTTTGGAGGAGGAAGACGATTGAAGGAAGAACACACTCTAGCGCATAGAGAATTACTTCAATCGTTTAGTCAATAAGACTATCGTATAGACTCTCTCAATGTATTGTATGGAATCTCCACAAATCGTGTGTCTCTGATATTGAATAATAGAATCTTATTTTATTTACCATAAAAAAAACCAATTAATTTCCCACTAAGGTGGTTAGAGAGAAAAATGGATTAATTATCAAATAATTAATAATATAAATAAATATGATAACCAATTTATTATATTATATTTATAATCTATAGTTTTAATATTGCATCATATACAATATAAACTAAGTTCTTTTTCTCCATTTTATGGTATTTAATATAAATCATAATTATATTAAATCTAACAACTATGAATCTTATTTATAGAAAATATATTTGAATCACATTCAAATATTTATTCCTCCAATTAAATTATAATGTATCAAATACATTATGTCAATTATATCATATATAATTGAATCACATATAATTAAATTCTCTCTTATTAATTTGAACAATTCAAATTAACCCAAAAACTGATTCTCAACTAAATCCTTTTGAGCTACCAAGGGGACCTTATGGACCTGTAGCTTGAAGCTTCAACGGTACGTGAATAATTAATTAAACTTTTTAATTACATTATCCACCGTTCGTTAATTGTCGGGGACTCCATTAAAAACCGACAACTACACTCTTCGCACTACAGATATGTTTCTGTGTCCATTGGATATAACCAATCAACAGTACAATGACCCTTCACAAATTGCTCGTAAGTACATCTAGACCAAATTACCATTTTATCCCTGTAGTTACATCTAACTTCTTAAGTATCACTAATCCCTCTAATGAACAATAGATCATAGTCCCACTATGACTAAACCTCTCTCGAGCCAGGAGAGGGTGTGGCGCCACTCTGTTAAAGACCTGGAATCAGCCTTTAAGGGAGTAATTTATCTACTTACCCCTGCTTCAGGGAAGGAGTGAATTCCATCTTGTGTAGCTGAGTTCCTAGCTCCCTAATCAGACGAATCCCCAAAATGGTAGGTTTTGTTGAGTCGACAATCTGACCACTCTCACCCATACAAATCAAAAGAACCGCCTTTATAGGCAGGAGTTCACAACTCACTCAGAATTAAGGTCATGTTACCTATGGTCATCCTAGTGAAATGAAAGTCTCTATTATGAATGACGTTATCTAATGAGATTAAGCATTTCGTGGTCCGGTCTTATACGAACTCCTTTGTATAGAATATCCCCACTCGCATGTCTAATACATGAATGATTAGAATCAGATCATTTGTAGCACTTTACAACATTTGTAACACCTACAAAGTAGGTCATTTTAGTAGTGTCACCAAGATAAGGTATTCAGCCTAATCCATATATTACAAACCATTTAGGTTATCACTTAAACATGATCCACCTGTATGCCTCCACATACATGTTTAAGTTACAACGATAACCTTGGATGTTAGTTTATTGGTTTTTGGTTAATGCAACTAAAATGTCATATATTTCATAAACGAAGTGAATAAAATATCAAATATTATTAATCACATATAAGTTTGTTCATACAAGGTTTACAAACTAATAACCCTACAGATTTAGGGTATCAACCCCTACAGTATCGTTGTGCATGCTGGAGACTGAAGAAAGCGCGACAGAGGTTTGACGTCGATGACAACTATGCGACGGGTGAAGGGAGCAGGTGGCAAACGGTCTAGGCTGAAGAGATCCAGCAGCATCAGCTTGTTGGGTTTGTTCACGCATGCAGGTGGCTGTAGTTGAGAGTGATCGACGGCTGGAGTTCAGTGCAGAAGCTGGTGGCTAGGGCTTCTAATCTGGTTTTTCACGCGTGAAGAAGAGGAACAACAATGGTCTGATGCGCATTGAACGAGGGAGAGAGAGAATATTATTATTTTCTTATTCTAATTTCTCTTCTCTTTATGTTTTTCTTTTTCTCAAATAACTTATAACTAAAACCTTTAACTCAATCACTTATTTATAACAACTCAAATCTCTTTCCTTTCCCTTCTCCAAATTCCAAATATCCAAAATCCTTTTTGGATTTTAAATTCCAAATCCTTTTGGAAGAATAATTCCAAATCAATTATTTTAAATCAATCTATTTAATTCTAATTATTTTCTCCAAATCTCCTAATTTTAATTCATCTTTTCGAATTAAATTAAAATTGAAATAACTTGACATAAATCCTATAATTTTCTTTAATCAAATTTAAATTCGAAAATTTTTTATGAGCAAATATTAAATTGAATTATCCTTTCACAATAATTCAATTTAACCTTCATAAAAATCCAAAATAATTCTCAAATATTACAAAATAATTGAATTTAAATTACACAAAAATTTGGGATGTGACATTTTTCACCCCAATTGTGTCGGGACCGACCATGTGGAAAATGTTGTCATCCCTAACTACACTATAATATGTACTTACCATAAAAACCTCACTGGCTTTTGCATTATATTGATCTGGTTCCATTGTTTTCATGTGCTTCATCATCATGTTGACTTTGGTCATCAACTCATCCATTTGTTGGCTCAGCAGCCATTGGTTCTATATGATCATCTCTTGATTCTTTTTATTATTGAAATTGTTCTGCAATTAAATGAGAATTTAACATTACCTTTGGTGATTCAAAAACCTTCCTCCACATGTCCTTCCTCATCATCCACCATCAACATGTGGTCAAACTCACCATTGACTGAATCTTGCTTTGATAGAAGAAAACTCTTTAAGAAGTATAACTATGTCATTTTCAGGTGTCTCATCTTAGGCCCAACTTTGCTAATCTTGAAACTCACAGTAATGTACCTTCTAATAATAGTTCTCTCTCTCAAATTATAGGTCTCTTATATGACCCCCTTAATTTAATTATTGTCTATGTTTGGCAGTGGTCCACAACTTAGGCCTGTGATTAAAGCAAACTCCCTATTAGGAAGTTTAATTGGGAGGAAGACTTAGGCTTGCATTGTCTTTGGATTAAGAGCATCAACACTTAGGAAAATTGATTTGTAATGGTAAAGTCAAGGAAGTGTCCAAAAAAAGTGTTTGCCTAAACCTTTCTAATAGTTGCTGTTAATATTTTTTTTATTCAAGGGATTCTCTCCTCTCCTGGCATAGTAAGAAGTTAATTATTGTTTCCCGTTTCAACACAGAATCTTAATATCGTGCACTTGCTGATGCCACTTTAGAGTTATTATGGCGTTGGCTCCTTGCAGATATGGGAGCTCCTCAACACTTTGCCACTATTCTTCATTGTGACAATCATAGTGTTATTCAAAGCTCATAATGATGTTTTTCATGAATGAACTAAGCATATTGAGAATGACTGTCATTTTGTCTGACACCATCTTCAAAGCTCCACTCTTAGTCTACAGTCCATATCCACTATTGAGCAACCAACAAACATCTTCACGAAAGCTCTCTCTCCTGCGCGTTTCACTCAAGTTGGTCTCGACCCTCCCAACTTGAGTTTGAGAGAGGATGTTAATATATTTTTGTCATATATTTGTATCTCAAGGATTTTTGGTTACTTAGTTAGGATTCTTTTTCCCTATTTTTATCTTCCCCTATGTATATTTATTAAGGTATTGCCTATGTATTTATCAAGAAACACAGAAATACACACAAAAATACAGTTTCCCACAGTTGCTTACTAAAGGTTTCCTTTATTCAATCTATAACCACTGCTTTGCCTCTAGGTTAAGTAGAAGGGGTTCGTTTCTCTTAGATCTTGTCATTAAATTCAAATCGCCTTAAAATAAATAAAAACGACTATTATAATAATATATTCTATTATAGTGTGAATGAATATAACATTCAATTGGACTTGGATTTATAAGAAACTTGAACTTATAAGAAGTCAATATATTTCTTAAATTCGATGAGAGTAATCTGTTTACGTTACGGTTCAATTAAAGTATAATTAAACAATTAAGACCATACAACTCTCAAATTAAAGTATCTACATAATGTGTTGTGTTATAGTTCTGTAGAACTTACATTTATATGCAGATACCCACAATAAACTTTATATTCAATTAATCATTATATGTGATGACATCCTTCCATTATCTAAAAAAACGAGACATCGTTGTTACCTTAATCTTTGTTTTAGTCCCTCCTAATGTTTCCCTCACAATCATGGTTGTTTCACTCCTTTCCTTTTTCTTATATTGTTTTTTTTTTCTTTCTGTTGTCCTTTGCTTGGATCAAGTCAAATCTACAATTCGAATATGGTTAAACTAATCCTTTAATAGCCATATTTTAGTTGTATATGTTTCCTACTCTACTCAATCACCTATCATATTCTAGAAACACCATACAGAATGATTGGTGTTTTGTTTTGCTTCGTTCTTGCACCAATTATGCCCACAACACACAAGTTCATGATGGTCAATGTAACCAATTTTGAATCTGTTTGGTCCAAGGAGTAGGAAAATAAGAGTTTGAAAGTGGAGTATTAAACTTCACTCCTTGTTTGACCTATGTTGGAGGATCCCACTATTAAAAACATTAAATTTAAATTTATATCTTATTAACTTCTTACACACCTCAAAAGTTCACAACTTCTTAGACTTCATAATTTTCTATTCCCCATCATTTCACCACTTACCCCAACAAACATTAAACATTGGCCATTTATCCTTTATCATTGAACATTGGACATTATCCCTTAGAGAAAATTTTAGGATTTAGGATCTTTAAAATCAGTAGGATAAACCTAGACGGATGATTGCAAATTCTAGTTTTTTCTCCTCAAGCTTCTAAATAACGTTTGATTTCTTTGTTTTTAGGGTGGATGGACATTATTCATTTTAATTAACTGTTTTATGTTGTTTAATTAAGGTGCATTTTAACCATTAGAATCTAGGTGTCAATAACCTCTAATTCTTCTGCAATTGAAGACATTTAGGACATTTGCAATTTAGTAATTAATGTTTTTCTAACATTGTTTAACATTTTTTTATTAAAATCTACAAAATCAAAAGTTCGTTTAAGCAAATTAATATGATAGAACATCAGTGAAAATTACCATCATTATTGGGTTTTTCGTCATTTAATGGATTAGGGCCATAAAATAATTTTGCCCTCATGTTCGTATATATAAAAACTAGCTTAGTATCAAAATCACTAATAAGTTCAAGAATAAATCTGTCTTTCAACCTCCTCTAGACCCAAGTTTAAGTCCCACCCATTACATTTATTTTTACTAAATTATATAAGACTCCTATCCACAAAATTGTTTCTTAATCATCCAACAAGGTCGGATAATAATACCATGTTCTTAAAAATCATCTCATTTTCAAATGTTGAAAACAAAATGATCCATTTTGTGGAACATACACTACATACAAAGTTCAAATCATTGAATGTAGGATCATCATTCTAGTAGGCTTATAGCTTCTATGCCTTTTCTTCCAAACCATATTGCTTGTAAACATCCCCCAACCTCATAAAGCAACTGCCTGTTGGCCTTGTACTTATGGAGTGATTTACACCTGGTTTAGCATAGAACTCATTTCTTACGGAAACAAGATAATTTTTTTAGCCATGAGAGTTCAATTTAGGGGAGCCAGGCAAGAGAAGCATTATTTTTCAAGAATGGAAAGTGAAAATTTCTACCTTCAACTCTCAGAGATCTGGCCACAATCTTCTATCACAACTGTCTGTGAAGTCCTCCCACTATCTGAACCCACCTTTTCCATCTCCTCTACCACACTATAACCATCCACAACTTTCCCAAACACAACATGCTTCCCATTCAGCCATGGAGTCTTCTCAGTGCAAATGAAGAACTGAGAACCATTCGTGTCTGGTCCAGCATTCGCCATTGATAGGATACCCGGTCCTGTGTGTTTCATCTTGAAGTTTTCATCTGCAAATTTCAAGCCATAGATTGATTCTCCTCCTGTTCCATTACCCTTTGTGAAATCTCCTCCTTGGCACATGAAATTCGGGATTATACGGTGAAATGTTGAGCCTTTATAGTGCAGTGGTTTCCCAGATCTTCCGATCCCTTTCTCTCCAGTGCAGAGGGCTCGGAAATTCTCCACAGTTTTTGGAGTTGTGTCTGCAAATAACTCCATGACAATCCGGCCTGCTTTCATCCTTCCAATCAAAATGTCAAAGAAGACTTTTGGGTTGGACATTGTTCTCTTCTGGTAACAACCAAACTTCAAATTGAGCTCTGTCAAATAAAAGCTTTAGTTTCTCCACCATTAACATCAGCCAATAGAAAGTAAAACGTGATTATTTTCACATCTAGGGATTCTTCAAAAGATAATAATTCAAATAAATCATACTCAAGAACATTGGACATTATTTACTTGAAAAAGTGTCTCAAAGACAATTTTCAGCAGATTCTTCAGACCTGATTTATTTGGAACACTGTCTTTTAACAAATCATTTACCAGAAAACAACCCTATCGTTTGTCATCACTTTGCAAATTACCTCCATATAATTTTCGATTATGCATTTCTTAATTTCAAAAATCCAAATTCTCATTATTCATGTCAACAAGACATAACACTTACATAAGCTCTACACTTGCTAATTACTCAGGAGTCAGGTAGAAAATAAACCACAAGCTAAATCAATATACAGTTTATGAAACTCTCAAGAAACGCAAGCAATCAGAATCACACTGACAAGCATAAATAGGACAAAAAAACAGGAAAACTAAAAAAAAAACAATTTCTAGAATCTCAATACAACTCTAACCCTAGCAAAGAATAGGAAAACAGAAAAACCCCCAATCAATGAAAAGTGAAAAACGGATCAGAAGATGTTCGTCGTCACTCCCAAATCCCGTAGAGGCCGGACACGAAATCGGTCTATAAACTCCAAAGGAAGTGCTAAGAGAGCAAAAGACGAGGAAATAATATCGCACAAGTTTTGAGCTCAGCAGGCATTTATGCAATGAACCTGAAAGCCTTCGATATGTGCATTTGCAGAACGGAGAGTCACAAATTCTAGGGCAGAATAAAAGCTTGAATAGAGAAGAAAGCAATGATGAAGAGAGAATTTACCTCTGACGAAGATGAAGGAAGGATCGGTCTGAAGAATGCGATGGGAATGCCAGAGCTCTCTGTTGCTTATAAAGAGAAGTAGGATTAGGGTTTTGGGGTTTTAGAAAGTAATGAAATTTGCAATCCCATCCTTATGCTTCTGATATTTGTAAGAAGTTCCCAAAGGTTATTACGAATTCTTTTTATTGCCCCAACGAAAATAAAAAGGATAAAATATTTTTTTGGTTCTTAGATTTTGGATGTAGTTTCTATTTGGTATTTACGTTTTCAAATGTGATACATTTGGTTAGTTTTGTTTCAATTTGGTCTCTAAGTTTTAAGATTTTACATTTTTTAACCTCAATCTTTCATTAAATATTCACTTTCAATCATTGACAATAATTTCTGTTAATTAATTAGAAATAATTATCGAGTGAAATTTTGAATTTAATTTTAAAAGTGATAAAAAAAATTGTAAAACTTAAATAATTATAATTCTTTTAATGGTTTTTAATTTCTTAACATAAATTAATACTAAAAACAGAAATGAATATCTAGTGAATAATCGAGTTTAAAAATGCAAATCTTGAAATATAGGGAACAAATTGAAACAAGGGTAAAATTGAACATTTCAAATTTAGGGACTAAATTAAAACCAAACTCAAAAACTAAATGTGTAGATTTTTGAAATCTAAAGACTAAATAGAAACTAGACCCAAAACCTAAGACCAAAAATGTGTTTTTCCCAAATAAAAATTGTAAATTTGGATTACAGTTTGTTTAGTTATCATTATTTGAGATTTGGGATGAATTTCTATTATCATCGCAATTTAAATATTAGTTCGAGGTTAGAGATTCAATCTTCATGTTTCTTGTACCGAAAAAATTGAACTGAACAATTTCTTTGCTATGATCTTTCAATTGCATTCCCTAAAAAAATTAATTTCATCACATTAAATTTTCATATACATAATTGTTATTCAGTTTTCACTACTTCATCTACGTCAGTTAAAAATCTGACACAAAATTAATCTGAACAAACTAGATAATCAACTTAGTTTAAAGTTATTTTCTATTATTATCAATAAATCTTAATTATTCAAATTTAGGTTTTATCTCAAAAATCAAATTACATTATATGGATATATCTTCAAATTCGTCTCAAATCAAAATTTAGACATATTCCAAATTTTACCCAGACAAATTTGAGATTAAAATTGGATGTACCACAAATAATGAAGTTTGGATGTAGATCTCCAAATTCTATGTCATCCAAACTTTTAAAGTTTGGGAGATGTTCCAAAATTTCTCCAAACCATGGTTGAAATTAATTTCATCCAAGTTTTATGTCAAATAAGAATTCTCCATGGCTACTGGCAAAGATAAAGATATTTTGAGAGGGAAAAGAATTTTGGGTATGAAGAAAATTTTGGTGTTTCAAAAGGAGAGATAATTAGAAGAGAGAGGAGAGAGAAGAGGGAGAGAAAAGGAAAAAATGCTACATAATATCTATATATATATATAAGGGCGATTTTCAAGCATAGAAAAATGAGGACACAAACAGTAGTCTATCGCTATCTATCACAAATAGACGGTGATATTTTGCTATTATTTGTAAATATTTTTAACAGTTTTGTCATTTAAAATAATTTCTCTTTGATTATACATTTTCAAGTCATTTAAAATTATCGCTTCAACAATGTCACGCCACTTTTTTGTTAGTCAACAAATAGTCAATTTAAGATAGAGATCATTTAAGACTATTTTACAAACCTCAAGAATTCAAATATTATTTTGAAAACACCAATTAGACATCAATTCTAAACGTGAAGAGAAAAATATAGTTTGTCATTTTTTTTTTTTGACTAAATGACTAAAAAAAACATAAAAACAAATAACCTTAACCCTTATGGCTTCACATTTGATCTAACAAAAAACGATAAATCTAATGTCAAATGACCTAAACAATAAATTTTGCAAAACTTTCAATATTATATTTCTGAAATTATAATATTCACCATCACAAAATTTAATTTTAAATAAAAATCAATGACCACTTTGAATGCCAATAAGAATGAATGATTCACTTTGCATGGAAAGCTAACAAATTGAGAAATTAAAAACATGTTTGATTTAACTTTTCAAGTATTTAATTTTTAAAATAAGTCATTATTTTAAAAAAAATTAAAGTATTTGCCAACTATTTAAGATAGTTTTTGAAACACTTTGAAATTGTATTTAAACAATTTTTATTAAAAGAGTAAATAAAGATGACTTTTTTTTTTTCTAGTCAATCCAAGTATACCTAAATTATGATTGACTTGATTTATTTATAATTAAACATAAAATAAAGGTTAAACATATAAATTTTTTAGCAATATGGAGAAAGTTCCAAGGAGTCTTTGGGCTTTTTGCAGGAAAATTGTCAAAAATGACATCCTTCCACATTTTTTTTAATAACACTTTTCTCAAAAACTTGTTTCTTTTTACCACATAATGATGAGAGTGATGTAAGCAAGGAAAATTTTGTATGATTAATTATTTTTCTATCCTTTCCAACTTATTACATGCAACTAACCACAATAACTAATAAATTAATCAAATTCTAGTCATGACCCAAAGCTTATCTTAAAAAACTTGTACTCTACAAAGTTGTGATTCGTCCATTATGTAAAAAGGTATTGAAAATCTTGATAATTTCTTGTTATCTTTTCGAATTAGCTATGTTGGCTTGTTTTCGATTCTTTTTTTTTTTTTATACAGAATCATATTTCAAATATGTAACTACTTCCGCACTGGTAATTAGTTTTTGATTTTAATGTTTTTTGTGAAAATTTTTTTGTGAGGTATTTCAAAGGTTTTCAGTGGTATAACGCCAAATACGTTGTATTCATCAATAATATTGGTTTCTTCTTAATTCAGTAACCTAATATTCAAATTATGACTGAATTATGCATCTTATTGTTACTATTCTACCCTTCCCATCTTATTACATGCAATTACCCACCACAGATATTACATGGAATTACCCACAATAAAGAACTAAATTAAATTAAGTTTTAGTTATCTTAACTGAAGGAACTCTTATCAAAGAGAACCTATGAGCAGAAACAAGATCGTTCCAAATTTATTATGACAGAATTACAAGCATTCACAAACAAACAAACTAGTTATGCATTTTCTAACAAATTACGCATGCTTTCAAAAATAAATACAAAGGAACGAGAGACATATCTTTGAAGAATGCTTCTTCTAACTTTCTCTTGCTCTCATGGAGTCTTAGACTAGCACCTCTCGCTGTCACTTAGAACACTAACCCAATTGTCTGGTCATAAACAAACTTCTCCACGAACACTTTTCTCCACGAACAAGTAACCTCTTTGGATACCACCACTCAGTGACCTTGGTATTCTCGGAGTGAGAATCCAGGAGGTGTGGGCTCTGTTGGATTTGATTGAGGGAAGGAGGAAACAACGATCGCACTCAATGACCAAGAAAGTGGGAGAGGATAGAGTCTATCGTATAGACTTTAGTGCTTGATCGTTTAGTAAAGGTACACAATCGTTTAGGTAATCAGGTGTGGTCGTTTACACGATCCTTTAGTAAAGCTCGCTTGCCATGTGATCGCTTAAGAAAAGGCTACATGATCATTTAGATGATGGCGCATCTACATGATCGTTTAGACAAACACTTGAAGTTGTCGTGTAGTCTCTTGTGAGCTAAACGATAGGCTATGTACTCGAATGCAATGATACTACGATTCTTACAAAAATGAAAACATTTTTCATTTTATCCTTCAGTTATGAAAATTGAATAAAACCTCCCATTTTCACGTACGTTTAAGGAGAAACCACCAACAATTATCTCATAATTTTATAAATAAATATAATAACTAACTTATCATATTATATTTATAACCTATAGTTTTAATATCACATCATATGCAACATTTGAATCATAGTCCTTTTCTCCTTTACTTGATATAAATCATATTTATATCGTTTTTCTCTAATTAATGTATCTCATACATCATGTCAACTATATCATATATAATTTAACTAGTTTAATCATATCATATAGAATCAAACTCCCTCTTGTCAATTTGAACGCTTCAAACTAACCCAAAAAATGATTCTCAACTCGAATCCATTGAGCTACCAAGGGAACCTTATGGACCTGTAGCTTGAAGCTCCAACTATCGGGCACTCTATTAAAGACCGACAGTTGCACTCTTCTCACTACAGATATATTTCTGTGTCCATCGGATATAACCAGTCAATAGTACGATAACTCTTCACAGATGCTCGTAAGTACAGCTGGGCCAATTTACCATTTTGCCCCTGTAGTTACATCAAACTCTTTAAGTACCATTGATCTCTCCAATGAACAATACATCATAGTTCTACTATGAGTGAACACCTCTTGGACCATGAGAAGGTGTGTGGTGCCACATCGTTCAAGCCCCGGAATCAGCCCTTAAGGGAGCAATCTATCTACTTACCCCTACTTCAGGGAAATAGTGAATTCCATCTTGTGTAGCTGAGTTCCCAGTTCCCTAATCAGACGAATCCTCAAAAGTGGTAGGTTTGAGTTGGCAATCTGACCATTAGCACCCATGCAAATCAAAGGACCGCCCTCAAAGGAAAGAATTCCCAACTCACTCAGAATTAAGGTAATGTTACCTATGGTCATCCTAGTGAAGTGAAGTCTTTGTCATGAACTGCGTTATATAAGGAGACTATACACTTCGTGGTCCAGTGTTATACAAACTCCTTGTATAGGATACCCCCACTCGCATGTCTTCACATGAATGATTAGGATCTGACCATATGTAGCACGTCACAATATTTGTAACTATCTATAAAGTGGGTCGTATCTGTTGTGTCACCAGGATAAGGTTTCCCTCCTATATACATATACTACAAACCATTTTGGTTATCATTTAAGGCATGATTCACCTGTATGTCTCTACATACATGCTTAAGTTACAACGACAACTAGGGATCTTAGTTTATTGGTTTGTGGTAAAGCAATTAAACATATCATGTTTCATAGACAATAGTGAAGAAAATATCTCATATTATTACATCACAAGCATTTGTTCAATACAAGTGTTTACAAACTATAGAACCTAACGAGAGTTTAGGGCATCAATCCCAACATTAACCTACCTCAACCACTAACTTTTACCTATCTCAAACACCAATTAATTTTAACCAACCTAACCTTCTATTTTAACTAGGCCATTTTGATCTATGGCTAGGATTGACCATGTATATGTTAATCAAGTCGAGTCTCCACTAGTCCAACTGGGTTGATGAAGGAATGTTGGCCTGGCCGGGGGAGGTAAAGGGAACCTCGTCATGCCCTAGCCAGGTACATGTCGAGTGAAAAAATGGGGATCTAGTGTTGAGAGAGGTATTGAGGACTTGGTGTAACCACAGTTGGGTGTCTAACGGGTAAGTTGAGATGTGGGTTGCCTGGTGTCACGGTCATACTTGTCTAGGGCTTGTTGCCCATGGTCGCGTCCGCCTCCACCTCTTTTTACCATGCTTTCATCTTATGTATTTCATTTTGCTAGTTAGTTTACTTTCTATGTACTTTTCTTAATGTATGACCGCTTGCCCATTTCCATATGCAAAGGTGGCAGATGTGTTTTTGTTCATAATACACTATGTGAGGGTATGACTACTTGTTCTACCTTCACATCCGAGAATTGTATGCTATAAAGCGTTGTTGACCCTTTTATTGCTTTCTAGCCGTACGACTAATCTTTATTGCTCAATCATGCTTCCAAACGTTTGCGAAAACCTTTTTCTTTAAACTCGTTTTCTAAAACATTTTCTCAAGAACGGGGGTTGAAGGTTGTGAGAAACGCCCATCGTGCCATCAACTATTTGAATTTGGACTAGCTGACTTGTTCGAGGGCGAGAACAAGTGCTGCACAATTACCTTGAGACCCTTATGAGGGTGTGATTGTGATAGTTGGTATCAGAGCCAAGTTGGCTTGTGAAGTTGAGAAGTTGTGATCATGTCTGCTACGAACCAGTTAGGCACGTCCCATGTTGACCGGTTGTCGAGATAGAAAAGAAAATGCTCTATCTAATAGAAGTACCTGACCAGGTTCGGTTCCTAGAAATTCGATTAGAAGAAGTCTCTTACAAGGACGATGAAATCGACGCGGTGGCTAACTACTTGGACGTGATGCCCGTCAAGGAATTGTTAACAAGGGTTGAGACTTTAGAAGCAAAAGCTATAAGAACTAGTAATTTTGAGCGTGGGGATGGCTCATTAGGATCTGTTGCTCCTATGGAAGAGCGTGTCAAAGAACTAGACAGCTCGCAAAAAGCGATAATTTAGATGGTGACTGAGTTATCCGAAGACTTTCAAGCCACTCTCGATGTTAGCCAAGCAGAGATCACGAACATCAGTGCAAGAGTTAACCTCACCATGAGAGCGGTGGGAAACCAGACCCTAGCTGGGGGTGTAGTTCAATTCAAGAAGGTAAAAGTACCCGAACCTAAGCCTTTTTTGTGGGGCTCGTGGCACGAAAGTGCTAGAGAATTTTATCTTTGATATAGAGCATTATTCAGAGCTATGAACACAACTACTGAAGAGTCAAAGATCACTTTGGCGACGATGCATCTAGCAGAGGCTGCAAAATTATGGTGGAGGGCCCGTTTCCTAGACATCCAAGAGGGTTGGTGTACCATCGGCACGTGGGAAAGATTGAAATAGGAGTTGCATTCTTAGTTCTTCCCCCAAAATGTTAAAATTTTGGCAAGACGTAAGCTACAAAAATTGAAACATACTGGCACTATTAGGAACTATGTGGAATAATTTTTTTGGGTTGATGTTAGACATATGGCATATGTCCCCAAAAGACAAAGTTTTCTGTTTTGTGAAGCTTTGAAACTGTAGGCAAAAACAAAACTATATGAATAGAGAGTACAAAATCTCCTAGCCATGTACTTAGTGATTGAACGATTGTTTGACTTAACTAACGAATCTCAAGAGATGAGGCAACACTCGAGATCTCTAACTAGAGGGAGTAGAATCAACTATTTAAGCCCATCAAGAAATAATGGGGGAGACAACGACACTAGTTAGAATGTCAAACCATTTCAACAGAAGACTTGAAATACGTGGCTAGGGCCAAATCAATAGAACTTTTTTTTGCCCTCATATTGTAACATATGCAAGGGGTAGGACAAGGCAGACAAGTGTCTGAAACGAGCAGCCTTTAACACCTTTCAAGCCTATTAGCTTCAAACTCAAAAGGAAAAGTTGTTCCGGCAGAGGACGAGAATATACAAGTAGAGGAAGATGAAACCCCATGAGTTGGGGCCCTTAGATTCTTAGCTACCCTCTAGAGGAATATGGGAGAAGCAAAGGAAACCCAAAAAGGCATATTGATGTATGTAGATGCTTGGGTCAACCATAGATCAGACAAAAGTATCATGGTTGCCTCTGGAGCCACATATAATTTTATGTACAAAATAGAAGCCAGACAGTTGAATCTCTGTTGGGAAGAAGGCGTAGGGAAACGAAAGCAATGAAATCTACGGCTTTGCCTATTACAGGAATGGTAAATAGAATAGTCGTAAAGTTAGGGGATTGAAGTGGCCCTGCCAATTTCGTGATCGTTAAAATGGACAACTTTGACATGGCGTTGGGGATGGAATTCTTGCTCGAGCACAAGGTAATACTGATACCCCTCGCTAAATGCTTATTGATCACAAGGTCTACACCAACCATTGTGCATGCTGGGATTAAACAGCCAAATGGGATAAAGATGATCTTGGCCCTCTAGTTGAAGAGGGACTTACCCACGAGTTAATTGAAACCATGGAAAGGAAATCCCCTCAAGACATTTTGTGTGTCTTTGAAAAGTGTCGCGTTGTCGAGTCAGACAACTTACACAAGTCCCTACCTCCAAAGATGAGGAAAATGAAACCCAAAGTTTGAGTAAGATTACACCTAAAACAGTTTCAATTGCAAGGCCTAAAAGACCATTGCCTCATGAGCAACTATAAAGGACCAGTGGAAGTCATCGAAAAGGTTGAGAAAGCCTCATATCAAGTGCAATTACTGTCGTGGATGGAGATTCATTCTGTCATCCACATAAGTAGATTAAAACCGTACCACCCCAACCATGTTGATGAGCGAGGTAGTGTTGTGACATGTCCGCCTACCATGAGGAAGAGAATGAAAAAGGGAGAAGTTAATGAGAGATTTGCTGGAAGAAGCAATAGAAGTAGAAGACTAGAATCAGGTTTGGAAGGGTTTCTGGAGAGATGGAAAAGCCTCAAAGACAGAAAATTTCGCTGGGAGCGCATAGAAGACCTCAAGGCAATTGCTTAATGATTTGCTGAGTTCAAGTAAAGTTGGTTGACGAGGACGTCAACCAATTGAGTAGGGGAGAATGTTATAGTCATGCTTGTCCAAGGCATTGCATATGATCGCATGTCCCCCTCCACCTCTTTTTACCATGCTTTCATCTTATGTATTTCATTTTGCTAGTTAGTTTACTTTCTATGTACTTTTCTTAGTGTATGACCGCTTGTCCATTTTCATATGCAAGGGTGGGAGATGTCTAAGTTTAGAATGCACTATGTGGGGGTATGACTAGTTGTCCTATCTTCACGTCCGAGAGTTGTATGTTATAAAGCAATGTTGACCTTTTTATTACTTTCTAGTTGTACGACTAATCTTCATTGCTCCATCATGCTTTCAAACATTTATGAAAATATTTTTCTCTAAACTCATTTTCTAAAACCTTTTCTCAAGAACGGAAGTGGAAGTTGTGAAAAACGCCCATGTGCCAATGGCTATTCAGATTTAGACTGGCTGACTTTTTCGAAGGCAAGAACAAGTGTCGCACACTCATCTTAAGACCCTTACGAGGGTGCGATCGTGACACCTTATACCGAAATACTTGGTGCGGTACGTGAAGGTCGATCATATACCCGCCTAGGGTATGGACCTGACAAAAAAACCGAGAGCATCCGCTCAATAAACCCAGTCCAATACTTGCCCAGGGATGGATTGGGCCAAAAAGTTAAGAGTAGTCCATCATTCAGCCCAGGCATATACCCAACTAGGGTATGGATTGGGCCAAAAACCCATAGCCTTCTTAACATTAAGCCTGATCAACCACCCGTCTAGGGTGAGACTGGGGTACCCCTACTTCCCCTGGTACTAGGCTAATCTAACCTTCTATTTGTAGATACCTGATTTCCCCATGGTCGGGGAAAGATCGGGTTACCTCTACCTTCCTTCGCCTGATCAAGAACCCTTCCCCTAGCACCCAATCCCCTACTCGTGCACGACGAGACTGGGCCACTCTCACTTATCCCTAGTACCTAACCCTAACCCATCTCCTGCACCAGCCAAGACCCAGTCAGAGCAAGAACATGCATAATTTCCACATACATCGCACAATATCTGGTCAGATCCATAACAAGCCAATTCGTATTTCCCCCATTTTCTCAACCTGGTCAATACCTAGTGACCCTCGTATGAAGCTCGAGCAAGGATACAGTGATTTGAAGATATTTAAGATCTCGATCTCGACCATTACTTTATGAAATTATATTCTAACTTCTAGCTTGGGTTGTCCTTAGCTAAAGAAAGAAAGATAGTTGGAGGCCGAAGATTAGAATCCGGTTTTCACAACATATGAAAAAGAGAGTCTTTGTTCTGCTATTCCCGATAATCGCCTTTCGAGGGTTAAAAGAGCCTTGTTTTTCGAAGGCAGTTGAAATCTGTCTTTTTCCCAAAAGTCAATGAGGATGGGTATTATTTTGTTCTTAGCTTGACGCCCTTGCTTCCCTCTAAAGAAGCACAACCGTAATGTTTTGAAGTGTTAGGTGAATCACTAAATTCTTTCCATACCCCCCTCTCTCAAAGCAGTATTTCCCTCAGATGCATATCCAGTTTATTCCAAACTAACATATCATTCTCCTGAACGAAACCTTTTCCTTTCATCCTTCTGGCAAGGGTTTGAAGAGGGGTTTGGTAGCTAGGAAAGTCAAGTCAAGGAGGTAAGCGTTGTACTATTGGGCAAGTAGCGGTTGTAGTCTCATCTTTCTTGTAGCTTTGGAGCGTTAGGATTAAAAAAAAAAGTGTGGATGCTTTATTTATCACCAAGTCGAAATGGTGAATCCAGGTATTCAGGAAGAACAGATTGATGCCAAAAATCTAACTTTTTCGGTCCAAATGAGTTAGAAAACGCCGAAAATGAAGTTTCAATGCAAAAGTATGCTCAAATTAAAGAAATTTCACATAAATATGAATACAAGAGAAGATAGCTCATATACACACAGAAACCCTAAAAATGCTCGCTCATATAATCGAAAAATCTACAAAAGTTAAACATGCAAATATTGAAAACATGGATTTTAACCCAAACATCGATTTTAAGCTAGAAAAATAGCATCTCAGAGCACCCTTAAATAAAAACCAACAAAAAATGCGTGAAAAAAGGTAAAATCGAACCTGATATTGAGATGAGAAATCCGGTGTGAGGTTGAAAAAGATTTGATGTTTAAAAACTGTAGACGAAATCAAAGGAGTTTCCAAGGAAATGGAGAAAACGAGAAGAAGTCGATGAGGGTTTGGGTTGTGTAGAAGAAGAGTGAAGAATAGAAGAAAAAGGGACTTTTGAATTTTAGGGGCAAAAATGTAATTTCACATATCTTGAAACTTGGAGGGTCCAAAAATACAACTTTTCAAAAAAGGTCCAAAATTCCAAAAATAAGCCTGAAAAGGATTAAAAATGTCAATTACCCGCTTTTTGTGCTCCCGCTTCACCACCACAAGATCTTTCTTACTATGATTTGAAAATAGGACCAAGACTTTTGAAACCCTTATGAAAGAAATTCATGAGTAATTAGGAGATGAAATTATGTTAAGGGGCTTTACTTAAAATTTGGTAAAAATAAATTATAATTAAGGGATTCCAAAATTCATAAATTGATTAAACGATTATTTTCATACATCACAATTGTCTTTGATGACATTTCATATTATGAAATATTTGCGTAACTTTTTTCTATCAATCTTATCACACAAATCTTTTATATAAGTTATATGAATATCTTTCATTCATTGGTCTCACATATGATCATGCATATGAAAGGAGAAGTAAAATGATCTTTATTAGAACCCTTGATTCATATTTTGTTCGAAACCATTATTATATATAGTTTTTTTTAATTGTTATGCATTTAAAGAAACTTTATATGTGTAAATAAAATTTGAACATATTAAAAAAAATTTGATTCAACCCCAAAAAAAGAAAATAAATAAAACATACACTAAAACTTCAAAAAATTTATAAAGGAATGTTTTACCTTAATTAGAGGGGAAAAAATGTAATCCAAAGCGAGCAAGGGCATTTAGGGCATGGGGGAGGCAGATCGAGAATTAGGAGAAGTTAAACAAAATAAGAAAAAAATTGAGAAGGACTCAAGCTCTTTGAACCTTAAAAAAATTGAGATAGTAGCTGGTGAAGGAGCTTTGAAGAAGTTCTACAAGAGGTATGTCTTGAAACTCTTTTTTTTTTTTCTGCAAAAGCATGCTTTATATTTTACCAAAATTAGTGAATTTGAATGCTTAGATGATCCTTGTGCTTTCGCTGCTGTTGATACAATCTTACAATTGGTAACAGAGCATCAAATAAGCATTCAATTCAGTTTAATTTTGGTTTAGTGGGTGTTTTATATGAGAAATATGAAACTGGTGCACTGATATGATTTTCTGAGTTTTGGCTGTTTAATTCTCTTTAATTTCTCATTTAAATTTGTAATTAGCTCTTGTTTGATGAGCTTTAATGTGTTCCAAGAGTCTATAATTTATTTGGAGTCATTAGAGTTGAAATTAAGTTGTAAATCGAAGAAACAAGCGAAGAGGCCGAGTTGCAGTTCCAGAAAATCAACCTCTGTTCTTATCATTGTTGAGCTTCAGTAGCTAAATGATCGTTTAGCTTCATGTGTTAGACGATGTGAAGAAAAGCTAGACGATCGTATAGCAATTGGTGCTGGTCGTTGTGATGTTGAATGCCAAACGATCGTGTATGTGCGAGAGCTAAACAATGCGTTCAATTTGCTCTACGATAGCATTAAGCAATCGTTTAGCTTTGACATGGGAATTAAACGATACGTTGAATTTACTATACAATGGTACTATGCGATCGTTTAGTAACGATGCACGCTAAACAATGCGATGAAGTGTTACACGATAGTGCTGAGCGATCGTTTAGATGCGGAGCTAAGTGATCGTGTAGACGAAGGGCTAAGCGATGCGTTGAAGTTTCTATGCGATGGAACTAAACAATCGCTTACCTACGATGCTGAACAACGCGATGATATTCTATATGATGGAACTAAGTGATCATTTAGCTACGGCAGATACTAAACGATGACATGAAGCGCTAGATGATGGTGTTAAACGATCGTTTGGTTCTATACGATAGAACTAAGCGATGCGATGAAGAGCTATACGATAGTCTTGAGCGATCGCTTACTACGATCGTTTATCTTTGATCGGGTGCTAAGCGATGTGTTGAGTTGCTAAGCGATAGCACTATGCGATCGTTTACCTCTATGCGGTAGCTAAGCGATACGTTGAGTTGCTATGCGATAGCACTACGCGATCGTATATCTTTATGCGGTAGCTGGGTGATGCGTTGAATGCTATGCGATGGCATTAAACGATCAACTTCATGTGTTAGACGATGGAGCTAAGCGATTGTGTAGTAAATTTTTCGTGCTAAACGATGGACCTGCATGATAGTGTAAGACACTAAGTGATCGTGCAGCTTCCTTTGGCACCAGATGATGACACTATGTGATAGAAGGAAAATAATACACGATCGTGTAGCTTTGCTAAACGATCAAGCATTTACTAAATGATCAGGAAAAATGCAAGATGATGGTCGTCATTGCTAAATGATGAGACTCAGCGAGATGTTGAACATGTGCAAGGGTTGCCAGTTCGACCGGTTCTCTTATGGTCTGGTCCAATTAAGCTTCGAATGGTTCTTGGCTGGTTCGGTTTAGACGGTTCAGGTCTGGTTCATGATACTTGAGTTCGTTTTGGAGTGGTTAGGAAGCTGTTTTGTAATAATTAGGTTTTATTTGTTTGTTTTTTACCAAAACTAAATACCATATCAGTTTGTGTTTAATTATTATGCATTTGATGTATGTTATAATTAAATAAATCTTGTATGTGCATATAGTACGCCATTTAGATTTGAAATCCCACCATAAGAAGCATGTTACATGCATTGAATGTATGTTATAATTGTTATAATATATAGTATGCATGTTAGGGTTTCTCGTATTTAATATAAATGTTATATTAAATGTTGAATGCCTCATGTATGTTGTGGATGTTTAGCATGTCTAAAGTTTTATAATTGATTATAAAATTGGGTTAGACATTTAAAATCCATAAACAACAACTACATGCTCACGTAGGTTGACCACCTGTTTTAATTGTTAAAACTTATAAAACCAAGGTTAAAAACTCAATCGGTATATAATCCTGTCTAAGGCTGGGGGTACATAAATTGACGGGTTACGGAACACCTCCTACCTGGGGATTATGGCCGAATAATTAAGCGTTGGTATCGGTTTTATAAGCATACGTGAGTGAGGTAATAAATTGGTTTATCACCTAGACATCATAGGTTAAAATCCAATTATAAGAGTTATACTTAGATAAACCACATTGACTTAGGGTTGTTTTATTAGCCGAAAACAACCTAAGTATAAATCTACCCAAAATAGAACACTTCAGTGGCAGTTTAATAACTTCTATATAATAGAGTTATTAGAAAACTTCAGTGGGAGATATAACATATACGATACATTATTTTTAGCTTTCATGTCTCTAAGAGTTCACAAGCCAGATTTAAGCGGTACTTCGTGTCACCCTGGAAGTGACCTCCATTCGGAAAGTATTTTTTAGCTTAAATCTAGATTTCGGTGAATAAGAGGAAGTTGTTCAAACATAAGTCTATTATACGATATATAGATTTCAAGAGTCATGTCTCCACATAGTTTACACCATGAGATTCATATGACGCTTCGTATCACCTTAGATGTGGCCTCCATTCGGAAAGTGTTTTGTATGAGTTAATATCAAGGTAAACGAAGGAAGTAGTTCATAGTAAGTGGGTGAAGGATATGTGTCAATATATCCTACGGTCTTCTCCATTAGTCTGAACCGTGAGATTCCTATTTTGCGTCTGCTGGTTTGCTTTAGGCGGCCCTTTGCTAGTCGTTTAACAACAGCTATCCCCTCGGAAGGTTGTAACATAGGATTTGGAACAACATAGGCTTCAGTAAAATGAATAGTGTCTTATAGTTCCATTTTGGATGTTGTCTTCTATTTCGGAGGCTAATTCATACCGTTCTATAGGATCTGAAAATGGCGGGTCACACTTACAAGAATTACTAAGTTGTTAGTAAAGATCTTGACTGAAAACGATAACCAATTGACTGAAAACAATAACCAAACGACTATAGGAATAAGAGTTGCTCCAAAGATAGTGTTTGGTCAAAATTGTTTGTTTTAGCAAAGGAGTATATGACTGTCCCTCGGTAGCACATATTCTGACTCACTAAAATATCGTTGCAAATAAATAATTGTTATGGGTACATTATTACTTTTTGCTAAAACTTGACTTTGGATTTAGTTACAATTTTCTAATTAGAATTTGTTTGAATTTTAACAACATGTCAAATTATTCTGTAATACTCGCTTCCGATGTACATAACATTAAAATCAAATCAACAAACAAATTACTAGCGGTTGATTATGCCAAAAGATTTTTAACAGAGGATTGTCCTCTGTTTCCAAACTCATCTGAAATTATGAATTATGTAGATGAGAATGCTAAATTCGAACAACAAGATAAATATTATTTACTTGTTATCGAAGCATGTTTAGTGGAAAACGAAAAAATTTGGATAATTGATTCAGGTGTTGCTAATCATGTATGTATTATCTCACAGGAAACAAGTTCCTAGAGACAGTTGACAGAAGGTGAAATAATCTTTAAGGTAGGGACCGGGGGGATTGTTTCAGTCAAAGTAATGGGAGATATGAAGTTATTTATAAGAGATAAGTACATTTATTTGAAAGAAGTATATTATATTCCTTCTATGAAAAGAAATCTAATATCTATCTCCTGTTTTCTAGAACAAAATTATAAAGTTTATTTCGAAAATGGTGAAGTGTTCATCAAAATAGAAAATAAACAAATTTGCTCTACAAAATTAGAAAATAACTTGTACATGTTAAAACCAACTGAGGTTAAAGCTGTTTTGAACATAGAGATGTCTAAAACCGTTGGGACTCATAAGAAAAGGAAGATTTCTCCAAATGCCTATCTTTTGCACTTAAGACTGGGTCACATAAATCTCAACAAGATTGAGAGATTGATTAAGAACAGTCTTTTAAACAAGTTGGAAGATAGTTCATTACCACCATGTGAGTCCTTTCTTGAGGGTAAAATGACAAAAAGATTTTTTTTATGGAAAAGGTCTTAGAGTCAAAGAAACCCTAGAGCTTATTCACTCAGACCTTTGTGGGCCTCTAAATGTTAGAGCAAGAGGAGGGTTTGAATATTTCATCAGTTTTATAGATGATTATTCAAGGTATGGGCATATTTACCTAATGCACCAAAAGTTTGAAACTTTTGAAAAGTTCAAAGAGTATAAGGCTAAGGTTGATA
Organism: Benincasa hispida; assembly: GCF_027475165.1. Classification (NCBI taxonomy): domain Eukaryota; kingdom Viridiplantae; phylum Streptophyta; class Magnoliopsida; order Cucurbitales; family Cucurbitaceae; genus Benincasa; species Benincasa hispida. The sequence goes on from NC_143479.1 coordinate 31,287,401, forward strand.
ACCAATTAGGTAGAAAGATTAAAACACTTCGGTCGGATCGAGGTGGTGAGTATATAGACATAGAATTCCAGAACTATTTGATAGAACATGGAATTCAGTCTCAACTCACAACCCCTTGTACAACTCAGCAGAACGGTGTAGCAGAAAGGAGAAACAGAACCTTGTTGGACATGGTTCGTTCCATGATGAGTTACGCTCAATTACCAAATTCTTTTTGGGGACACGCAGTTGGGACTGGGTATATATTTTGAACATGGTTCCCTCGAAAAATGTTTCTGAAACACTTGGGGTTGTCCAGCACATGTGTTGGTGCAAAATCCTAAAAAGTTGGAACACCGTTAAAAAATATGCCTATTTGTAGGCTATGCAAAAGAAACTAAAGGTGGTCTCTTTTATGATCCTTAGGAAGATAAAGTGTTGTATCGAAAAATGAAACCTTCCTGGAAAAAGATTATATAAAGAACCATCAACCTCGCAGTAAGCTAGTAATAGAAGAAATGTCCAGAGAAACGACAAACGTATCAACAAGAGTTGATAGAGTAGGTCCGTCAACAAGAGTTGTTGATGAAACTGATACTTCACATCCTTCTCAAGAGTTAAGAATGCCTCGTCGTAGTGGGAGGGTTGTGCAATAGCCTGACCGATACATGGGTTTAACTGAAACTCAAATCATCATACCAGATGATGGTTTAAAGGATCCATTGTCTTTTAATCAAGCAATAAACAATGTGGACAAAGACCAATGGATTAAAGCCATGGACCTTGAAATGGAATCTATGTATTTCAATTCTGTCTGGGATATGATCTTGTAGATCAATCGGAATGGGTAAAACCCATCGGTTGAAAATTGATCTACAAGAGAAAATGAGACCAAGCTGGTAAGATACAGACCTACAAAGCTAGACTAGTGGCAAAAGGGTTTACCCAAAGAGTGGGGTTAGATTTTGAAGAAACCTTCTCTCCAGTTGCCATAATAAAGTCTATTAGAATACTATTATCCATAGCCACATTTTATGATTATGAAATATGGAAAATGGATATCAAGACAACTTTTTTGAATGGTTATCTTGAAGAGAGTAACTATATGTCTCAACTAGAAGGGTTTATACAGCAGGGTCAAGAGAAAAAGGTTTGCAAGCTTAATCAATCCATTTATGGATTAAAATAACCTTCTAGATCCTGGAATATGAAATTTGACGCCGCGATAAAATCTTCTGGCTTTGAACAAAATATTGACGAACCTTGTGTCTACAAGAAAATCGTCAACAAGAATTCACCTGGAAATCTTATGGCTTTTCTAGTGTTGTAAGTTGTCTAAGTATAAAATACAAAATTCCAAGAAAGGATCTTTACCTTTTAGGCATGGAATTCACTTGTCTAAGGAATAGAGTCCTAAGATACCTCAAGAAGTTGAGGAGATGAATCGAATTCCATATGCATCTGCAGTTGGGAGTTTGATGTATGCAATGTTGTGTACTCGTCCCAATATATGCTATGCCGTAGGAATTGTTAGCAAATTTCAGTCCAATCCTGGTCATGACCATTGGACTGCTGTTAAAAACATTCTCAAGTATCTTCGAAGAACGAGAGATTATATGCTCATGTATGGTCCTAAGGATCTGATCCTTACTAGATACACTGATTCTGACTTTCAGACCGATATTGATTCGAGGAAATCAACTTTGGGGTCAGTATTCACTCTTAACGGAGAAGCAGTTGTGTGGAGAAACATCAAGCAGAGTTGTATTGTGGACTCCATAATGGAAGCTGAGTATGTAGCTGCAAGCAAAGCAAAAAAAATAAGTAGTATGGCTCAGAAAGTTCTTGACAGATCTGGAAGTAGTTCCTAATATGCACCTACCTGTCACTCTATATTGTGACAACAGTGGAGCAATTGCAAATTCAAAGGAACCACGAAGCCATAAAAGGAGAAAACACATCGAACAGAAGTACCATTTCATCAGGGAGATTGTCCACAGAGGAGACGTCATTGTCACTCAGATTGCTTTCCAAGACAACTTAGCTGATCCATTTACGAAGGCCCTCTAGGCTAAAGTGTTCAAGGGTCCCCTAGTAGGACTAGGTCTACGAGTCTTGTATCACTAGGGCAAGTGGGAGAATTTATGGGTATTGTAATGCCCTAGTTTATTGTATTTGTACTTTTTATTCTCTCCATGTAAACTCAACATTGTATATATTTGTATCTATTGATCCATTGAAGTTTTAGTCCAAGTGGGAGTATTGTTGGGTCTTATGTCCTAAAAACTCGTAGTTTGTAAAATAATAAACATTTTCTATTATCAATATACTTGTTATTGATCTCATCAATTGTCTGAAAATCTAAATCCAATAAACTAAGACCCATGACTGTTGTATGAGTACTTGAACTTTATGTGGAGACATAAGAGTGGATCGGGTTTGAGTAAATAATCAAAATGATCTATGGTATATGAATGAGGTTGGGTACCTTATTCTGGTAACACCATTGGATGCGGTCTACTCTGTAGTTGTTACAAAGAGTTGTAAAGTGCTACATACGATGTAATCCTAATTTTTACATGTTATGACATGAGAAGTAGAGGCGTCCTATGCAATGAGTTTGATCAGGACTAAGAAATAAGTCACTCTTACTTTATAACATTGTTTACTGTTTAAGACTGAATATTTCACCTAGATGACCTAGGTAACTCGATCTTAATCCTGAGCTAACTATGAATTCCTATTTATCCGGGATTGTCCTTAGATTTGCATAGTTGAGGGTTGACTCAATAGCGCCGGCTCAATAAGACTCCCATTTTAGGGGTAAGATCGAATAGATAGCTGGGGACATAGGGTGCAAGACAAAGTTCACGCCTACCCGATTTAGGGATAGGAGAAAGGTTGTTCTCTCAAGTACTGAATCTAGGTCTTGAACAAGGGGCCTCGCCCTCTCACTGAGTTGAGAGAGTTTGGTTTAGTGATTGGATCACAAACCAGTTGTTCATTAGAGGATCAATAGGGACTTGAGGAATAAGACGTAATCTCGGTGGTAAAACAGATATTTGACCCAACCGTTATTATGAACAACCTGTGAAGGGTCGAAAGGGTCAACTTGTTGATTATGATTAAATCATGTGGACATAATATATCTGGAGTGCAACTATGGGCTTTAGTGGAGTGACCCATTAGTAACGAATGAAAATTAATTATTAATTTGGTCTAATGAGTTTAGCCAATTAATCTCATATTGTTGGAGCCCATGATCTGTAGGTCCGCGAGATCCCCTACTAACTCGAAACAGACTAGCTCTAGAATAGCGTGATAAGTTAATTTGAAACGTTCAAATTAGAATTAACGGAATTAGTAATTATATGAGATATGATTATATGTTTAATTTTAGAATTAAACGAAATAGGAAAATTTATATATTTAAATATGATTTAAATATATAAAGATGGATATGTGTTAAAATTAATTTAATATTTGATTAAATTAATTAAGTTTTATTGAATAATTAATTTATGAAATTAATTAAAATTTTCATTTTAAAATCAAAATAGATTTAATAAAATCAAATTTTTATTTTTTTGAGATAAAATTGAAAAAGGAAAAACAAACAAAACACACAAAATGGAAAAAAGGGTTTTTCCATTATCCATCACCTAAGTAGCTCACACATGAAGTAATATCTTGGCCTTGTCTTCTCCAAGCATGAGCTGCAACTCATGCAACTCTTCTCTTTGCATGTTGATCTGCAATATAATGAAGAGATTGGAGTGAAAATTGGGCATGCAATCTATAGAGAATTTTAGAGAAAATTCGGGTTGAAGAAAGGGTTCTTCAACAAGGTTGCTGCAGTGAGCTTTTCTCCTTCTACCCTTGATTCAAGCTTGTTTTGAGTCCCACGACTCAATCTAGAGCATCAAGAGAATAGTGAGAAAGATCTTGAAGTGGTCTACAACAAGATTTGGAGAAGATAGCAGCTAGTGAAGGAGCTTTGAAGAAGTTCTACAAGAGGTATGTCTTGAAACTAATTTTATTTTTCTATAAAAGCATGCTTTATATTTTGCCAAAATTAGTGAATTTGAGTGCTTAGATGATCCATGTGCTTCCACTGCTGTTGATACAATCCTACACATCAGTTTGTCAAATATTTTTCGGTATACTAGCAACATATTTGCTGACTGTTCAGAGACAGCTAATACACCACTCCATCTAAAATTATAAAATATACAATTAATTTATATTTTTATATAAAATGATAAAGAAATAAATATATAAATAAAATAATACCTGACACTAAGTGAAGGGCCTGTAACTGGACTTGTGGTGCTATAATTGGAAATCTATCATAAGCCTATACCTATAGTAGTATCAGTGGCCCTACTATTTCCAACGCTTGTGCACTGGTAGCCCGACAAAGTTCTTTATAAAGCCATACAAGACAGGCACCACCTCACGAGTACGTATTAGCATGCTTGAAATTAGACAGTAGCGGGAGAAACATGAGATGTACTAGAGTATTTGACTTGTCAGCGAACAAAAATCCTCCAATAAGCTGCATAATGTATGCTCGTGCATACCTATGTACGCTGATGTCGTCGGCATCGAGAGATAATTCTGGAAACTGGGACGCCAACTACGGGATACTAAACCTTGAGCCTTTTAGATCATCTGGTAGAACGCCTAAGAGCTCATCACAAACATTCTTCCAATCATATTGTAGTGAACCTGTCAATGGTTCTTCGTCCACTTGTAACCCAAACTGAATGACAACATCCTGCAGTGTAATTGTACATTCCCCACAAGGCAGGTGAAATGTGTGGGTTTCTGGTCTCCAATACTCAACTAGAGCAATAATGAGGTGCCAATCAAGTTGGATAAATCCGATTTGTGCAATCCCGAGAAAACCTGCCTGTTCAATATAGGGAATAATACGTTTATCAAATGCGATAGTATGTTGTGCAGATGCCTCTCTTCTCCAACAACTCAAAACTACGGTAGAAGAACTATCCCATATCGATTGTGAACGATGTGTATTTTGTTGATATAGTTGTACAGGATTAGAATGACCAAAATCCATTACCTAAGAAGTTCAAATTACATTACATGATAAAATCTATCACATAACAAAATCCATCACATAAAAAGTACATAAAAAGTACATAAAAAGATACAATTATATGAAAAATAAATTCATTACATAAAAAGTACAATTACATAGAATGAAACTATTACATAAAAAATACAAGTACGTTGTTCACTCCAACCAATTTCCTCATTATTATTTGCGGCAAGAATGCCCTTATGTCTATCAGAAATCAAGCAAATACATCTCTTTGGGTAACACAATGCCCACAAAAATCATGATCAATGGGACAAATTTTCACCTTCAACAATAGCAAAAGCAAGGGGAAATATATGCCCATTTGCATCAATAGATAAGGCGGTCAATAATTTCCCTATATACTTTCCGTAGAGATGAGTTCCATCGATCTGAATTAATGACCTACAATGTTTGAACCCTTCTCTTGTAGGACCGAAGGACCAGAAAACTCGATAAAAAATAGTCGTACCTGGCACATCAGACGAAAGGAAATACCAATCTGATCGTGTTTTTGGATTGTAATGAACAAGAGCACTCAACCAATACGGAAGCTCTAAATATGATTTTTCCCAATCACCAAACACAATAAAACGCTTTTCTCTTGGCTTGCCAAACCCATCTATAATTAACATTATAGCCATATTGTTTTTTAATCGCTTTTTGGAGTAGGGTCACAGGTACCCCAGGATCAGCTCTAACTAAATTTTGGATTTCAATACTCATAAAATTTGAATCAAGTGTCAATTCTGAAAACAAACATGAATGTTCCCCTTGAAGTTTGGTGATTTCAACATCCCATGAGTTTTACACCGACATGCCCGTAACCTCCAATCACAACCATCCTTCCACTGTTTACATCTGACATACCAAAGATCTTGATTTGATTCCACTACAATAATCTCATAGTGTTCTGCATACAATATTTTTTTACAACAAGTGTAAATCTTCTTTAGTATTAAATAACATTCCTACGGTACAAACTCATGATCATGTTCCCCACTACTATCGTTTCCAAATAATTCATCAACTTCAACATCAATATCACTGTCTCCATCATTTTCAGGTTAAGTTATTCAGGACGCATCGACATATTTATTATGATTTTTTCAACAGTTATAGTTAATAAAAAATATGTTAATATGTCAACCCAACAAATAGCTCAACAAAATCCAATTTCTAAGTTCAACATATAAGATCTAAATATTATACATTTAAATCAACCCAAATCTAAGATCCATAAACTATACATTTAAATCAGCCCAAATAAAAACAAAATAGTATATCCATGAATCATACATTTAATTCAGCCCAAATGCAAAAATAATAATAATATATATATATGAAGCAATCTTCATTTTTATAAACATATATATTTTCTTAAATTAACCCAACAAATAGGCCAACATAATCATCCAAAAAAATAGCCCAACAAAATCTAATTTCTAAGTTCAACATATATCCAAAAATAAATCATGGATCCATAAACTACACATTTAATTCAGCCCAAATGCGAACAAAATGATATATATGTGAAAATTGTACATTTAAATCATGGATTCATAAACTATACATTTTCAAACTTGATCCTCATTTTTATAAACAAATATATATATTGGAAAAAATTAAAGAAAAAGCTTTACCTTAGTCAAAGAAAACCTTTCGGTAGATCGGCTCACGACGGCAACAACAAGAGAAAAAGCTCACGGTCGGAGGAAGAAATGAGGCTACGATGGTAACAGTTTTCGGATGGAGGAAGAAGGATTCGGATGGTTTTCGGATGGAGGAAGAAGAAGAGGCGTCGCGGTTTAATGGAGAACGAAGTCGTGTACCTGGTACACGACTTAGGGTAATCATGTACCCAGTACACGATTACCTTAGTCAACACTGCATGACTGCCAAATTGGCAATCTGCGCGTGCCAGATCACAGGCACTTGTATACCGGATACATGATTTAGCTCTAATCGTGTACCGGATACACGATCAAAAAACCTATTTTTGTCAATCTTTTCAGTCCTACTCTATTTTTGTTAATATACATTAAAATAACATTATTTAAAAAAAATGTTTTTTTGTTACAAGTCCAAAAATCATTTTAAAGAAAATTTGAATTAAAAATGAGTTGAATAATGATTTTATTTCGAAAAGAAACGATTTTATCTTATTTCATTCATTTTCTAGTGAAAGAAAAGAGATATTTTAGTGAGAAGGTGGAGGTGTAAAGGCAAGGGCCGTAAATGAATCAACTGATTCTCTCATCCCCTTCTTTCTCAGGCTCCGGCCATGGCCATTCCCATTTGAGTCTCCAACAAACCCAACAAATCCATGCCCACTTCATCAAAACCCAATTCCATAGGCCTCACCCTTTCTTTTCTCAAACCCACTTCTCCCCTGAAGCCAATTACAATCTCCTCATTTCATCTTACACCAACAATCACCTCCCACAAGCTTCTTTCAAATTGTACCTTCATATGCGTACAACTGATGCTGCTGCTGCACTTGACAACTTCATTCTCCCTTCACTTCTCAAAGCTTGTGCTCAAGCTTCCTGTGGTGTTTTGGGCAGGGAACTCCACGGTTTCGCCATTAAGAACGGCTTTGCTCCAGATGTTTTTGTGTGTAATGCTTTGATGAACATGTATGAGAAATGTGGGTCTCTGGTTTTTGCCCGCTTGGTGTTTGATAAAATGCCGGACAGAGATGTTGTCTCTTGGAGTACTATGCTCGGGTGCTATGTGCGAAGCAAGTCTTATGATGAAGCGCTTGTACTTGTACGAGAGATGCATTTTGTGGGAGTTAAGCTCAGTGGTGTTGCTTTGATTAGCATGATTGGTGCGTTCGGAGAACTCTTGGATATGAAGTCGGGGAGGGCGGTCCATGGGTACATTGTGAGAAATGTTGTTGATGAGAAGATGGAAGTTCCTTTGACGACTGCGTTGATCAATATGTATTGTAAGGGTGAACGTTTAGAATCAGCACAAAGACTTTTTGACGTGTTACCTCAAAAAAGTGTTGTTTCTTGGACAGTGATGATAGCTGGTTGTATTCGCAATTGCAGATTAGTTGAAGGAGCAAATAATTTTAATAGAATGCTTGAAGAAGAAGTATTTCCTAATGAGATTACATTACTCAATTTGATTACAGAGTGTGGTTTCGTGGGAACCTTGGATTTGGGCAAATGGTTTCATGCGTATCTATTAAGAAATGAGTTTGGTATGTCTCTGGCTTTAGTCACTGCTCTCATAGACATGTATGGAAAGTGTGGGCAAGTTGGATATGCCAGAGCTCTTTTCAATGGCATCGAGGAAAAAGATGTCAAGATTTGGAGTGCTTTGCTTTTGGCTTACGCACACGCAAGTTGCATTGATCAAGCTTTCAACCTCTTCCTCGAGATGTTAGACAGTGAAGTGAAACCAAACAAGGTGACAATGGTTGGTCTTCTTTCTTTATGTGCAGAGGCTGGAGCCCTTAACCTTGGTAAGTGGACTCACACTTACATAAACCGTCATGGCCTTGAAGTAGACGTCGTTTTAGAAACAGCTCTCATCAACATGTATGCCAAATGTGGAGATCTAACAATTGCTCGTAGCCTGTTCGATGAAGCCACACAACGAGATATTCACATGTGGAATGCAATGATGGCTGGATTCTCAATGCACGGTTGTGGAAAAGAAGCTTTGGAACTCTTTTCAGAGATGGAGGGCTATGGTGTTGAACCTAATGATATCACATTCATTTCTGTTTTTCACGCTTGTAGTCATTCGGGATTGGTAGTAGATGGGAAAAAACATTTCAACAGAATGGTTCACGACTTTGGAATTGTTCCAAAGATCGAGCACTATGGATGCTTGGTGGATCTTCTTGGTCGAGCAGGACATCTTGATGAAGCTCACAACATCATTGAAAACATGCCCATGAAGCCCAACACAATTATATGGGGTGCTCTGCTTGCTGCGTGTAAGCTACATAAGAATCTAGCCTTGGGAGAGGTGGCTGCAAGAAAGATTCTTGAATTGGACCCACAAAACTGTGGGTATAGTGTTCTTAAGTCGAACATCTATGCATCAGCAAAGCGATGGACTGATGTAACAAGCGTTAGAGAAACAATGAGCCATTTAGGAATGAAGAAAGAACCAGGACTCAGCTGGATTGAAGTAAATGGTTCAGTTCACCACTTCAAATCTGGAGATAAGACATGCACACAAACAACAGAAGTATATGAAATGGTGACTGAAATGTGCATCAAATTGAGAGAGACGGGATACACACCAAATACATCGGCCGTCTTGTTAAATGTAGAAGAGGAAGAGAAGGAATCTACACTCAGTTACCATAGTGAGAAACTGGCCATGGCATTTGGACTCATAAGCACGGCCCCTGGTACACCCATCCGGATTGTTAAGAACCTGAGGATTTGCGATGATTGTCATGCTGCAACAAAACTATTATCAAAGATCTATGGACGGACAATAATAGTTAGAGATCGAAACCGGTTTCACCACTTCAGTGAAGGATTTTGTTCTTGTCTGGGTTATTGGTAGGATAAGATTCCAAATTGCGATCATATATCTAAATACTCATGTACATATAAATTTCAACAATACAATCAGTGCACATTTTTTTTGTTTTTGGTTATGAGCAAACATCAAGGAAGCCTCACTCAAGGAAAGGCTGATTTGTCAACCAAGCCACTGTTGTGCTTTTCTATCGCCACTAGCCCCAACAGAATGCCGAATGCTGATCTTCTCATTGGCGTACTTCTGCTGCAGCCATTCAAATCCATTTACATCAAGTTTACCCGAGACTGATTTTCCTTGTTTCCTACGATTTTGTTGTTCCCTTACTGAAGCCCATAATTTCCCAATTGCATCCCGTTGCTGCGATGTGAACCTTGTAACATTATCGAAGGCATGCTTCACTAAGATATCAATGACAGTTTGACACCTAACGAGAGAAATTGTAAGTCAGTTTCACATTCCAGTTTTAAAAACAATGCAAGAGACTGTTGAGAACATTGTAGTCGGTGCAGATTTGTACCATGGAATTTTATACCGATGAGCAGCAATTTCTAAACAACTAATTAGGGCATCTCTTTGTGCTTTGAGAAACCTCTTGGTCTCCACTTCTTCATCATTTCTGGTCTTGGATGCCACATCATTTTTTACCCTGGCCCTCTCGCCTTTCTTCAATGAACCAGGCAGAAAAGCATCGAGCCCAAACGGATCAGATTCTTCCTGGTTTTTCTCTTCAGCGAGATCCACATTCTTCTTTTTCTGATGTTCATCATCTGTGCTCTCTTCATGACCTTTAAGTGCTTCAGCTTCCTCAATGTCATCCTCCGTAGTTGCAACTGGAAGATTAGAGATAGCTTCTTTTATTTGTCCAGCTGTCTTTGAAAACTACATGGTAAAAAGCCACGCATGAAAAAATGGAAATTGATGTCCTAAAAATAAAGAGAGTACAATGGTCAAAATAACCAACAAGAATGACAAAGGACCCCCTTTGACGATGTTTCTACATTTTTAAACTTATGCTTATTTATTAATCTTTTTCTTAGTTTCATTACTAATTAAAAAACCATTTTCAAACCACTTTTCATAGCCAAGTTTTGAAATCTAAAAAAAAAAAAAAAAAAAAAAAGTCATTTTTACTCTAAGATTTCAGGAATGTTTTTTTTAAAGTGATAAACTAAACAAAGAAAATACATGTAAGGTTTTATATCCTTATAGCATCAATCGCATCAAAGGAGCAGTGGTTTTGATTAAACAAGTATGGGAAATAATCCCTACCACAAAACTGTCATCCGTCAACAAATCATTTGCCAACACAGTCTGAATTGTCCAAGTTGTTAACTGGTTCTTCTGCTTTCTGTTAAGGCACTGAAAATTAAAATAAGAAACCATTATTAGAAATTTGAAATCCCATTTGGAGGAACAGACAGAAAATATCATTACACCAACGGTAAAACCTAAGATAGGGATTATCATACTTCCACTGTAGATTGTGCAGCCAAAAACAATGCATGATAATCTCCTCGTACTGAAGGATCTGTACAAGGAGTGGATGAAGACATGGACATGGCAGCTTCAAGTATGGTAAAGAAACGATCACTGGTGGCTGGCTTCACGCTTCCTGCCTGAATGAGCTGTATAGCAAGTTTTGCAGCCTTACCAAACTTATTGGGGTTCTTAATATGTGAAGCTATCTTCTGCATAGCCTCCAAAACTTGGGTCTCTGAAGCATCTGTTGTGGTTTTGAACCTTAAACGTTTTCCCGGTGCCGGTGCTGTAGCTGAAAACCAAACTCCATATTTTATCTTCTACCAAAGTTATTACAAAAACATATAGAATTTAGGTTAAGTATAAATTATGTCTATTTAGTTCTTAAACATAAAATGTTTCAATCATGTTCTTGTATAAACATGAATTGTGAATCTGTGTTCTATGTAGTGATACCGTGAAATAAATGCTTACATGCTTGCCTGACAAACTTTAACTAATTTAATCCAATGTAGTAAATAACAGACAAGATATGAACACCTAGACAAAATAAGTGGTACGAATTCCATTAATCAACTATGTGTAAGACCGCCTATTAAACATACATATGTGAAGGAACTTCACCCATCACATTTGGATAGTGGCACGTAAAAGTTGGTTATGCAGTGGGGAGGAGGGGACCAGTGCAGGGTTTATGAAGGGTTCAGTGGCAAGGGGATGTGTGTGGATATTTTCGTGTGGAAGCTTGCTTGAAGGAGAGGAAACCAATGCTCTCGAATCGACCGAAAGTTATCATTCATGTTCATTTTGTCTATCATTGTTTTCTCCATTTCTTTCATTAGTGTTCGTTAAACTCTTGCTCTATTTGAGAAGTTGATTATCAATACTACAAGGAGAGTATTTCCCTTTCTCGTTGGGTCTTTTTGAGTGCAGGAACAACTTAGATACCTAATAATTGGTATCAGAGTACGTTCAACCTAGGATGAACGAGGAAGATGGCGCAAAAACAATTGGAACAACATATAGATAGAAGCAAAAAGGAGATGAAAGGAATCAGGAAAATGTTGATGATCATAAGCATCAAGAGTTATCTGAAAATCTTCGAGAAATTTCATTGAATAAGAGAAGAGACTTGTCATCGTTAACGAAAGGATTATAACTGAAGGACAAGGGAAAAGTTGGGGAGGATAAGGATGAACCAGTGAGCACAGAGGAAGAGAGATCTTCCCAAGGTAAGGAGATTATAGGAGAAGGTGATCAAAGTAAGTTTAAGAAGCTTGAGATGCCGATATTTTTCAAAGAGAATCCTGGCATGTGGTTATTCTATGCTAAGCACTATTTTTAAATCCATGAATTGACGGAGGTAGAGAAGATCAAAGTATTGATCATAAGCCTTGAATAAGACATGGTGGACTAGTACCATGGGACACACAACAAGAAGAAAATAAAAACATGGGAGAAGTTGAGAGAGATGATTTTTTTATTGCTATTGTCCCACTGAAGAGGAGAGTATGGTTACGTGGTTTTTTCTGATTAAACAAGATGGAACAATAGCTGAGTATTGTAAGAAACTTGAGACGTTTTCAACCCCTCTAATGAATATTGCAAAAGATGTATTAGAGAGTACGTTCCTTGGTGGCTTAGTTCCAACACTAATCGTGGAGATAATCAATAGCATTTGGTCAGGCTTGACAAGATCTTGAAGGAGGCCCAACTCGTCGACAATTAGAACATTGCCATGAACATGGCTCAAGAAAATAACCCCCTCAGTGACCCACCCATGGGAACAACCCAATTAAAAATTATTCTTCAATAAACTCAGAGCATAATGCACAACAAGTTGAAACGATCCCCACCCACAATGTAACTCTACCCGAGAAAGGTGCAGCTCCTCACAAGGAAGCCCCCTAAGGAAACTCTCTAATGAGAAATACAAGGCGAGAAGGGAGAAAGGCCTATGCTTCTGTTGCAATGAGAAGTATTCAATTGATCATCGCTATAAAACCAAGGACAAATGAGAGTTGATACTCTTGATAGCGAAGAAGGGAAACAAAATTGAAGAACAACAGGAAGAACAAATTAAGGAAAACAGAAAGCTCTCTTGCTCAAAGCCGCAAACAATGCAAAGTTGGCATTACGATCGATTTTTGGGATTTTCTATTCCAGGTACCACGAAATTGAAGGGGATGGTAGATAAGGAAGTGATTGTTCTTATTGACCGTTCAGTGGCCCACAAGTTCATTTATCAAAAGCAAGTGGATTAGTTAGGAGGACTAGTTAGGATTACTTTTGACAAAAAACCTCATATTATGGGGTGGTAGTGGGATATATGACCAATGGGCATTAAAATTCTTGTCAAAACAGCATGAAGTACAACCCTAATACCAAAGGCACCTGACTAAATTGTTGGCATATGATTTTAAGTTCCTCTATCAAGTGGTACCTAGATTGCAGAATAAGGCCGTCGATACCTTGTCAAGAGTAACTCCGGTGCATGAACTAAATCATATATCAGCTCCTACCTTGTTAGACGTGTCACAAATCCAAAAGGAGATCCATCAAGATGAAGAACTTCAAAGAATAATTGCTAAGTTACAAAGGATCCACTTGGAAAGCCAAAATTTTCGTTGCAACAGGGGTGTTTGCTCTATAATGATAGGTTGGTGTCATCTATATCATCTTTGATCCCTTCCATCCTTCATGCATACCATGATTTATTCTTGAGGGCCATTCAAGATTCCTTCGTACGTATAAATGAATGATGGGGAACTCTATTGGAAAGAGATGAAAGTTGATGCGAAGTCCTATGTGGAACAGTGTGAGGTATGTCAACGAAACAAAATTGAATAAGTATCACCAGTCGAGTTATTGCAACATCTTCCTATTCTCAATTATATACAGGAGGATGCATCCACAGATTTCGTGGAAGGATTGCAAAAATCACATGGTAATGCATTATGGTGGTTGTTGATCGCCTAAACAAATACGACCATACTAATCTACAATCCACTCTACTAAGTTGCAAGAATATTTATCAAGGAGGTGGTGAGTTTAAATGGTTTTCTGAGGTCAATAGTTTCCGATAGAGACAATATTGTTGTGAGTTGTTATTGGACAAAGCTATTTAACACTAAAGGGACCTTACTCAAGCATAGCACAACATTTCATCCCCAAACCGATGGACAAACAGAGAGGATCAAAGATGCCTCAAGACTTACTTGTGGTATTTTTGGTAATGAACAGGAGTGTATTAAGTGGCTCCATTAATAACACTCTTTTAATGTGGTGTGTATGGTTGCATGCCCCCTCACCTGCTGGCTTATGGAGATTGAAAACCGACTAATAACTCCCTAGAACAACAATTGATTGATTGAGATGTGGCCTTGCTAGCTTTGAAAGAACAATTGAATGTAGCTCAAAATCAAATGAAGAAGTTTGCTAACCAAAAACAAAGAGAGATCGAGTTTGCCGTTGGGGATCCTATCTTCCTGAAGTTACCCACATCGCCAGTGTTCCTTAGGTAAAAAAAAGTGTGAAGAACTTTCTCTTAAGTTCTATAGGCCTTATTCGGTGTTGGAAAGGATTGGGGAAATAGCATATACGGCGGAATTACACATCAAAGGCTACTATACCCAATGAATTTCGTGTATTCAATGGTACCCAAATTATATATTCACCGTTTAGGCGAAAAGGCCAAGGGAGTTTGAAATTAACTAAATCCCCATGGACCCCACACAATCATATGCACTTACACCCACGTAAAACAACTTTCACTCACGTACTACGTCATTCTTCTCATCCCCTTTCTCTCTCATATTCCTCCTGCTGCACATCTTATTACACGGGGGGCTATTAGTATCGCAATTTAAGAAAGCCATTGGACAGTGGGCAATAGTTCGGTCTCATCCCCCATCTTTTGTAGATGATTTCGAGCTACCAACAACACCAGAAGGATTAATGGGAATAAGGTGGAATGAAGAGAAAAAGCAAGAGAAGTGTGTAGTCAAATGGAAACTCCGTCCAAAAAACGAGGCCATGTGGGAATTGGTGGAATTCATGAAGAATCAATTCCCTACCTTCCACCTTGAGGACAAGGTGAGTTTCAACCGCGGGGTATTATAAGAACTGCTACTAAACATATATATGAGAGGAGGCATAAGAAAGGAACTTCACCCATGAAAGTTGGGTGGTGGCACGTAAAAGTTGGTTACGTAAGGAGGGGACTAGTGTAGGGTGGGTTTATCGTTCTTGTTCCTTTTGTTTTTCATTCTTTGCTCTGTTTCTTCCATTTGCATTTGTTAAACTCTTGCTCTGTTTGAGAAGTTGATTGTCCATAGCAAAGGGAGAGTATTTTCCACTGTTTTCCGTCTCGTTAGGTCTTTCTGAGTGCAAGAAACAACTTAGATACCTAACACTATACCACTCTAATTTGTTATAGTTTTCTACTCTCTTTTGTCATTTTTTGCCGATCAAATCAACCTAAATGTGTCTAAAAGAATAGTCATATCGCATCATCATTCATTATTCAGGCATTAATCATAGGGGTATACAGAATCAGAATTCAAAATTCAAGAAAGTAAATAGAACTTTCTGAACTTTATGGACCTAATAGATATAACCATCTATGTTTGCAGGCTAAATTTTTATATAACCCATAATGTAAACAAATGAACGATGTTCAAGACCAAATGAAAAATCATACAAGAATTCTCACTTAGAAATCCTTACAATTCACCTTTCATCCTTTCATTTTCAAATCCTATCCCCAATTCCTATTCCTTATTTCTACTTCAAATAAGTATAAGCGAGATCCGAGAATCAAATATCCCAGAAGAAGAATCGAGTTCAAATGAATTAACCAGTAAAGGTAAATTGATGCTAAAAAGGGGCCCAATAAGAGCACAACACCCAAAAGAACAAAAAGAATTTTTATTTTTTTTTTAAAAAAAAACTACAAAATCAAACAATCCCTCAAAAAACTCAAAACCAAGAATGAACAAAAACAAATCGAAGCGATTTCGGAGGAGAACAGAAGACCTGCGGGGTTTGGTTCTTGGGCCGTCTTGGGGCGCTTGAGGGCGCTCTTGATGACCGGCGCCGGAGAAGAAGAAGAAGCGGCGGGATTGGTAGAAGGATCGGAGGGCCGATTCTGATTAGTGGCTGCGTCTGGTAATTGGGCCTCCGGCGAAGGGTTTGTCGTTGAAATTGGCGGTGGAAGGCCTTCGAAGAGATTCTCGGCCATGTCTCCAAGTGCCGCCGATCTCTCGCCCGTGGCAGAACGCTTGCGGAAGCTCCTTGAGCTTGTTCGAATCCCGAGTTATTTGAGCGTTGGGGAGTGAAAGTGAAAGAGAAAAGCTCATCTCTCTTATTTGCCCCATTATACTTCGAGTGGGGGATTTTGCATTCTAAACACCAATGGTATGGTTTTGATAAAAATTTGGCTACTTTCATTTGGTTTGGTTTCAAAAGGTAAACATTTAATGGAAAATTACTTTCTAGTCTCAAATTTGAAAGAATATGTGTGTTTGATCCCTAAATTTTTAAAATATATTTTTTTAATTCTTAGGTTTATAAAGACTCATTTGAATTTTTAAAATATACATTTTTAGTTTATGAGTTTTTAAAAATATGTTTAAAAAGTCTCTCAAATAACTTTATACTATTATTTTAAATAATTATATGACATTTTAAATTAGAAGAATAATTTTTTAAAGTCACATCATCTCTAGGACTATTTTTTTCTAGTTTCAAATATCATATAATTATTTTTAAAAAATCAAACAAAAAAAAAATACTTCAATGACCTTTTAAACCTATTTTTAAAAACCCAATGACTAAAAAGATACCTTTTGAAAATTCAGAGACCAAACAGGCCTATTTTTATAAATTTGGAGACTAAAAAGATATATTTTTAGAACTCAGATATCAAACATACATATTCTTCGAAACTTTGGGACTAAAAAGGTATTTTTCCTAAATTTTAAGTTTATTAAAATGTTACAATTTTATCTTCACATTTGAATTTTGTTTCGATTTGATCCTTAGATTTTGAAATTTATTATTTTAACCTTTTCAGTAAATACTCATTTTTAATCATTGGCATCAATGACATGAATTAATTAAAAATAATTATGAATTAAAACTTTAAATTTAACTGGTCCGAGGAGGGGGTGGAAGCGCTTGGTAGTCCAGTGAGTCGAGATGAGATTCAGAAGGCTTTATTCTCGATGAAGTCTGGGAAGGCTCTGGGCCTGATGGGTTTTGGGTGGATTTTTACAGAGCTGCTTGGGGTGTGATTGAGGATGATTTTTGTGATGCTGTGCTGAACTTTTTTTAGTCCTATTACCTGTCTGGTGGAGTTAATTCTACTGCTATTACTCTTATCCCAAAGAGGCGAGGAGCTGAACGTATGGAGGAGTTTCGTCCTATTTCTTGTTGCAATGTTATGTATAAGTGTATCTCGAGGATCTTAGCTGAGAGATTGAGGTTGTGGTTGCCATCTTTCATAAGTGGTAACCAGTTTGCGTTTGTTCCTGGTAGGTTAATTTTTTATAACATTTTATTGTGTCAGGAGCTTATGGGGGGCTACAAGGAGGGTAGAGGGAATCTACGTCGTGTGTTGAAGGTAGATCTTCAGAAGACGTACGATTCAGTCAATTGGGATTTTCTGTTTGGCGTGTTGCTGGCTATAGGTACGCCCCTTAAGTTTGTTAGTTGGGTGAGGGCTTGTGTTTCGTCATTGTTCTCTGTGATGATTAATAGTTCTCTTGAGGGATTTTTTTTCCCGGTAAGAAGGGGTTGAGGTAAGGGGATCCATTGTCTCCTTTTTTGTTTGTGATGGTGATGGAGGTCTTGTCCAGGTTATTGAATAAATCTCCAGTATGGTTTAGGTTCCATGACCGTTGTGAGCGTGTCGGCCTGACTCATTTGGTTTTTGTAGATGATTTGATGATTTTCTGTGCAGCTGAGAGAGTTTCCTTGGAGTTTGTGAGGTAAGTCCTAGCGGATTTTGCAAGGCTGTCTGGGTTAGTTGCAAATGTTGGGAAGAGTTCCATGTTTGTTGTGGGTGTGTAGCCTGGTGAAGTGGAGGAACTACCTGCGTTTATGGGATTCTCTTTTGGTTCGCTGCCTATTAGGTATCTGGCTTTACCGTTATTGGCTGGTCGGTTTGAAGGCTATAAATTGTGCGCCTTTAATACAGAGGATTACAGCTCGTATTAGAAGCTGGGCGGTGCGATCTCTCTCTTTTGCTGGAAGGTTGCAACTTGTTAGGTCTGTTTTACAGTCCTTTCAGGTATTTTGGTATAGCATCTTCGTGTTGCCTGCGTGTGTAACTTATGAGGTTGATCGTCTATTACGTAGTTATTTATGGAAGGAAAATGCGGTGAGTCGAGGTGGTGTGCAGGTGGCGTGGGATGAGGTGTGCTTGCCGTTGGGAGAAGGGGAGTGGGTGTTGGGTGTGAAACATGTGGCTTCATGGAATTAGACTACTATTATGAAGTTGCTCTGGCTTTTATTAATTAAATCAAGTTCATTATGGGTGGTATGGGTGGAGGCGTATATTTTGCGTGGGCGATCTTTGTGAGCTGTTCGGAGTGAGGTTAGGAGATCTTGGTGCTTAAGGGCTATCTTGCGTTGTAGAGATAGATTCAAGCATCTGGTTCGTTTGATGGTCGGTGATGGACAGTCTTGTTTTGTTTCGTGGGATCCTTGGTTGCCGGGGGGTGCAATTTTGGATTCATATGGGTCTACGGTGGTTTATGATGCAGGGAGTAGTTTGGAGGTGCGGTTGTCGGAGTTCTTAGATAGTGAAAGAGGTTGGAGGTGGCCTACAGTATCTTGGAGTTTCTTGAGATCTGGGGTCTTATTCAGGCAGTGAGACCTAGGGTG
Source organism: Benincasa hispida (assembly GCF_027475165.1). Lineage (NCBI taxonomy): Eukaryota > Viridiplantae > Streptophyta > Magnoliopsida > Cucurbitales > Cucurbitaceae > Benincasa > Benincasa hispida. The sequence continues at coordinate 31,306,374 of NC_143479.1, forward strand.
AGGGGGGAGGATTATTGGGTTTGAGAGGCGGGTACTAGTGGGCGATTTTCTATTGGTAGTGCATAGGAGAGTTTGTGTCCTCATCGTCCTAGGGTGACTTGGGCTAGTATTTTGTGGGTGGGGGGTGGTATTCCACGCCACTCCTTTTATGTGTGGTTAGCTGTGAGGGATAGGTTAGGTATGCGGGATTGGTTGAGGAATTGGGGTGTGTTGTCAGAGGGGAGATGTCTTCTGTGTGGGGAAGGTATAGAGTCTCAAGATCATTTATTATTCGAGTGTGGGTTTGGGAGAGAGATGTGGTCGGGTGTGTTGCGTCAGTTAGGTTCGTCACATCGGGTGGCAGGTTGGGATGTCGAGTTGAGTTGGTTGTGCCGAGTAGGGTCAGATAAGGGGTGCATACAAGTTGTTTCATGTATTAGTGTGCCTCTATCTATTACATCTGGCAGGAGCGTAATTGGCGTCTGCATGGAGGTCGTCTGAGGTCGGTGTCTGTTTTGTTTCACCTTATGATCTCTACGATCCGTGTTCAAGCTGCTTCCTGGCGGGTTGATCTTCTTGGTCTTATCTACCATGTTTACAGTTGCTTTTCGTCTTTCTGGACTTGCTGTTACTCTCTGTTTTGCTATTGTCCCTAGTTATGGGGTTTTCGTTTCTCTTCTCTGGCTTTCTTCCCAGTGTTTTGGTTGTTTTTTTTTTTTCCATTTTATGTCTGTTTTGCTTAGGTTTTTCTTGTTCACTTTGTTTGCGTTTTGTTGCCCTGTTTTTGTTTGTGCTTTGTTGCTTTGATGCCTTGATCCCGGCTGTGGGATCTTCCTTATTGTTGTATAATAATATCATCTATTCTAAAAAAAACTTTAAATTTAATTTTAATAATGATGAAAAATAATAAAATTTAATGGATTATACTTCTTTTAATTATTTTAAAAAATTAATAGACATTAATTTACAATAAACAGAGGTTTAAAGTATAAATTTTGAAAGAGAGACTATATTGAAACAAAACTAAAATCTCAATAACAAAATTATAACATTTTGAAACTTACGGACTAAATTGAACCAAACTCAAAACTTAAATGACTAAATGTGTTTCCTAAAAAAAGACTTAATGTGTAACATTTTAAAACCTAGAAACCAAATGGAAACTAGACTAAATAACTTAGAGGTGAAAAAGTATTTTCTCCTAAATTCACATCTTTAATAAGTTCGTAAACTTACAAAATATATATAATTTAAAAGAATCTAAAAGATCTTTAAACTTTTGATTTTAGGCTAAAATTATAGAAACAATCCATGAACTTTTCCTTTCAATAAGGTTTCTACCTCAACTTAAAAAAAAAGGTAAAAACTATTCATACCATTAGTATGGATAAAAACGATCCATCCATACCTTTATAGTTTATATCTCATTTTTAATAACACGCCTAAACTGTCAAAAAATGTATTAATACTCTTAATCTTTTAAAAATGTTCAAGATGTCATTATCATTAATATAAGAACCAAAATTATTTTATCCCCCAACCACCTTCCTCTTCCATTTCGCCTTTATCCTCTACTTAAATCTTTAACCTAACACAGTCGTAATACTTCTCCACTCCTCATTTTTTTTCCTCTTTTCTTCAATATCCTTTCAATCTCATTTTATTTCATTATATAATCTCTAAGACTTCTCCCATTTCTTTTTTTTTCTCTCTCTCTTATTCAATATCATAACTTCAAATTTATATGGCTAATTCTCTCATTTCTGATTATGTTCAAATATAGATATAAGAAATTTCAATGTCCAAATAGTCAATTCCTTTGAAGTTAGCTTGAGTTGTGAAAGAATCAATTTGAAACAATTCATATAAGATATTCTCATTTTCTCCAATTCCTTCAATTCTTACCACACTTTTCTCAACAACTAAACAAAATCCAAGACTTCAAGTAAAAATATCAAATCTCACAAAATTTCACAAAGCCCAAAATAAAAATAAATAAATAATTCCATCAAAACTCATGAAAAGGTGAATCGTGTAATACAAAAAGAGTTGACAATGAAATATCATCTTCAATCATTGGAAAATTTTATGAGTTGACTATAACAAATAAAACAATTATACGTTGTAGGACAAGTTGTGTCCATGGATATCATCATTATAAACAAGTCATCCTTCACGAGTTGTTCGTATTTATAGTGGGTCAAGTATTCGTTTTACCTTCTAATTACACCTTGCACCTTAAGTGCCATTGATCCTTTAATGAACAATATGTTTATGACCCAATAATAAACCAAGACCTTCCTAGCTTAGTGAATTAATTAGGCCTCATTGTTCAAGTCCTAAAATCAGCACTTAAGAGAACTACTCATCTACTTACCTTTTATGAAAATGAGTGAATTCCATCTTATGAAATTATATTCCCAACTTCGTATTTGGTGATTAAATCTCCAAAATGGTAAGCTTATTAAATCAACCACTAGGATCATTCTCACTTAAGAAAATCAAAGGATGAGCCCTCACAAGTAGGAGTTCATAGCTCACTCAAAATTGAGATGGAGTCGCATGTGATCATCTTGTGAATATATTAATCCCTTCAATAATGGATTTACAAAGAGAATGAAATTTTAAAGTAAATCTAATATAAAATATACACAAGTCAAGCAAAAAGTTCTAACAAAACAATTTACGAGTATACCAACTGAATAACATATAATAAGAATAGAGTTAAATGAACACAAAGATTAATAATTCAAATTCGATGCAATATCACCTACTCTAGGGATAGTGTGCCTGGTGGAAAGAAACTTCACTATGCAAAAAGTTGAGCAATTACAATGAAGTCTTTATCTATCAGACTCTCACTATAGTGACTTACATACAAACCACTCTTTAGTTTCAACTTAGGCTCCCCCTACGTTTGAGGTCCCCCTACTTTTGCAGATACACTTTTTCCAAGCTTTGTTTGAGATCCCTTCAAACAAACTCAAACAGACTTACTTAGGCTCCCCCTAAGTATAAACTCCTCTCACCCTTATAATATAGCTTCTCCCAAGCTAAGCATGAGATCCTCTCAAATTACAAAAGAACTTAGGCTCCCCCTACATATGAGATAACCTTTTGTTCACTCATAGTGATAGACAAAAGATGTATACACTTCAACCTAGTTTAAATGACTATCAACAATACCCTCAATAATGAGTTTACAAAGTTTTCTAACTATACATTGACCAACTCTTTGTAGGATTCTCTCAATAAAACATTAATTACAACAATCTCATTCAAAGGGACTAACCCTTGAAGGGACAAAACAACACAATATAAATGATATGGGCTTGAGAATATCTTCAAGAATTAAAATAATCTTCTTTGCAAAGAAAAGGAAAGCAACTCCTGCAAATTTGTAAAGTAAGCTTTAACAAATAAGTAAAATATTTCTAGAAAAATTCGGCATAGTACAGAACAAGATACTTAACATCCATCAAGACAAGTTACAAAATATTTTGCCTCTAATAAACTCAGTCGATTATTCTGCAGTAATAGAGAGATTAAGAAATTTACAGTTCAATCCTTATACAAACTCATTATCTATGAATAGAAATATTTAACAATATAAAGAACAAGAGAGGAAAAAAAATATAAATATCGAAAAATATATTTCTATTTAAAAAAGAAAATCGAAAACTGAAAATCGACTGATCGTGTTTGTTCAATCAATGATAGATTGTTCCAAAAATTGTAATTTTTAAAACCAATGTCAACCGTCTAATGTACATCCTAATATAACGTATATTGAATATTTAGGTTCCTCAATTTTATGTCTAATATGAGTTAATTTTTAAAAAGATATCGAATAAATTAAAGACTTGGCATAAAAATGAACTTTCATAAATCTATCAAACAGTTCAAAAAATTATAAATGTATTAGACAAAAAATTAAGGCTAAATTATAGAAAACCTCTAAACATTGTACTTTGTTGCAATAATACTTCTAAATTTTTCAAAGTTTCATTCACCCTTAAACCTTTAAAAAGAAGTATATATGGACAAAAACCATTTATCTATACCCTAAACCTTGTATCTTGTTTCAATAATTCCTCTTAACCTTAAAAATTATATCAATATTCTTAACTATTAAAAGAGGTTAAAAATTTTCCTTACCATTAGTATATGGATGAAAACAATTTCTCTACCCTCATCGTCCCACTCTTTCATTTTCTCTTTCCATTACTGCAATCTATGACCTAACATTTTTCCCATTTTTCATTTTTTTACGTTCTCTTCTTTAATACTCTCTTAATTCACCTTCTTTCATTTTCCAATATCTCCTTCAATCAAGGTATATAGGCTACAACAAGAAGAAAGAAGAACAATAAAACCACCATATGGCTTTAAAAACTACACGTTTTACTTTTAATGAGATTGTAGTTCGTAATTGAGGTGAGCTAATACATTTGAGTTTTAAACACAAAAAGAGAAATATGATAATAATTTGGGTAATAATTTTGAGGATAATTAGTAGAAGGGGGCAGAAATAGTGCATTACAAAATGTATGAAGTTGAAGATTTTCTCGATCCCTTTTTCAATTTGAATCGATCAACTACCATTACAAGAAAAACACTCTCTCCCTAGTTTGAAAATAGAGTTGAGAAAAGGGTCATTCGGTAGGACGTATCTTTCGATGATTATTATACAACATTTGGAGTTTATCAAGCTTTACTGATGCTATATAGAAAGCATTGGGAGATACGACTAATACCAGCACCCCGTAAATATCCATTAGTTATTTTAGAGATCTCCCAACGTAAAATTTGTAGTCCTGATATTTTTTATGTGATTGGTTCGAGAGTCCTAAATAGGAGGTAAATTACTCACATTTCTTTAAAATTGTCTATTTACATACCTAGATTTCACCAATAATTTATTTGTTAGAAAACTTCATAGACCAATAAGAAGAATCGAATGGCTCTACCATTTCATGATCAGGTTGGTTCATAGACATTTCTTTTTGTTAAACAAGACCATGTACGATGCAAAGAAAAATCTTTTCTTCTATAATTTGTTTTGGTATATTATCAATAATGTTTATGTAATTTGATCTTTAGACTCCGAAGCTAGGCCAAGAATTGAGCTAAATTGACGTATTTGAGTGAAAACATTCTAGAGTTGGGAAGTGAGTCAATCAGGTTGTTGAGAAGGCACATGTAAGTATTATTTATTTGTTTATTATTAGTTCGAGTTTGCAAGGAGTTTAGTCATATGTATTCACAAATTATTTATCTCAATTATGTGTGCATAATCGAATGGTAGAGTTGCAAGAGACCCATATTCCCAAAGGGTCCTAACCATTGTAAGACAACGAAATATGTGAAACTGTTTTAGGTAGATGAACATACCAAATTAAAGACCTTGGTTGAAAAGGTATCAACTCAACAAGTTCCTCCACCTCAAGAATGCAACATGAGCATGCACTAGAAATAAAAGTGTTAAAAAATGAATTTGAAGAGTCTCAATCGAAGATGAAAGCAGGTCTTGAAAATGCACAAAATATGATTAGATAACAGCAACAAGAACATGCAAGGAAGCTTGAGGAATTAAAAAAAAGATCAAGAAATTGGTGCAATCACAAAAAGAAGAACCATCAAGTAGGTATGAATGGTTTTTACAAAATAAATACTTGTGAGGCTGAATTGCTATCATGCAGTTAGGGTAGTAAAGTACTTATTGTTAGATTTGTGTGATTGGCTATATATATTTGTTTAAGACTCCTGACATTTGTTTCTTAGGCAGTTTATGAGTTGTCTCAAATTATGTTTCTGTGGGTACTTGTCTCAGAGGTTGTGACTCACGATGCTAACTCTGTAAAATATTTCTTTCCTTATATAAATTATTCTGCAAAATATTTTCTCTAGGATTTTTCCTTTTTAGTGAATTGTTGATTTTATATGAAGTTATTTTCCATCTTTCCACTATGCTATTTATACCCAAGAAGTCTTTGTACTAGGGTTGTTGCATGTATTACTTCGTGAGACGATTACTTGAGTTTAGAATACATTTTGCAATGAGCAAAATTGAAGAATAAAGATTTATTCTTTTATTGTGCAGCGTGTTCTTCACATTGTTCTTATAGAGAATGCTTTCATACGAAGGTTTGTTCCATTTTACGGAGAGCCTAGGATAAAATTAATCGAGAAGGATTTTTCAACATTAGGGAAAACCTGAGGTGTTTTTCATCAAAAAGGGAGTTCTCAAGACTTAGAGGGAGACTAAGTTCTCACCTAAAGGGAGTTCATAAGAAGGAGGAAAAATATCTTCAAGTGAGAAGAAGTCTCACACACTTAGGGGGAGCCTAAGTCTAAGTGGGAGGGAGTCTCACATCTAAGGGGAGCTTAGGTGACTAGTCTAGTTTGATTCTACAAGTATCACTGTGATCTTTGCTATTTACAAACAAGTATAACATTGTAATCGCTTGAATTTTATATATTAGTGGATTATCTTTCTTGAGCACACTATCCCTGATAACGCTAAGTTCTTAAACAATGTTAGCTTGTGTTGATAAAATATGTTAGATTGCATCCAAAAGCATTAAGTTTAGAACATTGCGGCCGCATGCGTTTATCGCATAGAAACAGTTGATTTTTGTGCTTTTATGTAGAATATGCATTGACGTAAGGCGGAAAGAGCGATCACAGGAAATCATTGGTCGAGCGCAACATTACTGCAAGGCTTTGCGGTGATTGTGTTCGCAAATATTTGCTTAAGAAGGATTGCCACATAGAGTCGGCGCAACTTGGTGGGCGCATCTGGGTGAAAGACATAATTAATCACGATGGGACAGAAAGCTAATGATGGTCGAATCCGAATTAAGTTGACAGCCGCTAACGATAACAAGTACATTCAGTTTTTCAGTGACAAATATTTGGCACATCAGTCAGGGAATTAAAGCTATCCCATCTGCGCAATCATAAGAGAGAAGCCACCCTTCACCTCGAAGCTCTATAAATACCAAAGGCATTCTTCAGAAAAAGGGTTCGGTTCAGTTAGCTCAGCACGTCTGTGTTCATAGTTTCTTTTATTTTTAAGGCGAAGCAAGGGAAGAGTAGAGACGCCGGAAGATAGCTCAGGGCAACTCGAGAGAGAACCCGAAGGCGTAGAAGTAGAGAGCAGGCCGACTCTCACGAAAGCGAGATTATCTTTTGAACACGAGTAGAAAAGACAGTGTAAAAGCCTGGGAAGCAAGAGATTGCTACTAGACTCTTTATTCTATTCTTGCATTGTTGCTTTGTAATTCATCTTTATATTTATATAATGGAAGTTTTTATTCTACATCTGTTCACTCTCTTAGCAAGCATGAGCAGCTAAACTAGTCGAATGGGTTGAGAAAAGCTAAGCTAACATGACTTAGGATGTTCATTGCTTGCGATTATCTTGTTTTATATTGTGCCAAACAACCCTTTAGAACTACTCGAGAGAGAGTCTAAAGAAATAACCTAAGACTCGAGAGAGAGGTTAGAATCTAGACTCGAGAGAGCAAGATTAGAACTGCATAAACAAGAGATAGGGACTTAGCGATAAGCTCTATTTGCCAACCTACATCGCATGCACCCTAGAGATAGGTATGATATTATGTGGTCGCCTTATTTGTGTGTGTGTCATTTCATCATCTCATAAATAAGAATAGAGGCTTATATGTAGGTCCTATAGACTTATCATATATATCGCATGCATTCTATCATTAGAAGCTAAAGTATTCGCATCGAGAGATGGTTTACTATTGTATGTGTGTTGCATGATCGCATAGCATGAACGCATCCTAGGGAGTGTTGACCGAAACCCTTCTCAACCCGTTCACCGCATGCTCAACGAATCTTACGTTTATCAACTCTTTTCGAACTCCACCGCATTTGTTTATTTTCTTTACCACAACAAACAAACCAACAATTATTTGAGTTCTCGGTTACTGCAAAGTTTCCTGAAAATTACCACCGTATATTGCTTTCCCAAGTCCCTGAGTTCGACCCTAGACTTACCAGGAAACTCAGTGGGGTTTACACTTGGATTCCACTGAGAAAACTTGAGTGCTCAACGTATTTTTCATCATTGCATTTTATCATAATTCCACCTCATAAAATAACGCATCAGTCCCCTAGACATAGGTGGTTAATCATCAAACTAGGTTACCAACATTTGTGTGGTTATTCTTGATTCACTATTTTTTGCTTTGTTATTGACTCTAAATTTGCTAGGATGTCTTATGTGACATATGTGTCTTGAGTGAGGAACCACATTCTTAAAATTTTAATAGGTATCACAGTGGGTAACCTTTATCTTAAGTGCGTGGATCATGGATGGTATTAAAAATGAGAAATTAACCGGTGAAAACTATGCAACGTGAAAATCTAACCCCAATATGATTCTGGTTATTGATGATCTACAGTTTGTCTTAACGGAGGAATGTCCACTGGTCCCCGCTTGAAATGCATATCAAGTGTTGAAAGATGCAAATGACTGTTGGATGAAGGCTAATGACAAGGCCCGAGTCTATATCTTGGAAAGTTTGTCTGACGTTCTTACCAAGAAGCATGAGACCGTGATCATTACACGTCAAATCATAGAATCCCTTCAGAAGATGTTTGGAAAACCGTCCTCTCAGATCCGGCACGGGGCTCTTAAGTACATTTATAATGTGCGCATGAAAGAGAGCCAATCAGTGAGAGAATATGTTCTCGACCTGATGGTCCATTTTAATATCGTTGAAATAAATGGTGTAATCATAGACGAGCAAAGTCAGATGTTCTTTATTTTGGAATCTCATCCGAAGAGTTTTCTTCAATTCTGCAGTAATGAAATTATGATCAAAATACAGTGCACACTGACTACCCTCCTTAATGAGTTATAGACTTTTCAGACTCTTATGAAATGTAAGGGACCAGTAGAAGGAGAGGTAAATTTTGCACATTCTAAAAAGTTCTATAAGGATTCATCCTCTGGAACTAAGTCTTTTCCTTTGACTTCTAGTACTAAGTTGATCCAGAAAAAGAAAGAAGGGAAGGGGAAGACTTCTTCTGCTGGCAAACGCAAGGGCAAAGCTAAGGCTAACAAGGGCAAATGTGTCCATTGTAATGTGAGTGGTCATTGGAAACGCAACTGCCTCAAGTACCTTGTGATGACATGCAAAAATGCATGCATCTTAGGCCTTTTACTTAGAATTATGAAGGTTGTTAGGCAGAATATGCGGCAATTATGCTAGAAATTCACGAGAAAATGAGCTTGCGTTGATCAATATGTTGAATCTCAGCTAACTTGTTATTTTGCATTATTATGCGTTCAATGTTCTATTTTTGTAGCTAAAACAGGAAATAGACGCAAACGCGGAAACCGGACCACTGCATAGACGACCGCATGTGGAGAAACACTCCATCACAAAGCCAAACGCGTCAATCAATGCATGGATGTTGCAGTAATCAGTCATATGCGTCCATCGCATGGGTGTTGTGCTCGTCAAGCGATTGCGGTCATCATGTATAGTTACAGTATTAAGTGAATGCAGTCATTGAATGATTGCGGCTACGCGACAATGCATACTAATGAGAGTAACGCAAGGTTGGTGGAATGAATGCATCAACACATCTACATTGAGAAAATCAAAAGTTAATGTTGACATTTCACCTACCACGCAGTTAGTGGCAGAGGTTCAGAAAAGGACTAACGCGCCGAATGTCAGACTCAGAGTAGTTCATTAATGCACCTTTGGAACATGCTTGGCACATTGTAGAGGCCAAATAGCATGCGGCAAAAAGAAAATGTCCCATATGGGTAGGTGAATGTGGTCTTGTCTTGATCTTCAGAAGCTATCATGATTTGATTGTATCCGGCATAACCATCCGGGAAGTAGTAAAAATAATTTCCATCTAGATGGTCTAGCATTTGATCAATGAATGGCAGAGGGAAATGATCTTTCTTTGTGGCTGCATTCAGCTTGCGGTAGTCCATGCATATGCATCATCCAGTGATGGTTCTTTATGGTATTAATTCGTTGTTCTCATTCAGGACTACCGTCATTCCGCCCTTCTTCGGCACACACTGTACGGGGGCTGACCCACGTGCTATCTGTTATGGGATAGATAATGTCTGCATCTAGTCATTTGATAATCTCCTTCTTAATGACCTTTTTCATCGCAGGGTTGAGCCTGTGTTAATGTTCAATTTTTGCTTTGTGGTCATCTTCAAGACGAATGCGGTGCATGCAATACGCAGGGCTAATTCCTCTGATGTTGGCAAGCGTCTAGCCAATTGCTCGCACATGCTTCCTGAGAATGCACATCAACGCATTCTTCTGATCTTCGTTGAGCGCAGAGAAAATGATAACTGGCAGCTTTTCATTCTGCCCCCAAAATGCGTACTTTAGATGGGTTGGTAGGGTCTTCAATTCAAGTGTTAGTGGCTCCACTAGGGAAGGTTGCATTGTTTTTCTTTCTTCTGTTGGCTCTACTTTTTGCTTTGCGATCATTTCTTCTTCCTTGTTTGTTTTTGTTATGATTGCATTGCAGGCAGCAACAGATGCGCTGGCATCCTCTTCTTCATACTCTTCATCAAACTTTTCTTCTTTAATTGAATTCTGGTCATCATCAGAGTCATGTAGGTCTTCTTCATCTGGAAACTTCATGGCACGAATTATATTAAATTTGAGCTTCTGTCCGTTGATACTCAAACTGATTTCTCCTTTATGCACATCAATTTGCACGACCCGTTGATAGAAAAGTTCACCCAGAATGATGCGCACATCTTTGTCGGCCTCATAGTCTAAAATGATGAAGTCAGCTGGCAGGATAAATTTGTCAATTGTTATTAGCACATCCTTCACCTTTTCTTCTGAATGAACCAGAGATCTGTCGACCAGTTGAAGAGTCACTGATGTGGGCACAAGTTGCCTTACATTTAGCTGTCTAAAAATCGATAGAGGCATCAAATTTATCTTGGCTCCCAAGTCACATAGGGCTTGCCAGATGTAGAGTCCTCCTATGGAATAAGGAATGGTAAAGCTCCCAGGATCACTCATCTTTGGTGGAATAATGGATTTGGAACTTTGCGTTAATGCCACCGTGGCAAGTTTTCCAGCTTCCCTCTTCTTAGTTACCATATCCTTCAGAAACTTGGCGTAGGCAGGCATTTCATCAATCGCTTCACTGAAAGGAATATTAACATGTAATTGCTTTAACATAGGAAAGAAACGTTGGTACTGTACCTCTTCGTTCTTTTTCTTCCTTAGTCTCTGCAGGAAAGAGGGTAATTGAACTTTCACGGTTCCCGTTTCAGTTGGCTTTGAGGTCGACACAACCTCCGGTTCTACTGCTTCTTTTTCTCTTTCCTCTTCTTGCGTCACCGTAATCTCAGGTTCAGCCGCAATGGAAGTTATTCTACTAAGCTCCTTCTTTTCTCCCTCCACAGTTTTCCCACTGCTCAATGTCACAACCTAACATTGCTCTTTACCTGATCCCCTCGGGTTGCGTAGAAGTTTAGTTGAACTTGGCAAAGCCTCTTGCGGTCTACTCTTCAGCTCACTCGCAATCTGACCCATCTGTAATTCAGGATTGTGGATGGATGTCGCCTAACTTTGAAGCATGGTTTCGTTTTTCTCTATGTATTGCTTCAGTAGGCTTTCCAAAGAAGAGAATTGCAGTGGTTGTTGTGAGCTACTTACTTGATTGCTCGTTTGACCATTGTTATGTGGAAAGAATCCTGATGGTCCTTCTTTCTGCACCACAGGTTGAAAATTTTGTTGTTGATTCTTCCAAGAAAAATTGGAGTGATTTCTCCACCTGGGGTTGTAGGTATTCGAAAAAGGGTTATTCTTTACAAAGTAGACAGATTATGGATTTTGCGGGCAATCTTCCATCGCATGCCCATCACCGCAAGTCGCACACCTTGCGTTGTTTTGACTGATTGCGTTGATTTGTCCAGTTTACGGTGTTGGGCTATTGATCGCAATTCCTTGGATAAAATTCATCATTGCGGTCATCTGGTTTTGTAATGAAGCAATAGCACCGTTATTTGCATCAGTGTCTTTGAGTCTCAATCTCTGGTCGCTCTCTCTCGAATCTTCATGGTTCTTAGAGATGCGATCCAAGATATTCTTCACCTCATCGTATGTTTTATGAAGCAGACCACCAGCGGTTGTCGCAATGGCAGCGGTCTACGAAGCGGGATTCAAACCATGATAGAAAATCTCCATTTGAAGACAATTTGGCAACCCATTATGTGGACAGTCCCGGACCAACATCTTAACGTCGTCCAAGCATCGCTGAGCGATTCGTCCATATCTTGTTCAAAATTTGTAATAAGTTTCCTTCGTCTGGCGTTCTCGGTAGGTGGAAAATACTTCTTCATAAATTTCTCCACTACCTGTTCCCAAGAAGTGATCTCTCTTGGCTCGAGAGAATATGCCCATTTCCTAGCCTGGTCATAGAGAGAAAATGGGAACAAAGTTAGTCGAACTTCTTCGGCAGAAATGTTCGGGAACACAAAATATTACAGATGTCAATAAAACTTCGGAGGTGGGCGTGAGGATCCTCGTCATGCCTTCCTCTGAATTGACCTGCAGTCTGGATCATCTACAGTATCACCGGTTTCATTTTGAATCTGCTTCCATCGAGGGTAGGTCTCATGATTCCTGGAGAGAAATCATAGAGGTTTGGCGATGCATAGTCCCTAATGGGCCTATTGCGAGCGTTTACCAACAGAATTGGATTTGCTATGATATTGTTATCATTTGGTGCTCCATTTCCAGGCTGCTCTGCCACCTCTTCTTTATCGAATTGTGGTTGCTATTGGCGGTCTCTCAATCTTCTTCTAAAAGTCCTCCCAATCTCTGGGTCGTAATTCGCCAAAGATTGAGAGTCTGCAAAGAAATAAGAAAAATTACCGTTAACACTCTATTTTGCCGAAGTCCCTGGCAACGGTGCCAAAAACTTGATGCTTGGTTTTATGAAGTGGAAATGTGGATGTTATATGTTGATGAAATTGCGTTGTGTACTCAAGTTTTCCCAATGGAATCCATGTGTAAATTCCTCTGAGTTTCCTGGTAAGTCCAGGGTCGAACACAGGGACTTGTGAAAACAGATTGCGTTGGTAATTTTTATGAAGAACTTTGCGGTAACCGGTTAAATAAATAAATCGTTAGGTTTTTTGTTTACGTTGATGAAAAATAGATAAATGCGAGTTGAGAAGGGGTTTCGGCTAACACTTCCTAGAATGCGTTCATGCTTTATGATCATGCAACATGCATACAATAGTAAACCATCTCTTGATGTGAATGCTATGACTTCTAATATTAGAACGCATGCGATATATGCGATAAGTCTATATGACCTACACATAAGCCTCTATTCTTATTTATGTGATGACAGGATAACACACACAAATAAGTTGACCACATAATACCATTCCTATCTCTAGGATGCATGCGATGCAAGTTGACAAACAGAGCTTATCTCTAAGTCCCTATCATTTGTTTATGCAAGTCTAATCTTGCTCTTTCGAGTCCAGATTTTAACCTAACTCTCTCGAGTCATTAGGTTCTTTCTTTAGACTCTCTCTCGAGTAACTCTAAAGGGTATTTTTCACAGCATAAAACAAGACAATCATAAGCGATTCCTAGGTCATGTTAGCAAATTCTTCTCAACACATTCGACTAGTTTAGCTACTCATGCATATTAAGAGAGTGAACAGATGTAGAAATAGAACCTCTATTTTATAAATATGATGATGAAGTACAAAATAACAATGCAAGTATAAAATAAAGAGCCTGGTAGCAATCTCTTGCTGCCCGGTGTTTACACTGTTTTTCTACTCGTGCTCAAAATGATAATCTCACTCTCACGAGAGTCGGCCCGCTCTCTACTCCTATGGCTCAAGGTTCTCTCTCGAGTTTCCCTGAGCGATCTCCGGCGTCACCACTCTTCTCTTGCTCCACCTTAAAATGAAAAGGAAAACTATGGACAACGGCGTGAACTTATGAAACAAAAGATTGTAAAAACGGTGAACCCCTTCTCTGAAGAATGCCCTTGGTATTTATAGAGCATCCACGGTGAAAGGCTGCTTTTTTCTCATGGTTGTACAGATGGGACAACTTTAATTCCTGACTGATGCACCGAATAATTTTCATCGAAAAGCTGAATGTACTCTGTGACTGTTATCGGCTGTCAACTTAATTTAGATTTGACTGTCATCAGCTTTCTGTCCCATTGCGCTTAATTGGCCTTTCACCCAGATGCGCATACCATGTTGCGCTGACCACATTTCGGTGATCCTTCTCGTGTTTACGAGCACGATCATCGCAAAGCCTTGCGGTGAATTTGCGCTTGACCAATGATTTCCTACGATCGCAATTTTTGCATTGCATCAACGCATATTCTGCACAAAAATACAAAAATCAACTGTTCTAATGCATTGAACGCATGCGACCGCAATATTATGAAATTGATGCTTAATGGACGTAAATTAACATATTTCATCAACGCAATCCAACATTGTTTAAGAACTTAGTACTATGATAACGTGCATTTCTGCCCGTTATCAAAAACCTATTATGTAAAACTAGTAAAATACTTTGATCTGATCGGAGTGAAGAGTACATGGATTTAGAATTTTAGGACTATTTGATAAAACGTGGAATTCAATCCTAACTTTCAGCAACTGGTATACCTCAGCAGAATGGTGTATCAGAAAAAGAAATAAAACCTTATTAGATATGATTCGCTCTATGATGAGCTATGCTCAATTGCATTACTCGTTTTGGGGGTATGCAGTGGAGACTGCAGTTCACATCTTGAACAATGTTCTTTCGAAGAGTGTTTCTGAAACATCTTTCGAGTTACCCTAAGGAAAGAAGAGGTGGTCTGTTCTTTGATCCTCAAGAAAATAAAGTGTTTGTATCGAAATATGCTACATTTTTTTAGGAAGACCACTTGGAAGATCATAAACCACATAGCAAAGTTGTATTAAATGAACTACTAAAGAATCAACAAAGGTTGTTGATGAAGCTGGTCCTTCATCAAGAGTTAATGAAAAAGCTAGCACTTTGGGTCAGTCTCGTCCTTCTCAATTGTTGAAAGTGCCTCGACGCAGTAAGAGGGTTGTGATACAAACTAACCATTACTTGGGTTTGAAACTTAGATTTTCATACCGGATAATGGTGTTAAGGATTCATTGTCCTATAAACAGGCAATGAATGATGTAGACAAGGACTAATGGGTCAAAGCCATGAACCTTGAAATGGAGTCCATGTACTCTAATTCAGTATGGGAGTTTGTAGATATACTTGAAGGGGTCAAACCCATAGGATGTAAATAGATCTACAAAAGAAAGAAATATGTAACTAGAAAGATTCAAACCTTCAAAGCTAGACTTGTAGCTAAGGGTTATACCCAAAGGGAAGGGTTGACTATGAGAAAAATTTTCCCCCTCTTGCTATGCTTAAGTCTAAAAGAATTCTCTTGTCCATAGCCACATATTATGAATATGGGGTATGAAAAATGGATGTCAAGACTACTTTTTTGAATGGCAATCTTAAGGAGGATGTCTTTATGTCTCAACCCGAGGGGTTCGTAGCCCAAGGTCAGGAGCAATTGCATGTTGAATTGATCCATTTATGGGTTGAAACAAGCATCCATATCTTGGAACATTAGATTTGAGATAGTGATCAAATCTTTTGATCAAAATGTTGATGAACCTTGTATCTATAAGAAAATCATCAAAGACAAAGTAGCTTTTCTAATACTTTATATGGACGATATCCTACTCATTAGGGAATAATGTAGGGTACCTTACTGACTCTAAGGAATAGTGTCCTTAGACACCTCAAGAAGTTGAGGATATATTCCCTATATGCTCTGCACTAGGCCAGATATTTGTTATATAGTGAAAATTTTCAGTAGTACCGGTCCAACTCAGGATAAAACCACTGGACAACGGTTAACAACATACTCAAGTATATTAGGAGAACGAGGGATTACAAGCTAGTGTATAGAGTTGTTGATGAAACTAATACTTCACATCCTTCTCAAGAATTGAAAATGCCTCATCGTAGTGGGAGGGTTGTGCAACAGCCTGACCGGTACATGGGTTTAACTGAAACTCAAGTCATCATACCAAATGATGGTTTAGAGGATCCATTGTCTTTTAATCAAGCAATGAACGATGTGGACAAAGACTAATGGATTAAAGTAATGAACCTTGAAATGGAATTTATGTATTTCAATTCTGTCTGGGATCTTATAGATCAACCTGAAGGGGTAAAACTCATCGGTTTTAAATGGATCTACAAGAGAAAACGAGACCAAGCTGGTAAGGTACAGACATACAAAGCTAGACTTGTGGAAAAAGGGTTTATCCAAAGAGAGGGGTTAGATTTTGAAGAAACCTTCTCTCCAGTTGCCATGATAAAGTCTATTAGAATACTTTTGTCCATAGCCACATTTTATGATTATGACATATGGAAAATGGATGTCAAGACAACTTTTCTGAATGGCTATCTTGAAGAGAGTATCTATATGTCTCAACCAGAAGGGTTTATACAGCAGGGTTAAAAGCAAAAGGTTTGCAAGCTTAATCGATCCATTTATGGATTATAACAAGCTTTTAGATCCTGGAATATGAGATTTGATGCTGTGATCAAATCTTATGGCTTTGAACAAAATATTGATGAACCCTGTGTCTACAAGAAAATCGTCAAAAAAACTGTCGCTTTTCTGGTGTTGTATGTTGATGATATTCTACTCATTGGGAATGAGGTAGAATATCTAGCTGACGTTAAAAGATGGCTGGCTTCACAATTCCAAATGAAAGATTTGGGAGAAACACAGTATGTTCTTGGAATCCAAATAGTTCGGAATCGCAAGAACAGAACATTGGCATTATCTCAAGCATCTTATATAGACAAGATGTTGTCTAGGTATAAAATGCAAAATTTCAAGAAAGGATCACCTTTCAGGCATGGAATTAACTTGTCTAAGGAACAGAATCCTAAGACACCTCAAGAAGTTGAGGAGATGAATCGTATTCCATATGCATATGCAGTTAGAAGTTTGATGTATGCAATGTTGTGTACTCATCTCGATATATGCTATGCCGTAGGAATTGTCATCAGATTTCAGTCCAATCTTGGTCATGACCATTGGAATACTGTTAAAAACATTCTCAAGTATCTTCGGAGAATGAGAGATTATATGCTCGTGTGTGGTCCTAAAGATCTGATCCTTACTGAATACACTGATTCTGACTTTCAGACCGATATTGATTTGAGGAAATCAACTTCTGGGTCAGTATTCACTCTAAATGGAAGAGTAGTTGTGTGGAGAAACATCAAGTAGAGTTGTATTGTAGACTCCATAATGGAAGCTGAGTATGTAGCTACAAGCGAAGCAGCAAAAGAAGCAGTATGGCTTAGAAAGTTTTTAACAGATCTGGAAGTAGTTCCTAATATGCACCTGCCTGTCGCTCTTTATTGTGACAACAGTGGAACAGTTCCAAATTCAAAGGAACCACGAAGCCATAAAAGGGGTCAGGGAGATTGTACACAGAGGAGACGTTATTGTCACCTTCGAGGCAAAGCGAAAAGGAAGAGAAGCTCTGGCTTTCTTGCAGAGTGCTTCCCAAGACAACTTAGCGGATCCATTTATGAAGGCCCTCTCAGCTAAAGTGTTCGAGGGTCACCTAATAGGATTAGGTCTACGAGTTTTGTATCACTAGGGCAAGTGGGAGAATTTGTGGATATTGTAATGCCCTAGTTTATTGTATTTGTACATTTTATTCTCTCCATGTAAACTCAATATTGTATATATTCGTATATATTGATCCATTGGAGTTTTAGTCCAAGTGGGAGTATTGTTGGGTTTTGTGTCCTACAAACTCGTAGTTTGTAAAATAATAAACATTTTCTATGATCAATATACTTGTTATTGATTTCATAAATTGTACGAAAGTCTAAATCTAATAAACTAAGACTCATGACTATTGTATGAGTACTTGAACTTTATGTGGAGACATAAGAGTGGATCGGGTTCGAGTAAATAGTGAAAATGATCTATGGTATATGAATGAAGTTGGGTACCTTATTCTGGTAACACCATTGGATATGACCTACTCTATAGTTATAACAAAGAGTTCGATGTGATCCTAATTCGTACATGTTACGATATGAGGAGTGGAGGCATCCTATACAATGAGTTTGAATAAAATCAGGACCAAGAAATAAGTCACTCTTACTTTATAATGCTTATTACTGTTTAAGACAGACTATTTCACCTAGATGACCTAGGTAACTCGATCTTAATCCTGAGCTAACTATGAACTCCTGTTTATTTGGGATTGCCCTTAGGTTTTCATAGTTGAGGGTTGGCTCAGCAGTGTCGGCTCAATAAGACTCCCATTTCAGGGGTAAAACTGGATAGATAGCTAGGGACATAGTGTACAAGATGGAGTTCACGCCTACCCGATTTAGGGATAGGACAAAGGTTGTTCTCTCAAGTACTGAATCCAGGTCTTAAACAAGGGCCCCCACCCTCTCACTGGGCTGAGAGAGTTTGGTTTAGTGATTGGATCACAAACCAGTTGTTCATTAGAGGATTAGTAGGGACTTGAGGAATAAGACATAATCTCGGGGGTAAAACAGATATTTGACCCAATCGTTATTACGAACAACCTGTGAAGGGTAAACTTGCTGATTATGGTTAAATCATGTGGACATAATATATCTACAGTGAGGGGAGTGCAACTATGAACTTTAGTGGAGTGACCCATTAGTTAACGAATGGAGATTAATTTGGTCTAATGAGTTTAGCCAATTAATCTCGGATCGTTGGAGCCCATGATCTGTAGGTCTGCGAGGTCCCCCTACTAGCTCGTAACGTACTTGCTCTAGAATAGCATTATAAGTTAATTTAAAACGTTCAAATTAGAATTAAGAAAATTAATAATTACATGAGGTATAATTACGTGTTTAATTTAAGAATTAAATGGATAGGAGAATTTATATCTATTTAAATATGATTTAAATATATAAAGATGGATATGTGTTAAAATTAATTTAATATTTGATATTAAATTAATTAAGTTTTATTTAATAATTAATTTATGAAATAAATTAATTTTTCTTTTTTAAAATCAAAATAGTTTTTTTAAAATAAAATTGAAAAGAAAAAAACAACAACAAAACACTAAAATGGAAAATAGAGATTTTCCATTATCCATCTTTGTAGTTGCTCAGACATAAAGCATTTTCTTTGACTTTGTCTTCTCCAAGCATGAGCCGCAACTCATGCTACTCTTTGCATGTTGATCTGCAATATAATAAACAGATTCGAGTGAAAATCGGGCATGCAAGCTATAGAGATTTTGAGAGAAAATTTGGTTTGAAGAAATAGTTCTTCAGCTAGTTTTCTACAGTGAGCATTTCACCTTCTACCTTTGATTCAAGCTTGTTTTGAGTCCCACAAATCAATCTAGAGCACCAAGAGAATAGTGGGAAAGATCTTGAGGTGAACTACAACAAGATTTGGAGAAGATAGCAACTGGTAAAGGAGCTTTGAAGAAGTTCTACAAGAGGTATGTTTTGAAACTCACTTGTTTCTGCAAAAGCATGCTTTATATTTTGCCAAAATTAGTTAATTTGAGTGCGTAGATGATCCTTGTGCTTCCGATACTGTTTATACAATCCTACAATTGGTATCAAATCATCAAATAAGCATACAATTCGGTTTAATTTTGGTTTGGTGGGTGTTTTATATAAAAAATATGAAACTGATGCACTGATATGGTTTTATGAGTTTTGGCATTTTAATTCTCTTTAATTTCTCATTTAAATTTATAATTGGCTCTTGTTTGATGAGTTTTTATGTTTTAGCAAGAGTCTATAGTTTATTTGGAGTCATTAGAGTCGAAATTAAGCTGTAATTGAAGAAACAAGTGAAGAAGGCTGAGCTGCTGTTCCAGTTTTTCAGCTTCTGCTCAAAATCGTTGTTGAGGTTCTAGTTGCTAAGCGATTGTCTAGTTTCAGACGCTACACGATGTGAATAAAAGCTAGACGATTATATAACAATGGGCGATGATCGTTGTGATGTTGAATGTCAAACGATCGTGTACTTGCGGGAGCTAAACGATGCGTTCAATTTTCTATACGATAGCATTAAATGATCGTTTAGTTTTTGCGTGGGAACTAAATGATACATTGAATTTACTATATGATGGTACTATGTGATTGTTTAGCTACGATGCACGCAAAGCGATGCGATGAAGTGCTACACGATAGTGCTGAGCGATCGTTTAGATGCGGAGCTAAGCGATTGTGTAGACGAAGTACTAAGCGATGCGTTGTAGTTTCTATGCGATGGAACTAAACGATCGCTTACCTACGAAATGCTAAGCGACAGGATGAAATTCTATACGATGGAGCTAAGCGATCGTTTAGCTACATCAGATACTAAACGATTGTATCAATTACAGTGGAAGCATAAGGATCATCTAAGCATTCAAATTCACTAATTTTGGCAAAATATAAAACATGTTTTTGCAGAAAAATGGGTTTCAAGATGTACCTCTTGTAGAACTTCTTCAAAGCTCCATCTCCAGCTATTATCTTCTCCATATCTTGTTGTAGACCACCTCAAGATCTTCCCCACTATTCTTTTGGTGCTCTAGGTTGAGTTATGGGACTTAAAACAAGCTTGAATCAAAGGATAAAAGAGAAAAGCTCACTGCAGCAACCTTTGTTGAAGAACCCTTCTTCAAACCGAATTTTCTCTCAAAATTCTGTAGATTGCATGCCCGATTTTCACTCCTATCTTCTCATTATATTGCAGATCAATATGCAAAGAGAAGATTTGCATAATTTGCAACTCATGATTGGAGAAGACAAGACAAATGGTTGCTTCATGTGTGAGCTACTTCAAAGATGGATAATGGAAAAACCCATTTTTCCATTTGTGTTTTAGTTTTCTTTTCCTTTTTCAATTTTATCTAAAAATCAAATTTTGATTTAAAAATCTATTTGATTTTAAAAATGAAAAATTAATTAATTTCATAAATTAATTATTAAATAAAACTTTATTAATTTAATATCAAATATTAAATTAATTTTAACACATATCCATCTTTATATATTTAAATCATATTTAAATATATAAATTCTCCTTTTTCGTTTAATTCTAAAATTACACATATAATTATATTTCATATAATTACTAATTCCCTTAATTCTGATTTGAACATTTCAAATTAACTTATCACGCTATTCTAGAGCTAGTCCATTACGAGCTAGTAGGAGGACCTCGAGGACCTACAAATCATGGGCTCCAACGATCCGAGATTAATTGGCTAAACTCATTAGACCAAATTAATCTTCATTCGTTAACTAATGGGTCATTCCACTAAGGCCCATAGTTGCACTCCCCTCACTGTAGATATATTATGTCCACATGATTTAACCATAATCAGCAAGTCGACCCTTCACAGGTTGTTCGTAATAATGGCTGGGTTAAATATCTGTTTTACCCCTGAGATTACGTCTTATTCCTCAAGTCCCTACTGATTCTCTAATGAACAACTGGTTTGTGATCCAATCACCAAACCAAACTCTCTCAGCTTAGTGAGAGGGTGAGGCCCCTTGTTCAAGACTTGGATTCAGTACTTGAGAGAACAACCTTTCTCCTATGCCTAAATCGGGTAGGCGTGAACTCCGTCTTGCCCTATGTCCCCAGCTATTTATCCGGTCTTACCCCTGAAATGGGAGTCTTATTGAGCCGGCGTTGTTGAGCCAACCCTCAACTATGCAAATCTAAGGGCAATCCCAAATAAACAGGAGTTCATAGTTAGCTCAGGATTAAGATCGAGTTACCTAGGTCATCTAGGTGAAATAGTCTGTCTTAAATAGTAATAAGCATTATAAAGTAAGAGTGACTTATTTCTTGGTCCTGATCTTATGCAAACTCATTGCATAGGACGCCCTCCACTTCTCATGTCATAACATGTACGAATTAGGATCACATCGTATGTAGCACTTTACAACATTTTATATCAACTACAGAGTAGGACGCATCCAATGGTGTTACCAGATTAAGGTACCCAATCTCAATCATGTACCATAGATCATTTTGACTATTTACTCGAACCCGATCCACTCTTATGTCTCCATATAAAGTTCAAGTACTCATTACAATAGTCATGGGTCTTAGTTTATTGGATTTAGAATTTCATACAATTTATGAGATCAATAACAAGTATATTGATAATAGAAAATGTTTACCATTTTACAAACTACGAGTTTTTAGGACATAAAACCCAACAATACTCCCACTTGGAATAAAACTCCAGTGGATCAATATATACAAATATATACAATGTTGAGTTTACAAGGAGAGAATAAAATATACAAATACAATAAACTAGGGCATCACAATACCCATCAATTCTCCCACTTGCCCTAGTGACACAAAACTCATAGACCTAGTCTTACTAAGTGACCCTCGAACACTTTAGCCAAGATGGCCTTTGTAAATGGATCAGCTATGTTTCTTTTGCTAATTCATTTACAACAACATACTCAGCTTCCATTGTGAAGTCCGCAATACAATTTTGCTTGATGCTTCTCCACACAACTACTCCTCCGTTAAGAGTGAATACTGACCCCGGAGTTGATTTCCTCGAATCAATATCAGTCTAAAAGTCAGAATCAGTGTATCCAGTAAGGATCAAATCCTTAGGACCATACACAAGCATATAATCTCTCATTCTCCGAAGATACTTGAGAATGTTTTTAACAGCAGTCCAATGGTCATGATCAGAATTAGATGAAAATCTGCTGACAATTCCTACGACATAGCATATGTCGGGACGAGTACACAATATTGCATACATCAAATTCCCAACTGCAGATGCATATGGAATTCAATTCATCTTCTCAACCTCTTGAGGTGTCTTAGGACTCTGCTCCTTAGAAAAGTGAATTCCATGCCTTAAAGGTAAAGATCCTTTCTTGGAATTTTTCATTTTATACCTAGACAACATCTTGTCTATATAAGATGCTTGAGATAATGCCAATGTTCTGTTCTTGCGATTCTGAACTAGATATTCTACCTCATTCCTAATGAGTAGAATATCATCAACATACAACACCAGAAAAGCTACAGTTTTGTTGACGATCTTCTTGTATACACAGGGTTCGTCAACATTTTATTCAAAGCCATAAGATTTGATCGCAGCGTCAAATCTCATATTCCAGGATCTAGAAGCTTGTTTTAATCCATAAATGGATTGATTAAGCTTGCAAACTTTTTTCTTTTGACCCTGCTGTATAAACCCTTCTGGTTGAGACATATTTTACTCTCTTCAAGATAGCCATTCAGAAAAGTTATCTTAACATCCATTTTTCATATTTAATAATCATAAATTGTGAATATTGATTAATTTAGTTAATGAGTTTAACCAATTAATCTCATATCATTAGAGCTTCTGATCTGTAGGTCCACCAAGTCCCCTTGTTAACTCACTAAAGGATATTAACGAGGAATGATTTGAATTGTTCGAATCAATTGAGGAAATTGTATATTAATGTGATTAATGTATAATTAATTATAGATGTGATCTACAATTCAAATTATGTTAGAGAGAAATATTTGAATGAGATTCAAATATTTAATTCATGTTAATTAGATTTAGGAAGATTTAATTAATTATTAATGTTAGAGAGATGGAAACTTAGAAACATGTGATGTTTATATAGTACTTAATTAACTATATGTTAAATAAGATTGTATCCATTAAATAAATAAGGAGTTATTTAATTAATTGGTATCAAGGGTGAAAAAGAAAATACTTGGAGAAGGGGTAAAACCCTTTTCCATATAAGTTAATCCTATTAGTCCATTTAGGACAAGCTTTCTTTTGGTGAAAAACATACCCTAGCCTCCAAAAGAATTCCTCTCTACATTCTCTCTACAATCTCTCTACCTTTTTCTCTTCCAAGTATTGGAGACCACTCATCCAACTCTTGGAATCCTAGACCATTACAAGGTTACTCTTGTGGTAATGTCGGTGATCGTTGAGAAGACGTTCATGTGAAGAACAAGAGGAATTTCGAGAAGTTTGGGAATCTACGAAGGTGAGAATCGTTTATCCCTTTGTTTCTCCTTTATAATGCATGCTAAGTATGATGTTTATCCTAATCCATTCCGTTTAAGCTTGCTGTCTTTTGTTTCTTTAAATGGAAAAAACGAATGCAAACTGTCCTCACGCTTCTGCTCGAGATTTGATCCCTACAACTGGTATCAGAGCCAATTTTTTTGCATTTTGTTTTTCACATTTTGGAAACAAAAATTAGTGTAGAAAGGTAGGTTTTAATCTGCATTTTGAATGTAAGGTTTACAATATTTGATGTTTACATTTTTTGCCACTTAGTTTTATGTTTTAATCCGATTAAAATGTATGGACCCATTGTTTTTTGGGCATTTAAGTTTTGCTATCGAGTCTATAAGTCCATGTCAATTGAGAAGCAAGAGTTGCTGAAGAGATCGATGAAAAACAGAGATTTTCGATCCAAGTTCGAAGTAAAATGTAGTAAAAAGGAGCTTTTTGGACTGCAGCGTCGCAATGCTGCTATCGAAACATTGCGACAACATCCGTAGCATTGCAGCGCTCCGAACTTCACAGGCATGCGCGAGGAGTCCGACGGTTGTGGGTTCGAGCCGTCGCTCCAATGTTTGCAGCAAATTTTCTTGTTTTTGTGTAATTTTATTTATTTTTTAATTAAATTAATATGAATTAGTTATATTAATTTAGTTGATTTTTTAGAGTGCCAAAATTTGGTCCAATTTTACTGTTTATTTTAATTTATTATGCATTGAATGTATGTTTAAATTAATGTTTGAATTTATATTACATAATGTATGTCATATAGATTCAAAATCCCACCTTAGAATAAACATATTCATGCATCATGATTAAATATAAGTGTTACATTTTATGGATGCATGATTTTATTAGCATGTCATGCATCATAATATAAGTGTTATGTTATTTTGATGTATGATTTATTAAGCATGTTCATGCATCATACAATGATATAAATGTTATAATGTATGGTGGAATGATGAATATGTGTGTTTAATTTTCATGGATGAGAAATATAAATGTATATTTTTCCAATGAAAATGAACATTGCATTGAACATGACACCACTTAGATAAATATAATTGTTATATTTGATCAACGTCATTAGATGCAATCAAGAGTTTCATGTAAACATAGATTCAAATTTTTTTTAAACGGTTTAAAATTCATTCGCCTAGACTTATGTAGGAAGTATTTTTAATGAGATTAGAAATAGGTTAATCTTTTAATTTGTTTTAATAGGATTAACATGAATTCCATTAAAATATTAAATTTACAAAATAATTGTCTATAAGTGACCTTTGTCTTAGAAGTGTTCTGTCTATGCGGGGGTATTTAAGCTGATGGAATGGAACACCTCCACTTGGGAACTGACTTGAAAAGTGAATTGGGTAAATAAGGGTGCAATAGATGATTGATTTTATTAAAGAGTTTAATAAATGAAATCAAGTATTGTTAAAACATTCAATATAAATGTTGTATTGAATTAAGTAGGACTTAGATAGATTCATTAGTTAGAGTTTAACTAAGTATAATAAAACTTTAAAATAATAGAACACTTTACTGGGAGAAAAATGGTATATGGGATATAACAATTTTACGCTCCCACATCCCTAGGAGTTCATACCATGTGATTCATGCTCGGTTTTGTGTCACCGTGGGCGCAGCCTCCCTTCAGAAAGTGTTTGCATTGTGAATACCAAGGAGAATAGGGAAAGTGGTCATACTAAGTGGGAGAAGGATGTGTGTCAACGTATCCTACGATCTCCTCCATTAGGTTGCAGCGTGAGATTCATATGGTCTGCCTGCATTTAATCCTAAAGCAACCATCCGGAGGGCCTGATCATAGAATTCGAAACAATGCAAACTCCAGTAATGGATAGGGTTTCTTAAGTTAATCTTCAACAGTTGTCTTTCCTTACGGTAGCCTGTTGAAGCATACCTCTAGGATCCAAAAATGGTAAGATCACACTTATGTGATGAATTAAGCTAGTTAATGAATCTTTGACTGAAAAACGGTAGCTAAGAACTATAGGAATAAGAGTTATTCTGGTATTAGTAATTAGCTAAGATTGTCTCAATTCAGGGGAAGGGTAGCTAACCACTCTTCGGTGATTGCTACTCTAAACCTCTGAAGTATCGTTTCAAAAACTAAACCAAGGGTTTAAGCAGGGTTCTTTGATCACTTGTTTTTGTTGAATTCATTGGATACTTGTTTTCATAATATAACTAATACGGTCAATTGTTTGTTATTCGTTTTAGCATGTATTCCATAATTGGTTTCCTTGCTTAAGAATGAATAACTAACCAAAGAAAATTATGCAATGTGGAAATCTAACTTGAATACGATTCTAGGTATAGATAATATATGGTTCGTCTTAATAAAGGATTGTCTTCCAATCCCCACTCGTAACACATCCCAAGCATTAAAGGATACTTATGACCATTGGACGAAGTCTAATGACAAGCTTGAGTCTATATCTTGGCAAGTCTGTCTGACGTTCTTACCAAGAAATGGCCTTGATCACTGCACGTCAAATCATGGGATCTTTCCAGGAGATGTTTGGACAACCGTCCTTTCAAATCTAGCACGAGGCTCTCAAGTACGTTTATAATGGGTGCATGAAGGAAGGTCAGTCAGTGAGAGAACATGTTCTCGACCTAATGAATGTCGCCAAAGCGAATGACGCAGTCATTGATGAGCAAAGTCAGGTGTCCTTTATTCTCGAATCTTTTTCGAAGAGTTTCCTTCAATTCCGCAGCAATACGATTCTGAATAAAATAGGGTACACCATAACTATCCTCCAAGTGAGTTATAGACCTATCAGTCTCTTATAAAAAGTAAGGGATCAGTAGAAGGAGAGGCAAATGTTGCCTATTCCAAGAAGTTTCACAAGAGTTCATCCTCTAAAACTAAATCTATTCCCTTATCTTTTGGTTCTAAGAAGATATAAAAAAAGAACGTATTGGCCTGCATGTCATAAAATTTGTAGTTTGTAAAATTAAACATATTCTATTTTGCAATAAAGATGTTATTGTGGTTTATTCAATTGTTATTTAATATGTAAATTGCACTTGTAAAAATTAAATTCAATAAACTAATGAACCTCTGACTATAGCATGAATACTTAAACCTCATGTGGATTCATAAAAGAGAATCAGGTTTGGGTATATAACCAAAACAGTGAATAAGTATAAGGATAGGGTTGGAAACCTTATCCTGAGGACACTATGGATGCGATCCACTTTGTATTTGATACAAATGATGTGATCCCAAATCGTTCATATGGAGACATGCGAGTAGAGGCATCCTATGCAAAAGATGTTTGCATAAGACCAAACCATAAAATAGTCACTTTTCCTTTCTAATGTCGTTTACTGTTAAAACTGACTATTTCAAACGATGACCTAAGGTAACTCGATCTCAATCATGAGCTAACTATGAAGTTCTATTTATTCAGTTATCCTTTAATCTGTATGGGTGAGAGTGGCTCATCAGCGCCACTCAATAAGCCTCCCATTTTAGGGGTAAGACCGGACAGATAGCTGGGGACATAGTCCTGCAAGATGGAATTCACTCCTACCTATTTTAAGATTAGCAGATAGGTTTTTCTCTTAAGTACTAACTCCTGGTATTGAACAAAGAGCTCCACCCTCTCTATGGCCTAAGAGGAACTCGGTTTATTGGTGAACCATAAACCAATTGTCCATTAGTGGATCAATGGAGACTTAAGGAGAAAAGTGTATTATAAGGGTAAAACTATAATTTTGACCCAACTGTTAATACGAACAACCTATGAAGGATCAACTTACTGATCATGGTTAAATCAAGTGGACAAAAATATATCTTTAGTGATACGAGTGCAACTACTAGGCTTTATTGGAGTAATCCAGTAGTTAACAAATGGTGATTAATTCAGTTTAAAGAGTTTAGCTAATTAATCTCGGATCGTTAGAGCTCATGATCTGTAGGTTCATTAGGTCTCCCAAATAGCTCACCAATGGAATAAACCTTAGAACAGTGTGATGAGAAAATTTGAAACGTTCAAATTCGAATAACGGGAATTATTAATTATATACGATATAATTAAACATTTACTTATCGAATTAAACGAAATTGGAGAATTGGATAATATTCAAATTTGATAAAAATATTAATTACATGAATAGGTGTTCATGTTGGGAATTGGTGGTTCTTTAATTTAATATTTGATATTAAATTAAATTAAATTAATTAAATTGTTTA
This sequence comes from Benincasa hispida, assembly GCF_027475165.1. Lineage (NCBI taxonomy): Eukaryota > Viridiplantae > Streptophyta > Magnoliopsida > Cucurbitales > Cucurbitaceae > Benincasa > Benincasa hispida. The sequence goes on from NC_143479.1 coordinate 31,334,756, forward strand.
ATTAATTTTATTTAAAACATTAATTAATTTTGATTAATTGGTTTTTGAATTAATATTTAAAACTTAAATTTCATGGATAATTGAAATAATTTATTTCAATTTATTTTTTTAAAGGAAACAAAATTTAAAAGAATGAAATTGTATTTTGAATTAAAAATTGGAAAATACATTTTGAGTGGGTTTTTCCAAATTGAGACACCAAATTTCCACTCAAATTGGTGAAGGCTTGGTGTCAATTCTTTATGCAATTAGATTGCATGAAGATGGAGCTTAAAACAGATCAAATTGGCTGAATGCAAAAAAAAAAAAAAAAAATCATGCTGAAAATATTGAAGAAAGTTGTTCTTTTTCACAAGCTACACCAAAATCTGTCTCTCCAAAATTCCCTCATTTTGGAACCACCTTTCAATCTAAGGTCCTAGAGAATAGTAGAGAAGATCAAGTGGTAGTTTTCAAGAATTGAAGTGGAGAATTCAATCGAATTTGTAATTGGAAGAGGATTCTTCAAAGGTATGAACTTTAGAAACCCTATTTCTTAATATGAACATGCTTGCATGATTGTTAAAATTGATGGAATTAGAATGCTTAAGATCCAAATTGCTTCAGCTTATCGATTGTCAACACCAACAACTGGTATCAGAGCATGATTCAAGCACTCAATTCGTGTTAATTTTAGCTTGGTGGGTATTTTTCATAAGGTGTATGAAAATGGGTGCTGATATAGATAATTTTAGTTTTGGCATTAGATTCCTCTTCAATTCAATGTTAATTATTGTAATTGGCTCTTTTTAATGGGCCTTAATGTGTGATTAAGAGTTTGTAAATTTGTTAGAGTCAATATAGTTGTAATTAGGTTGTAATTGAAGAAAGAAGGAAGAAAGCTCTGCAGCATTTGAAGCTACTGCGACGCAATATTGCAATGCTGCCCTTAGAGCATTGCAACATTGTTCTTCGAACAACCCAGGTTTTAAAATTTTTCCTTGAAGCATTGCAACGCTGTGCTTCAGCCATTCCAGACATGTGCGCGCGCGCGACTTGGACGGTTTGGGGGTGAACCGATTCGGCTGGTTCAGGTCAAGGAAGGTCCAGTTCAGCCTTGTTTTTCCCGATTCAACCCATTTTGGAGCCCTGGAGGTCAGGTTTGGATTGTTCAGTTCTAGTTCAAGTTGGTTCGTGCAGTTTAGAGGCTATTTGAAGCAGTTTTTAATTATCATTGTAATAATTTAGGATATTTGCTTGCTTAGGATACCAAAACTGGTCCATATCAGTTGTGTTTAATTATTTATGCATTATGAATGTATGTTATAATTAAATAAATCTTGTATATGCATATAGTATTCCATGTAGATTTAAAAATCTCATCATAGGAAGCATGTAGAATACGTTGAAAATATGTTATAAATGGTTACCATATATAGTATGCATGTGTTAAGGTTTCATAATTTTAATATAAACAGTTATCTAGAATGTTGAAATGCTTGATGTATGTTATGGATGAAAAGGATGTCTACAATTTTATAATTTGTTATAAAAATGGTTGACATTTAAAATCCATAAACAAAGATAAGATGCATGCTCACCTAGGGTTAACAAATAGAAACTTGTTTTAATAGTTAAAATATGTCGTTATCTTGTAAAATTCTGGTTATAGACTCAACCATACTATAATCCTGTCTAAGGCTAGAGGTACTTAAGTTGACGGTTGACAGTCTAGGAACACCTGCTACTTGGGGACTATAGTCGAATTATTGAGCGTTGTTAACCCGATTTATGAGTATGCGTGAGTGGTGTGAGGTAATAAAATGATTTTATCACCTAGACATCATAGGATAAATTCAAATATAAATGTTATATTAAATTCAAATATAAATGTTATATTTAGATAATCACCTAGACTTAGGATGTTTATTAGCCGGAATATACCTAAGTAGATATTTATGAAAAACAAATAGAACACTTCAGTGGGAGATTAATAATATATATGATATATTGTTCTTAGCTCTTATGTCCCTAAGAGTTCACATCGTGAGATTCATGCTCGGCTTTGTGTCACCTTAGAAGTGATCTCCATTTGGAAAATGTTAGCATGGTCAATAACAAGGTGAATATGGGAAGTAGTTCATAGTAAGTGGGTGAAGGATATGTTGTCAACATATCCCGTTATCTCTTCCATTAGTTTGGACCGTGAGATTCTTAAGTTGTGCCTGCTTGTCATTTTTAGACGACATAAGCTAGTCGTTTTTTGTGGCTATCTCCTCGGAGGGTTGTAACATGGGATTTAGAACAACTCAAACTCTAGAAATTGATAGGAATTCTCAGGTCCATTCCCAATCTTGACTCTCCAATTCGGTAGCATTATTGGGGCCGACCTCTGAGGTCTGAAAATGGAGGGTTACACTTACAAGGGTTACTAAGGTTTAGTAAGTTCTTGACCAAAAATAGCAACTAAATGACTATAGGAATAAGAGTTATTCTAGATTTAGTATTTAGTCAAGAATGACTTGCTTCAGTGAATGATTATTTGACTATCCCTCAGTAGCATCTATTCTGACTCACTAAAGTATCGTTGCAAATAAATAATAAAATTTAGGTACATTATTACTTTTGCTAAAATTTTATTTTTTTTAAAAGCTATTTACTTATTAGAATTTGTTTATATTTTCAGCATGTCAAATTCTTCTAAATTACGCGCTTCCAAAAAACTTAATGGTTTTAATTAGTCAACATGGAAATCGAACATAAACGCAATACTAGTAGATGATGATTCAAAGTTTGTTTTTAGCAAAGGAATGTCATCCATCTCCTCGCTCGTTTAAAAATCAAAGAATTTTGAATGCATATGACATATGGATTAGGGCAAATCAGAAGGCCCGAATCCTTATCTTAGCAAATATATCCAATATACTAGCTAAGAAATTCAAGAACCTTTTGCTAAAGAAATCATGGATTCGTTACAGACATTGTTTGGACAATTTGTAAGGAACGGTATTCTCGAAGGAGTTTATAACTATAACATAAAGGATAGAATCTTTATTAATGAACATGTTTTGGATATGTTAAAAGTAATAAACACAAATGTCATAGATAAGGAAACTAAGAAAGCACAACAAAGTAAATATGATTTATTTATCATTGAGACATGTTTAGTGGAAAAGGATAGATTAACTTGAATATTAGATTCAGATGTCGCTAATCATATCTATGCTTTCGCTTAGGAAACTAGTTCCTGGAGGCAACTTGTAGAAGGTGACACAACCTTTAAAATAGGGACCGGAGAGGTTGTCTCAGCTAAAGAAGTGGGAGATATAAAGTTAATTATTGAAAATAGATACATTTTACTTGAAAATGTTTATTATATTCCTGCCATGAGGAGGAATTTTAAATCTCTCTCATGTTTGCTAGAACAGAATATAGAGTCTCTTTTGAAGTTAAAGTGTTCATTAATTCAAAAGGTATTGAAATATGTTCTGCAAAACTGAAAAAATAACTTATATGTGTTAAAACCAACTGAGATAAAAGTTGTTTTGAATATAGAGATGTTTAAAACAGCTGAAATTCAAAAAAAGAAATGAAAAATTTCTCCTAATGACTATCTTTGACACTTAAACTAGGCCACATTAATCTCAATAAGATTGGGAGACTGGTTAAGAGCGGACTCCTAAATCAGTTAGAGGATAACTCTCTACTACCATGTGAATCTTGTCTTGAGGGTAAAACAATTAAAAGATCTTTTATGGGAAAAGGTCTTAAAGCTAAAAAAACCCTTAGAGCTTATATGGACCTCTGTGGTCCGATGAATGTTAAATCACGAGGAGGGTATGAATATTTCATTAACTTTATTGATGATTATTCTAGATATGGCTATATTTACCTAAATCATAAGTTTGAAACCCATGAAAGGTTCAAGGAATATAAGGCAGAGGTTGAGAACTAATTAGGTAAAAAGATTAAAATACTTCGATTAAATCAAGGTGGTAAGTATATAGACTTAAAATTTCAAGACTATTTGATAGAAAATGGAATTCAAAATGGTGTAGCCAAAAAGAAGAAATAGAACCCTGTTGGACATGGTTCGTTCAATGATGTGTTATGCTCAGTTGCCTATCTTTTTGGGGACATGCAGTAGAAAGTACTATGTATATTTTGAACATGATTCCCTAAAAAAATGTTTTAGAAACACCTTTTGTGTTATGGAGAGGGCGTAAAGGTAGTTTATGTCACTTTAGGATTTAAGGATGTCTAGCAAATATATTGGTACAGAACCTGAAGAAGTTTGAACATTGTTCAAAAGTATGCCTATTTGTAGGATACCTTAAAGAGACAAAAGATGGCCTATTTTACGATTCTTAGGAAGATAAAGTATTTGTATCGAAAAATGCGACCTTCTTAGCGGAAGACCATATAAAGAATCATCAACCTCACAATAAGCTAGTATTAAGTGTGAAATAACCACAAAAGCTACAGATAAATTAACAAGGGTTGTTGATCAAGTTGGTCCTTCAACAAGAGTTATTAGTAACACTGGTACTTCACATCCTTCTCAAGAGTTGAGAGTGCCTCGATGTAGTGGGAGAGTTGTTCAATAGCGTGACCAGTACATGGATTTATTGGAAACTCAGGTCGTCATACCTGATGATCACTTAGAGGATCCATTGACCTTTAGACAAGTAATGAAGGATGTAGATAGAGACCAATGGATAAAAGTTGTGGACCTCAAAATGGAGTCTATGTACTTCAATTTAGTTTGGGAACTTGTAGATCAACCAGAAGAGGTAAAACCTATTAGTTGCAAATGGATCTACAAGAGAAAACGAGATCAAGCTGGTAAGGTACAGACTTTAAAGCTAGACTCGTGGAAAAAGGGTTTACACAAAAAGAAGTAGTGGACTATGAAGAAACCTTTTCTCTAGTTGTCATGATTAAGTCTATTAGAATACTCTTATCCATTGCTGCCTTTTATGATTAGAAAATCTAGAAAATGGATGTCAAGACAACCTTTCTGAATAGTTATCTTGAAGAAAGTATCTATATGTCTCAACTAGAGGGTTTATAAAACAAGGTAAAAAGCAAAAGGTTTGCAAGTTTAAGAGATCCATTTATGGGTTGAAACAAACATCTCGATTCTAGAATATGAGATTTGACACTACGATCAAATCTTATGGCTTTGAACAGAATGTTAACGAACCTTGTGTTTACAAGAAGATTAACAACAAGACTGTAGCGTTTCTAGTTTTATATGTTAATGATATTCTACTCATTAGAATGAGATAGAATTCCTGGCTGACGTTAAAAGATGACTAGCTTCATAATTCCAAATGAAGGATTTGAGAGATACACAGTCTGGTCTTGGAATCCAAATAATTCGAAATCGCAAAAATAGAACACTAGCATTATCTCAAACATCTTATATAGAAAAGAGGTTATCTAGGTATAAAATGAAAAATTCAAAGAAATGTAGCCTTTCAGGCATGGAATTCATTTGTCTAAGGAACAATGTCCTAAGATACCTCAAGAAGTTGAGGTTATGAAACAAATTTCCTAGGCATCAATAGTTAGAAATTTGATGTATGCCATATTGTTTACACGTCCAGATATATGCTATGCAGTTGGAAAGTCAGCAGGTTTCAGTCCAATCTTGGATATGATCATTGGACTACTGTTAAGAACATCCTCAAGTATCTTCGGAGAACGAGGAACTATATACTCGTGTATGGTACTAAGGATTCGATCCTTACTGGATACACTAATTTTGATTTTCAAACCAATGTAGATTCTAGGAAATCTATCTCGAGATCAGTATTCACTCTGAATGGAGAAGCTAGAGTATGGAGAAGTATAAAGCAAAGTTGTATTGTTGACTCCACCATGGAAGTAGAGTATATAGCTGCATGTGAAGCAGCCAAGGAAGTAGTATGGCTAAGAAAGTTCTTGGCCAATTTGGAAGTAGTTCCAAATATGCATTTACCAATCACCCTATATTTTGATAACAGTGGAACAGGTACAAATTCTAAAGAACTAAGAAGTCATAAGCGCGGGAAACACATCGAGCACAAGTACCATCTCATCAAGGAGATCGTACACATAGAAGACGTGATCGTCATGCAGATAGCCTCAGAAGAAAACTTAGCTCATCCATTTACAAGGACCTGCCAGCTAAAATGTCTGAGGGTCACCTAGTTAGACTAGGACTACGAGATAGATAAATCTAGGGAAAGTGGGAGAATTAATGGGTTTCTCATGCCCTAGTTTATTGTATTTATTCTCTCATACTCAACATTGTATATATTTTTATATATTTGTAAAATCACTGGAGTTTTAGTCCAAGTGGGAGTTTGTTGAGTTGTATACCCTAAAACTCGTAGTTTGTAAAATTAAACATATTCTATTTTGCAATAAAGATGTTATTGAGGTTTATTCAACTATTATTGAATTGTAAATTGCACTTGTAAAAATTAAATCCAATAAACTAATGAATCCCAGGCTATAGCATGAATACTTGAACTTTATGTGGAATATAAAAGAGGATCAGGTTTGGGTATATAGCCAAAACGATTTATAAGTATAAAGATAGGGTTGGGTACCTTATCCTGGGGACACTACGGATGCTGCTCACTTTGTATTTTATACAAATGATGTGATCCCAAAATCGTTCATGTGGAGACATGTGAGTGGGGGCATCCTATGCAAATGATGTTTACGTAAGATCGAACCACAAAATAGTCACTTTTCTTTTATAATGTCGTTTACTGTTAAAACTGACTATTTCAAACAATGACCTAAGGTAACTCGATCTCAATCCAGAGCTAACTATGAACTCTTGTTTATTCAGGATTATCCTTTAATCTGCATGCGTGAGAGTAGCTCACCAGCGCGACTCAATAAGCCTCCCAATTTAGGGGTAAGACTAAATAGATAACTGAGGACATAGTCTTGCAAGATGAAATTCTCTCTTACCCATTTTAAGGTTAGCAGATAGGTTGTTCCTTTAAGTACTGACTCCTTGTTTTAAACAAGGGGTCCCACCCTCTCTATGGCCTCAGAGGGAATCAGTTTATTGGTAGGACCATAAACCAATTGTTCATTAGTGGATTGGTGGAGACTTAAGAAGCAAGATGTATTACAGGGGTAAAACGGTAATTTTGACTTAGTTGTTAATACGAACAACTTGTGAAAGATCAATTTACTGATCATGGTTAAATCAAGTGGACAAAAATTCATCTGTAGTGAGAAGAGTGCAACTACCAGGCTTTAATGGAGTGACCTGGTAGTTAACAAATGGTGATTAATTCGGTTTAAAGTGTTTAGCTGATTAATCTCAGATCATTGGAGCTCATGATCTATAGGTCCATTAGGTCCCTTTACTAGCTCACAAATGAATTAAATCTTAGAATAGCATGATGAGAAAATTTGAAACGATCAAATTCAAATAACGTAAATTATTATTTATATACGATATAATTAAACGTTTAATTATTGAAATAAACAAAATGAGAGAATTGAAATTATTAATTATATATAATATAATTACATGAATAGGGATTCATGTTGTAAATTAGTATTTCATTAATTTAATATTTTATATTAAATTAAATTAAATTAATTTTATTTAAAACATTAATTAATTTTAATTAATTGATTTTTGAATTAATATTTCAAAATTAAATATCATTTTGATAATTGAAATAATTGATTTCAATTAATTTTTTTTAAAGGAAAAATAGTTTAAGAGAATGAAATTGCATATTGAATTAAAAATTGGAAAATACATTTGGAGTGGGTTTTTCCAAATTGAGACATAAATTCCCACTCAAATTGGTGAAGGCTTGGTGTCAATTCTTTATGCAATCAAATTGCATGAAGAAGGAGCTTAAAACATATCAAATTGGCTGAATGCAAAAAATAAAAATAAAAATAAAATGCATTCTGAAAATACTGAAGAAAGTCGTTCTTCTTCACAAACTGCACCAAAATCTGTCTATCTCCAAAATTCCCTCATTTCAACTCATTTTGGAGTCCACTTTTCAATCTAAGGTCCTAAAGAATAGTAGAGAAAATTAAGTGGTAGTCTTCAAGCATTGAAGTGAAGAATTCAACTGGATTTGCAGTTGGAAGAGGATTCTTCAAAGGTATGAACTTTAGAAACTCTATTTCTTAATATGAACATGCTTGCATGATTTCTAAAATTGATGGAATTAGAGTGCTTAAGATTCAAATTGCTTCTGCTTGTTGACTGTCAACACCAACAGAAATGAGGGAAGGGGAAGGATCTCGCTGTTGAAAAAGGAAAGGGGCAAGGCCAAGGTGGCCGACAAGGGCAAATGGTTCCATTGTAATGTGGATGGTCACTGAAAATGTAATTGCCCCAGTTAACTCGCCAAGTAGAAGAAAGAGAAAGAAGGGAAATATGATTTATTGGTCCTAGAAACTTGTTTAATGGAAAATGACCATAATGCCTCGATACTTGATTTAGGAGCCACTAATCACGTTTGTTCTTTTTTACGAGGATTATTTTCTTCCAACAGCTTGAAGGGGATGACATGATGCTCAAGGTTGGAACGGGAGACGTCATTTCAGCTTGTGCAGTGGGAGCTGCTAAGTTGTTTTTTTAGAAATAGATACTTAATTTTGTAAAACTTGTATATAGTTCCCAAAATCAAGAGGGACCTTATATCTATTTCTTGTTTAATTGAACAATCACATTCTATTTATTTTTCATTCAATGAAGCGTTCATTATGAAAAATAGTGTCACAATTTGTTCAACTAAACTGGATGACAATTAATATGTGTTAAGACCAACTGAATCAAAAGCACTTTTAAATCATACATGTTTAAAACTACGAATACTCAAACTAAAAGGCAAAGAATTTCTCCAAGTAACAATAATACCTATCTTTGGCATTTGAGATCAGGTCAAATAAATCTCTATAGGATCAAGCGACTGGTAAATATTGGACATCTAAGCGAGTTAGAAGATGATTCATTACCTCCATGTGAGTCTTGTCTTGAAGGAAAATTGACTAAAAGACATTTTAATGGTAAATGTTATAGAGTCAAAGAGTCCTTAGAGCTCATACATTCAGATCTTTATCGTCCAATGAATATAAAAGCTCGAGGAGGGTACGAATACTTCAAGTCTTTCATAGATGATTATTTGAGGTATAGTTACTTATATCTAATGGAACATAAGTCTGAAGCCATTTAAAAGTTCAAGGAGTATAAGGCTGAAGTTGAAAACCTATTAGATAAAATGATTAAAATGCTTTGATCTTATCGGTGTGGAGTGTACATGGATTTAGAATTTCAGGACTATATGATAGAACACGAAATTCAATCCCAACTTTCAGCACCTGGTACACCTTAGCAGAACGGTATATCAGAAAGGAGAAATAGAACCTTGTTGACATGGTTCGTTTTATGATGAGTTATGCTCAATTATCTAGCTCGTTTTGGGGGTATGTAGTGGAGATTGCAGTTCACATCTTGAATAATGTTACCTCGAGGAGTGTTTCTGAAACACTTTTCGAGTTATGAAGAGGGCAAAAATTGAGTTTACGTTCCTTCAGAATCTGAGGTTATCCTACACATGTGTTAGTCATATATCCTAAGAAGTTAGAACCTCACTCAAGGTTATGCCAATTTGTTAGTTACCCTAAGGAAACGAAAGGTGGTATATTCTATGATCTTCAAGAAAATAATGTGTTTGTATCGATAAACGCTGTATTCTTCGAGGAAGATCACATGAGAGATCATAAACCACATAGCAAATTAGTATTAAATGAAGCTATGAAAGAATCAACAAGGGTTGTTGATACAGTTAGTCCTTCATCAAGAGTTAATGAAAAAGCCAACACTTCAGGTCAGTTTCATCCTTCTCAATCGTTGAGAGCACATTGAAGCAGTGGGAGGTTTATATCACAACCTGACCATTACTTGGGTTTTACTGAAACTAAGGTTGTCATACTAGGTGATGGCATTGGGGGATCCGTTGTCCTATAAACAAGAAATGAATGACATAGACAACTACCAATAGGTCAAAGCCATGGACCTTGAAATGGACTCTATTTACTCCAATTCAGTATGAGAGCTTGTAGATCTACCTGAAGGGGTTAAACCCATGAGGTGTTAATAGATCTCTAAAATAAAGAGAGATGTAGCGACCTTCAAAGCTAGACTTGTAGCAAAGGATTATACTAAGAGGGAAGAGGTTAACTATGATGAAACTTTTTCCTCTGTTACTATGCTTAAGTCTATAAGAATTATCTCATCCATAGCCACATATTATGACTATGAGATATGGTAGATGGATGTCAAGATTGTCTTTCTAAATGACAATCTTGAAGATAATATCTTTATATCTCAGCTAGAGGGTTCGTAGCCCAAGGTCAGGAGCAAAAGGTTTGCAAGCTGAATCGATCCATTTATGTGTTGAAGCAGGCGTCTGGATCTTGGAACATTAGATTTGATTATGCGATTAAATCTTTTGGTTTTGATCAAACATTGATGAACATTGTGTTTGAGTTGATGCCCTAAATCTAGTAGGGTCCTATAGTTTGTAAACTTTGTATGAACAAAATCTTATGTGATTAATAAAATATAAGATATTTTATTCACTTTGTATATAAAATATGTGATACTTTAGTTGCATTAACCACAAATTAATGAACTAACATCCAAGGTTATCGGTGTAACTTAAACATGTATGTGGAGGCATATAGGTGGATCATGTTTAAGTTATAACCTAAATGGTCTGTAGTATATGGATAAGGTTGGGTACCTTATCCTGGTGACACTAGAAGTATGGCTCACTTTGTAGGTATTACAATGGTTGTAAAATGCTACAAATGATATGATCCCAATCATTCATGTATTAGATATGCAAGTGGGGATATTCTATACAAAGGAATTTATATAAGACCGGACCACGAAATGTTTAGTCTCATTATATAACACCGTTCATAATAGAGATTTTCATTTCACCAGGATGACCATAGGTAATATGACCTGAATCCTGAGTGAGTTGTGAATTCCTGCCTATAAGGGCAGTTCTTTGATTTGTATGGGTGAGAGTGGCCAAATCGCCGACTTAACAAGCCTACCATTTTGGGGATTCGTTTGATTGGGGAGCCGGGAACACAGCTACACAAGATGAAATTCACTCCTTCCCCGAAGCAGGGGTAAGTAGATAAATTGCTCCCTTAAGGGCTGATTCTAGGTCTTAAACAATGTGGCACCACACCCTCTCCTGGCCCGAAAGGGGTTTAGTCATAGTGGGATTATGATCTATTGTTCATTAGAGGGATCGGTGGTACTTAAGAAGTTAGATGTAACTATAGAGGCAAAACGATAATTTGGCCCAGCTGTACTTACGAGCAATTTGTGAATGGTCATGTACTGGTTATTGGTTATATCCAATGGACACAAAAATATATCTATAGTACGAAGAGTGTAGCTGTTGGTCTTTAGTGGAGTGCCTGAAAGTTAATTAAAGATTTTAATTAACTAATCATGTACTGTTGGAGCTTCAAGCTACAGGTCCATAAGGTCCCCTTGGTAGCTCAAAAGGATTTAGTTGAGAATAAGTTTTTGGGTTAATTTAAATTGTTCGAATTAATAAGATGGGAATTAATTATATATGATATAGTTAAATTGATTCAATTAAATTGATATAATTGTTATAATGTATTTGATACATTATAGTTTAATTGGAGGAAATAAATATTTGAATGAGATTCAAATATATTTTCTATGAATGTGTTTCATAGTTGTTAAATTTAATATAAATATGCTCTATATTAATTGCCATAAAATAAAAAAAAATAAACTATAGTTTATATTGTATGTGATATAGTATTAAAACTATAGGTTATATGTTATATTTGATATAACATATAATTTAATATAAATATAATATGATAAGTTAGTTATCATATTTATTTATATTATTTTATTATTTTGAATAATAACTATCCTATTTTGTCTTCAACCACCTAAGTGGGTGGTTATTGTGTTTTGTAGCAAAAGGAATAAAAGAAAACCGTTTTCTCTTCTTCCACTACGTTTTTTTACACGATTGAAGAATTGTCTATATGATTGAGATTGCAGAAACGTTCTGTGCATTCTCTCAATTTTCTTCTTCTTCCAAACTCAAACAATCCCTCCTAACCAAAATACTTAGAGCCCACTACTTCTAGGTTCTCACCTTGAGAATACCAAAGGCTTATTGTGGTTGTGTCTCCATTTCGTTCGAGAAATTCTTAAAGAAAGTCTTTAAGAAGTTGCTGAGTTCAAGGCTCGTGACTGTTCGAGGGAATTACACGAAGAAAGTTCTTCAAGGGTAATGTATCTTGAACCCTTTATTTCTTGTTTAAGCATGTTGTAATTTACTTTGATGCATATCTTATATGTTTATTGTAAATTTTGTTTTTAATAAAAATGGAATTTGGACGATCCGCTTCCACTCAAGGATCTCCTTCAATACGAGTTCCTTCAATTGGTACCAAAGCTAGGTTGTAGTTCTGATTCCAAATTCCATTTTGTATTGAAGTTTTTTTTTTACAGTAATGGTGGGCTTTAGTATCTACATTGCGTTTATATGATAAATCTTTGTGGATGGTTTGTTGATGGATGTTTACAGGATAGAAGTCTCTTTTTATGGCTTTCTGTTTATTTACAAAGTTAATTTATAAGGGTCCCTACGTTTTTTGGGCAATAAATTGCAATTGAGTATGTATTTGTTTAAGTTTTGAGTCGCTCGTGAGGCTTCAAAATAAGGGTTGCAGTGTGTTTCGATGGAGAAGACGAAACGGTGGTTGCCGCATCACGTAGCTGGAGCTAAACAATCGTTTAGATTTTGTTATGTGAATGTGTAGAGTTTGCTACACGATCATGTAGAATTTGCTAAATGATCGCATAGCTAATACTACACGATCGTGTTGTATTAGTTGCATGATCGAATAGGCACTCGATGGGTAGACGATTGTGCGGTATATGATACTCGACACAAGGTTGCGTGCTAAACGATCATGTAGACTATCATGCTCATCGCATAGTCATTAGCTACACGATCGCATAGTATACGATACTCGATGCATGCTACACGATCGCGTAGACTTTCATGCCCATCACATAGTCATAAGCTACACGATCGCATATAAACGATCGTCTATACTCGAGGCCTCGCTGCTTGACGATCAGGAGTTTGCTACACGATCAGCTGCAAGGGTTCTTGGTGGAGAGATCAAGGTGAGCGGTTCAAGACCCAGTTCACTTGTTCCAAACTGGTGAACTCATTTTTGGAATAAGTTAGCCTTTAATTTCTGGTTTTGAGATTGTCTATCTCAGTCCGTCAACTTTAGCTTTAAATATACATGTGATGTATGTTTATTTTATATGCTATAATGTATGTCATATAGTTTTAAAACCCACCATAGGTTATGCATTTATTTTCATGCATCATTTTATATTATAAGTGTTATAATATATTAGTGTGCATGATTTAAATTACATAAAGCATGCTCATGCATCATATAATATAAGAGTTATAGTATATGTATCCATGCATTATAGCATATCCTATTACAATGTACCATAACGTAGTGAAAATAGTCAGGATCCATAAGCACTCTAATTCATTAATTTTGGCAGAAATGAAAGCATGCTTCAGTAGAAATAAATGGGTTTCAAGACATACCTTTGAAGAACTTCCTCTAAGCTTGAATCCAGCTGCAATTCTCCTCTAAATCTTGTTGTAGACCACCCCAAGAGCTTCCCTACTATCCTCTTGATGCTTTAGATTGAGTTATGAGACTCAAAATAAGCCTGAATTAAGGGAATATGGAGACTAACTCACTGCAAGAACCCAAAATGAAGAACATCTTTCTTCTCATGAAAATTTTCAGAAAAATTGATCAGTTGCCTTGCTTTAAAAACACTTCAATCTCTTCAATATATTGCAGACATTCATGCAAACAGATCTGTTGCATGAGATGTAACTCATGCTTGGAGTAAATGAAGACCAAGAAGGTGGGTTGTTAATGAGCTACTTGGAAGAAGACAATGGAAAAAATAAATTTTCCATTATGTGTTTTTTCTCTCTTTTTCAATTTCTCAAATATTGATTTCATAAATCAATTATTTTAATAAAATTGAAAATATTATTAATTTTACAAAATTAATTTCATAAATTAATTTTCTTAATAAAATTAATAAATAATTATTTAAACAATTTAAATAATTCTAATTAATTTAATATCAAATATTAAATTAATTTTTACATAATTCCATCTTCAAATATTTAAATCATATTTAAATATTATTTCTCCAATTTCATTTAATTCTAATTTAAACACTTCAAATTAACTTATCACGCTACTCTAGAGCTAATCCATTTACGAGCTAGTAGGGGGACCTCACGGACCTACACATCATGGGCTCCAACAATCCTAGATTAATCGGCTAAACTCATTAGAGCGATCTAACCCTCATTCGTTAACTAATGGGCGATTTTACTAAAGCCCATAGCTGAACTCCCCTCATTGTAGATATATTATGTTCACTCGATATAACCATGATTAATAAGTTAATCCTTCACATGTTGTTCGTAATAACGGCTGGGTCGAATCTCTGTTTTACCCCTGAAATTACCTCTTGTTCCTTAAGTCCCACGGATCCCCTAATGAATAATTGATTTGTGATCCAATCAACAAATCGAATCCCTCTCAGGCCAGTGAGAGGGTGAGGCCTCTAGTTCAAGATCTAGAATCAGCACTTGAAGGGAACAACCTCTCTACTAACCTTAATTGGGTAGGAGTGAATTCCATCTTGTACCCTATGTCCCAGCTATTCATCCGGTCTTATCCCAAAATGGTAAGCTTATTGAGCAAAGATAGTTGGTCTACTCTCACTGTTTACAGATAATCCTAAACAAACAGGAGTTCATAGTTAGCTCAAGATTAAGGTCAAGTTACCTAGGTCATGACTTTGAAATAGTCAATCTTAAATAGTAAACAAATTATAAAGTAGGAGTGACTAGTTTCATGATCCGATCTTGCACGAAACTCATTTGCGCAAGATGCCCCTACTCCCCATGTCCCAACATGAACGAATTAGGATTACTTCATTTGTAGTACTTTACAACTCTTTGTAACAACTACAGAGTAGGCCACATCTAATAGTGTTATCAGAATACGATATCCAACCTTATTCATATACGATATATCATTTTGACTATTTACTCGAACCTGATCCACTTGTATGTCTCCACATAAAGTTCAAGTACTCATATAATAGTCAAGGGACTTAGGCTTATTAGATTTCTAAAAATAATAATAATAATAATATATTCAATAACAACTTTATTGAATTTTTCAGAATAAGTTCTATTATTTACAAACCACGAGTTTTAGGAAATAAAATCCAACATATCCATGCATCATTTATATTATAGGTGTTATAATATGAGGTTGAATGATTGTATGGAATGTATGCTATAACATAGTTCATTATTTAGTTATATAAAAGTTATATATTAGTAATGAATGAACATTGCATGAAGCATGACGCTACTTTAGGTTACATTATAAATGTTATAATCAACTTATGTATGTCTAGCTTGCAATGGTTGGTTTTAATTGTTTCGTTTCTTATAAGTGTTATAATAAATGAAATTAGAATTAAAATCAATAATAAAGAGTTGCATGCAAACCTTAGGCTATAATCATTTTCTAAAAGTGTTTTAAAATTTGGTTGAGATACCTAATATCATGTTTCTAATGAGATTAGAAATCTAAGTTTTTTAGAATAAGTTCTATTGTTTACAAACCACGAGTTTTAGGACATAAAACCCAACATATCCATGCATCATTTATATTATAAGTGTTATAATATAAGGTTGAATGATTTTATGGAATGTATGTTATAGCATAGTTCATTATTTAGTTATATAAAAGTTATATATTAGTAATGAATGAACATTGCATGAAGCATGACGCTACTTTAGGTTAAATTATAAATGTTATAATCAACTTATGTATGTCTAGCTTGCAATGGTTGGTTTTAATTGTTTTGTTTCTTATAAGTGTTATAATAAATGAAATTAGAATTAAAATCAATAATAAAGAGTTGCATGCAAACCTTAGGCTATAATCATTTTCTAAAAGTGTTTTAAAATTTGGTTGAGATACCTAATATCATGTTTCTAATGAGATTAGAAATCTAAGTTTTTTAGAATAAGTTCTATTGTTTACAAACCACGAGTTTTAGGACATAAAACCCAACATATCCATGCATCATTTATATTATAAGTGTTATAATATAAGGTTGAATGATTTTATGGAATGTATGTTATAGCATAGTTCATTATTTAGTTATATAAAAGTTATATATTAGTAATGAATGAACATTGCATGAAGCATGACGCTACTTTAGGTTAAATTATAAATGTTATAATCAACTTATGTATGTCTAGCTTGCAATGGTTGGTTTTAATTGTTTTGTTTCTTATAAGTGTTATAATAAATGAAATTAGAATTAAAATCAATAATAAAGAGTTGCATGCAAACCTTAGGCTATAATCATTTTCTAAAAGTGTTTTAAAATTTGATTGAGATACCTAAGATCATGTTTCTAATGAGATTAGAAATCTAAGTTTTTTAGAATAAGTTCTATTGTTTACAAACCACAAGTTTTAGGACATAAAACCCAACATATTCATGCATCATTTATATTATAAGTGTTATAATATAAGGTTGAATGATTGTATGGAATGTATGCCATAGCATAGTTCATTATTTAGTTATATAAAAGTTATATATTAGTAATGAATAAATATTGCATTAAGCATGACGCTACTTTAGGTTAAATTATAAATGTTATAATCAACTTATGTATGTCTAGCTTACAATGGTTGGTTTTAATTATTTCGTTTCTTATAAGTGTTATAATAAATGAAATTAGAATTAAAATCAATAATAAAGAGTTGCATACAAACCTTAGGTTATAATAATTTTTTAAAAGTGTTTTAAAATTTGATTGAAATAAACCTAAGATCATTTTTTAATGAGATTAAAAATCTAAGTTTAATCTTTTAAATCAATTTAATAGGATTAAATTGATTCCTAATAAAAGATTAAATATGTAACAAATATATCTATAAGGGATCTTTTGTCTAAGGCTGGTTCTAGCTAGGCTGGGGTACTTAAGTCGATGGAAACATTGTACCCCTACTTGGGAACCTACCTGGAAAGGTGAATTAGATAGATTTGTTACATGCATGCAAATTTGATGAAATTCTGTTAAAGAGTTTAATAGAACTTGAGTTAAAGTTGTTTAATCATCAAAAGCAAGAGTTGATTTTTAGCAAATTAAACAAACACTTAGATAAAATCAGTAGCCAAATTTTCTAAATTAATGAACACCCTAGGTAGAACACTCGGTGGGAGGAAAATAGGGTATATGATACTTCACTTTAACCTCTACACTCTTTCTCCCTAAAAGTTCACACCGTGAGATCTACTCTCAGCCTCGAGCCACCATAGGTGTTTCCCTATGGGTGGCATTTGGATAGGTCAATACCAAGGTAAATGGAGAAAGTGTTTATAGTAAGTGGGAGTGGGACGTGTGACAACATATCCCTCGGTCTCTCTCATTAGGTTGGATAAAGTTTCATGCATCGCCTCGAGCCATCGTGGGTGTCACCCTAAAGGATGGTAGTTTTGCATAACTTTATTTGATCTCCAGAAATGGATAGGGTTGCTTTAGTCTCTTGTTCTAATCGGCTTTTCTCTAAGGTTGGTTCATTAGGGCGGGACTCTATAACCTAAAACGAGGGGTTACACTTACACAAAATTGTTAAGGATGTTAACAAATTCTGGACCGAACAATGGTGACTATTAGTTACAGTTACAAAGAGTTATTTCTGTATAATGGTTGAGAATGTCTCATTTTAGTGAAGGGGCACTTGATCACCCTACGGTGACTCTTGTCCTGCCTCAGTGAAGCATCATTGCAAAATAGATGTAACTTAGGGTACACTGGACTATTTTGCTAAAACATGATTGGTTTTCTAAAAGTAGTTTAATGCAAGTAGACTTAATTAAGTTTTTCTTTTTCAGCAATTTAAATGGCTATCGAGACTCTTAGTTTACTTGCCGACGACAAATTAACTGGCGAAAATTACGCTAGTTAGAAAAACACCATAAACACGATTTTAATGATTGATGACTTACGTTTTGTCCTAATGGAGGTGTGTTCTCTCATTCCACCTCCTACTACTGTTTGAAAATGTTTAGAAAGCATATGAGTGATGGACAAGGGCAAACGAGAAGACCTGGGTGTATATCTTGGCAAGCCTTAACGAAGTCTTGGCCAAGAAGCATGAGCTCATGGTCACTGCATGTGAGATCATGGAGTCCCTAAGGGGAATGTTCGGACAACCATCTACATAGCTCAGACACAACGCTCTCAAATACATTTTCAATTCACGTATGCAAGAGGGGTTATCTGTTCGGGAACATGTTCTCAATATGATGATCCACTTCAACGTGGCGGAGATAAATGGATCAAGGATCGATGAGGCCATCTAGGTTAGCATCATACTGGAATCTTTACTAAAAAGCTTTCTGCACTTATATAGTAATGTTGTTCTGAACAGGATTGACTACAATCTGACTACCCTACTCAATGAGTTGCAGACTTTCCAATCCTTGTTGAAAAGCAAGTAGAAGAAGGGTGAAGCAAATGTTACTTCATCTTCCAAAAAGTTCCACAAAGGTTTGACCTCTGGAACTAAGTCTGTACCTTCTTCCTTCAGCACCAAAAAGTTGAAGAAGAAGAAAGGTGGAAAGGGGAAGGCTGTTGCTAACCCAGGAGTTGCTGCTCCAAGGGATAGACAACCAGTGAGGGTTGACAAGGGAAAGTGTTTCCATTGCAGCCAGGATGGACACTAGAAGAGGAACTGCCCCAGATATTTGGCAGAAAAGAAGAAGGCCAAACAAGGTAAATGTGATTTATTTGTCTTGGAAACTTGTTTAGTGGAGAATAATGATTCTACCTGGATTATTGACTCTGGGGCCACTAACCACGTTTGTTCTTCATTTCAGGGAATTAGTTTCTGGCGACAACTTGATGCTAGTGAGATGACGATGCGAGTTGGAACCGGGCATGTCATCTCAGCTGTGGCAGTGGGAGGTCTCCGGTTATCTTTACAGAACAAATTTCTCATTCTGAATGATGTATTTGGTGTTCCTAATATATAAAGGAACTTAGTTTTTGTAAAGTGTCTTTTAGAACATCATTATCAAATGAACTTTTCTTATAATAAAGTGTTTATTACTAAGAATGGTGTTGATATATGTTCTGCTCAACTGGAAAACAATTTGTATGTGCTAAAGCCATTAGCAACAAACTCCATAACATAGAGATATTTAAAACTGTCGTAACTCAAAATAAACGACTTAGAATTTCTCCTAAGGAAAATGCCTAACTTTGGCACCTAAGACTAGGACACACCAATCAATAGGATTGAGAGGTTGATGAAGAATGGACTTCTAAGTGAGTTAGAAGAAAATTCTTTACCTGTATGTGAGTCATGCCTTGAAGGCGAGATGACTAAAAGGCCTTTTACTAGAAAACGTCATAGGGCCAAAGAACCTCTAGAGCTAGTGCATTCAGACCTTTGTGGTCCGATGAATGTAAGAGCTAAGGGAGGTTATGAATATTTCATCACTTTTACTGATGATTATTCAAGGTATGGGTACATTTATTTAATGCAACATAAGTCTGAGTCTTTTGAAAAGGGAATTCAAGTCTGAAGTTGAAAATGTATTAAATAGAACGATTAAAACACTTTAATCTGATCGAGGTGGAGAGTTTATGGATTTGACTTTCCAGAACTATTTGATAGAACATGGAATAATATCCCAACTCTTAGTACCTAGTACACCTCAGCAAAATGGTGTATTAGAGAGGATAAATCGAACTCTGTTGGACACGATTCGATCTATGACGAGTTATGCTTCCTTACCTGACTCGTTTTGGGGTTAAGCAGTGGAGACTGCAACATATATCCTGAACTGCGTTCCCTCTAAGAGTGTTGCCAAAACACCTCTGAAGTTATGGAATGGTCGTAAAGCTAGTTTCCGCCCTTTCGAATTTGGGATTGCCCAACACATGTGCTTAAAGCCAATCCTAAGAAACTAGAACCACGTTCAAGATTATGCCTATTTGTAGGCTACCTCAAGGGAACGAGAGGTGATTATTTCTATGATCCTAAAGAAAACAAAGTGTTTGTAACTATAAATGCTACTTTTCTTGAGGAAGATCACATAAGGGAGCATAAACCCAGAAGTAAAATCGTGTTGAATGAGAATTCCAAAGAAACTACTAAATCTTCAACAAGAGTATTGAAGATCCTAGTACCTTAACAAGATTTATTGAAGTAGGTTCATCTAGTAGGACAAATCCACCTCAAGTGTTGAGACCTTGACGTAGTGGGAGGGTTGCGAACCTACCTATTCGCTATATTAACTGAAATCCTAGTTAAAGTAGTTGATGGTGAGGTTGAGGATCCATTGTCTTACAAGAAGGCGATGAAAGATGTTGATAGAGATGAATGAATTAAAGCCATGGATCTCGAAATGGAGTCTATGTACTTCAATTCATTATGGGATCTTGTAGATCAACCTGATGGGTTAAACCTATAGGTTGTAAATGGATCTACAAGAGGAAAAAGGGTGCTGATGAGAAGGTGCAAACCTTCAAGGCTAGACTGGTGGCAAAGGGTTATACCCAGGTAGAGAGAGTCGACTATAAAGAGACTTTCTCACCTATTTCCATGCTGAAGTCTATCCAGATCCTCCTATCCATTGCCTCATATTATGACTATGAGATATGGTAAATGGATGTCAAGACTGCTTTTTTGAATGGCAATCTTAAAGAGACCATTTATATGGTGCAGCCTGAGGGATCAATAATCCAAGGTCAAGAGCAAAAGGTTTGCAAACTTAATCAATCCATTTATGGACTGAAACAGGCATATCAATCTTGGAACATAAGGTTTGATATTGCGATCAAATCTTATGGCTTTGATCAGAACGTTGATGAGTCTTGTGTCTACAAGAAGATCATCACCAGTTTAGTAGTTTTTCTAGTGTTGTATGTAGATGATATCCTACTCATTGGGAATGATGTAGGTTTATTGACTACAGTTAAGAACTGGCTAGCGACCTAATTCCAAATGAAAGATTTGGAAGAGGCTCAGTTTGTTTTGGGTATTCAGATCTTTCAAGATCGAAAGAACAAAATGCTAGCACTGTCTCAGGCGTGGTATATTGACAAGATGCTTGTCAGGTATTCGATGCAGAACTCTAAGAGGGGTCTATTGCCTTTCAGGCACAGAGTTACTTTATCTAATGAACAATGTCCTATGACACCTCAAGAGATTGAGGATATGAGAATGATCCCCTATGCATCTGTCGTGGGCAGTTTGATGTATGCGATGTTATGTACTAGACCTAACATCTGCTATGCAGAAGGGATAGTCAGTAGATATCAGTTTAATCCAAGATTAGATCACTGGATAGCCGTTAAGAACATCCTCAAGTATCTACGGAAAACGAAAGACTACATGCTTGTGCATGGTTCTAAGGATTTGATCCTTACGGGATACACGAACTCTGATTTTTAGATTGATAGGGATTCTCAGAAATCCACATCAGAATCAGTGGTCACTCTTAACGTAGGGACATTAGTATGGCGAAGCACCAAACAAGGGTGCATCACGGACTTCACCATGAAGGTTGAGTATGTAGCGGTTTGTGAAGCTGTTAAGAAGGTCGTTTGGCTCAGAAAATTCCTGACTGATCTGGAAGTTGTTCGAGACATGTAAAAGCCCATCACACTTTACTATGATAATAGTGGTGTTGTGGCTAATTTCCGAGAGCCTAGGAGTCATAAGCGCGACAAGCACATAGAGTGGAAGTATAATCTCATTAAAGAGATTGTGCATCGAGGGGACGTGATTGTCACGAAGATAGCTTCGGAGCACAATGTTGCTGATCCATTTAAGAAGGTCCTCACAGCTACAGTGTTTGAGGGTTACCTGCAGAGTATGGGTCTATGGGACAGACCACGGCTAGACTAAGGCAAGTGGGAGATTTTGTACTGGGCGTATTATGCCCTAGTTTATTGTTTTGTGTACTTGTATTTCATTATATTGTACATCCCACTAGCTTTAGGACAAGTGGGAGATTGTTGGGGTCGATGTCCTAAATCTCGTAGGGTTCTATAGTTTGTAAACTTTGTATGAACAAACTCTTATGTGATTAATAAAATATATGATATTTTATTCACTTTGTCTATAAAATATGTGATATTTTAGTTGTATTAATCATAAACCAATAAACTAACATCCAAGGTTATCATTATAACATAAACATGTATGTGGAGACATACAGGTGAATCATATTTAAGTGATAACCTAAATGGTCTGTAGTTTATGAATAAGGTTGAGTACCTTATCCTAGTGACACTAGGAGTATGACCCGCTTTGTAAGTGTTACAATGGTTGTAAAGTGCTACAAATGATCTGATCCTGATCATTCATGTATTAGACATGCGAGCGGGGATATTCTATACAAAGGAGTTTGTATAAGATCGGACCATGAAATGTTTAGTCTCATTATATAACACCGTTCATAATAGAGACTTTCATTTCACCAGGATGACCATAGGTAACATGACCTGAATCCTGAGTGAGTTATGAACTCCTGCCTATGAGGGCGGTCCTTTGATTTGTATAGGTGAGAGAGGCCAAATCGCGTACTCAACAAGCCTACCATTTTTTAGGATTCGTCTGATTGGGGAGCTGGAAACACAGCTACACAAAATGGAATTCATACCTTCCCCAAAGAAGGGGTAAGTAGATAAATTGCTCCCATCTGGGTCTTGAACAATGTGGTGTCACACCCTCTCCTGATCTAAGAGGGTTTTAGTCATAGGGGGACTATGATTTATTGTTCATTAGATGAATCCACGGTACTTAAAGAGTTAGATATAACTACAGGGGCAAAACGATAATTTGACCCAGCTGTACTTACGAGCAATTTATGAAGAGTCATGTATTGTTGATTGGTTATACCCAATAGACACATAAATATATTTGTAGTGTGAAGAGTGTAGTTGTCGGTCTTTAGTGGAGTGCCTGACAGTTAACGGATGGTGAATAATGTAATTAAATAGTTTAATTAATTATTCATGTACCGTTGGAGCTTCAAGCTACAGATCCATAAGGTCCCCTTGGTAACTCAAAAGAATTTAGCTAAGAATCAGTTTTTGGGTTAATTTGAATTGTTCAAATTAATAAGATGAAAATTAATTATATATGATATAGTTAAATTGATTCAATTAAATTGATATAATTGTTATAATATATTTGATACATTATAGTTTAATTGGAGGAAATAAATATTTGAATGAGATTTAAATATATTTTCTATGAATGTGATTCATAGTTGTTAAATTTAATATAAATATGATTTATATTAATGTCATAAAATGGAAAAAAGAAACTATAGTTTATATTGTATGTGAGATAGTATTAAAACTATAGGTTATTTGTTATATTTGATATAACATATAGTTTAATATAAATATAATATGATAAGTTAGTTATCATATTTATTTTTATTATTTTTATTATTTTAAATAATAACTATCTTATTTTCTCTCCAACCACCTTAGTGGGTGGTCATTGTGTTTTGTGGCAAAATGAATAAAAAAAAATTGTTTTCTCTTCTTCCACTACTTTTTTTTTTTTACACGATTGAAGAATTGTCTATACAATTGAGATTGCAGAAATGTTCTGTGCATTCTCTCAATCTTCTTCTTCTTCCAAACTCAAACAATCTCTCATAACCAAAATACTTAAAGCCCACCACTCCTGGGTTCTCACCCTAAGAATACCAAAGACTCGTTATGGTTGTGTCTCCGTTTGGTTCGAGAAGTTCTTGAAGAAAGTCTTTAAGAAGTTGTTGAGTTCAAGGCTCGTGACTGTTCGTGGGAATTACACGAAGAAAAGTTCTGTAAGGATAATGTATCTTGAACCCTTTATTTCTTGTTTAAACATGTTGTAATTCACTTTGATGTATATCTTGTATGTTTACTGTAAATTTTGTTTCAATAAAAATGGAATTTGGACGATCCGCTTCCGCTCAAGGATCTCCTTCAATAAGAGTTCCTTCACATTGTGTCTACAAGAAAATCATCAGCAGTAAAATAGCTTTCTTAGTACTTTATATGGAGGATATCCTACTCAATGGGAATGATGTAGGATACCTTATTTATATTAAAAATTGGCTAGCAACCCATTTCCAAACGAAACATTTGGGAGAAGTGAAATATGTACTTGGGATTCAAATTATTAGGAATCATAAGAACAGAATGTTGGCTTTGTCTCAAACAACTTATATTGATAAAATGTTGATTTGATATTCGATGCAGAACTCTAAGAAGGGTTTATTACCCTTCAGGCATGGGGTTCCCTTGTCTAAGGAACAGTGTCTTAAGACACCTCAAGGAGTTGATGATATGAGACGTATTCCCTATGCCTCAGTTGTGGGTATCTTAATGTATGTTATGCTCTGCACTAGGCCAGACATTTGTTATGTAGTGAGAATAATCAGTAAGTATCAGTCCAATCGAGGGTTAAACCACTGGACTACGATTGAGAATATCCTCAAGTATCTTAGGAGAATAAGGGACTACAAACTGGTGTATGGGTCTAAGGATTTGATCCTTACAGATACTCTGATTTCCAAATTGACAAGGATTTTAAGAATTCCACATCAGGATCTGTGTTCACCTTGAACGAGGGAGCTATAGTATGATGTAGCATCAAGCAAGGATGCATTGTAGACTCCACTATGAAGGCTGAATATGTAGTTGCTTGTGAAGCAGCAAAGGAAACAGTTTGGCTTAGAAAGTTCCTAAGTGATTTGGAAGTGGTTCCAAACATGGACTTTCCTATCACCTTATATTGTGACAATAGTGGGGCAGTAGCCAACTCTAAAGAACCTCGTAGCCACAAACGAGGAAAACATATTGAGAGGAAGTATAATCTGATAGGCGAGATTGTGCAACTAGTAGATGTGATCATCATAAAGATCGCTTCGGAGCACGACATTGTTGATCCATTTATGAAGGCTTTCTTGATTAAGGTGTTCGAGAGTCATCTAGAGAATCTAGGTCTATAAGAGAAGTACATTGTTGTTATTGGTCTATGAGTTTAGCCAATTAATCTCATATCATTGCAGCTTTTGATCTGTAGGTCCACCAGGTCCCCTTATTAGCTCACTATAGGATATTAATGAGGAATAATTTGAATTATTAGAATCAATTGAGGAAACTGTATATTAATGTGATTAATATATAATCTGTAACTCAAATTATGTTAGAGAGATATTTGAATTAGATTCAAATATTTAATTCATGTGAATTAGATTCATGAAGAGTTAATTAATTATAATGTTAGATAAATGGAAACATATAAACATTTGATATTTATATATTAATTAATTAGCTATATATTAAATTAGATTTAATATATGATTATTTAATTAATGTACCAATTAATTAAATAATGAGTTATCTAATTAATTGGCATCAAGGATGAAAAGGAAAATACTTGGAGAAGGGATAAAACCCTTCTCCATATAAATTCATTCTATTAGCTCATTGAGGGCAAGCTTTGTTTTGGTGAAAAACATACCCTAGCCTCCAAAAGAATTCCTCTCTTCATTCAATCTCTCTATCTCTTCCTCTTTCAAGTGTTGGAGACCACTCATCTAACTCTTGAAATCCTAGAGAATAACAAGGTTATTCTTATGGTAGTGTTGGTGATCGTTGAGGCGACGTTCGTGTGAAGAACAAAAGAAATTTCAAGAAGTTTGGGTATCTACGAAGGTGAGAATCGTTCATCCCTTTATTTCTCTTTTGCAATTCATGCTAAGTATGATGTTTATCCTATTCTGTTCTGTTTAAGCTTGCTGTTTTTTATTTCTTTAAAATAGAAAAACCGAACATGCAAGGCATCCTCACGCTTCTGCTCGGGATTCGATCCCGACAAGATAATGTGTATGTTATTATTGGTAATCTTATGAGTTATCAGGTTAAGCATAGAAAGGTCAGGCGATATGTACCATAGAGGAAAATGATATCTGCCATCTTCACATCTCCCTCTGAATTAGGTGGGCTAATCTGGGAAGGGGTTTGACACCTTGTGTGATTAGAGAAGATTTCTTGTAGAAGTAGGTGGCTGATCTAGTTTCCTCTAATGACTTGATGAAATTGTGAGGTGGTTAAAGAGGTTTTTATCCCTCATGATGCAGAAGATATTCTAAGCATCACGTTGACCATCCATCATTACAAGATGAGATTATTTGGAGTGAGGACAAAAAAGGGAAATTTTCTGGTAAAAGTATTTATCAGCAAGGAAGAAATATTTTGTAATTCTGGTTCTGCATCCCAATCTTCTAAAGGCAAGCTTTCAAATTTTAGGAAGGCTGTTTGGAATTTGAATACATTGCCTAAAGTCAAAGTTGCTTTATGGAGTATTTATAAACAACATCATTCCCACTACTTGCAATCTTTTGAAGAAAGGAATTGATGTTGTCATTTTTGTAGGGTATACTTGGAAACTACATGTCATTTGATGTGGAAATGTAAAGATTCCAAGTCTATTTGGGACTCTTTTCTCCCGTCTAATGCCGATGTGTTTTCTTGTGCTAGGGGCTTTTGGTCTACTTGTGATTAATGGGAGTGCATTAGGGAGTCTTATCCTAAGGAGCAGCTGGGAAAAATTCTTACATTGTTTTGAAGTTTATGGAACTAGAGGAATGCAATCAAATTCAATATAGGATCTTCGGATGTAAAAGCTATCTTCCATGTAATGGAATCCTCTTTAGCCATTTTTTATGCTAGATCCTCTTTTGTTATTGTGGTTAGTCATTTGAAATGAGGTTTGCGTCGCGTCTGTGGATGGTCATTGGAAGCTTAATGCGGATGTGGCATGGTCGCAGTCTCTTGGGAGGGAAGATTTGGGATGGATTCTAAGAGATTCGCGTGGTTAGCCTATTTCAGGAGGTTATAAGTTCATCAGTCATAATAGGGGTGTGAAGGTGTTGATGACTATTGTGGAAGGTTTGAAGGAGTAGGATCGCATGTGGTACGGTCAGAATCCTTCGTTGATTGTTGAATCTAATTCTTGGGAGATTATGAGGTTTATTGAACCTTGAAGACTCTCACCTGCCTGAGGTTGGTTTTTTTATGAAAGAGGAGTGACATGATGACTTGCAAACCACCTCTTGTTTTGTTATATTTCATGAACGATGTTTATGCAAACTTGTTAAAATACTTGTTTTGCTAAACTTGAAGGGCCATTTAATTTGTTTTTATTATATTTCATGTATGAACAATGTTAATCAAATGTTTGTGGTGAATTATTCTTGTATTACAAGATTTGACTTACATGGTTGAAAATTCGAATTCAATTTTATTAAAAAAAGTTTTAAAAAATTGAGGACTATTATCAGCATTGCTTGTTGGCAAATAACCTATTTCCTGATGCCTGAAGATTAAAAAAAAAAAAATTGTTGGCAGATTGAGATTTTCTAGACGTCATGATAAGTGGCATCAGAGGTGAGCGGACATCTCAAAAAAAGCAAAGAGAAGTTCCGACGACCTTTAAAGACTGTCGAGCAATGCATGAATTCCTTATGCGTATGGCGTATTTCTAGTGTCAAGAGATTATATATTTCTCGATGCTGTATAGTTGCTCAGTCTCTCAATGATCACCCTGACAACATTCACAATGTCGGAAAAGAAATTCTCAATGTGTTTTTAGGTATCTGTTGATAATTCTAGGCACTAGGAGAGAATGTTTTTCTTGTAGTGAACATGAACATAATTCAACTGACATAAACTTGTATTACCGGTCTCTCGAATTTTGAGGTCCAATCCCTCCACTCTACTATTGTTTAAAAAAAAAAAGAAAAGAAAAAGAAAGAAAGAAAAACACAAGATCTGGATGGACATATTTTCACTAAATAATCTTAACTAAGATAATAGAATACAAAATCTGGTGAGAAATATTTCATTTATATAGTAATTACATAGACAAAAGGTGATATGTTACAGATCAGAATCAAACTCCTCCCTCTATAGAGTAGGGTTTGATATATGACCATCAATTGGATATTAACTGCAAGCTAACAAATAATAGTAATAATAGTTACTATTATTATTATTAATTATATAATCATTTTTATGATTCCACAAGGAAAAAAAAACTAATAGTAGTAGTTCAGTTTCTGTTCTTGCACTTCTCCAATGCTCTTGGTGCTGTAAAATTAACAATGAATATATTAATTTACATTGATCAAGAATTTTATTCAAAAATATTAAATAGAAGTAAATAAAATTGGACAAAAGAAATACAAGGAAAAATTAAACACACTCAATGTTAACATATATGTATATGGGCATCCACATGATTTTACTTTTAAAAACCGAATTTAATTTGTATGAATGATCTTAATTTCATTATCTTAAGTAATTTATTCAAGAATTTAAAAAATAATGAAGTATGACTTTCTATCATGGTCATAATTCATTAAGAGTGTATTAATTTATCAATTTATCCCTTCGATTTAAGTGATAGTCAGATTAATTTCGCACACGAACTAGGATTCTTCTGGTTCATTCCCTCCCATGCACTCACCCTCCTCCTCCTTCCCTTGCATTCTCGTTAAACAATCAAATACAATAGTACTCTCACACGCTAGGACTCTTCCACTCTTATTTGATTGTGCTTGCACTCCTCATTCTCACTCATATTCCTCCTTGTATTAGTCGGTTTGAACTCTGGTATGTGAGAGCAGTATGGATAATTAACACGCTCTTAATGAACTTTGATAGTGAAATGTCCTACTTCGTTATTTTCAAATTTTTGGACAAATATACCATTACAAATTGAAATTTTGGTCAATCTAATGAAGTCTAACCAAATATTAAAAATGAAAATAAAAAACGAAAAGAGAAATTATGGTTCTTAAAGAATGATAAAAAAAAATTTAGTTATTTTTTCTTAGAAAAATTGAATATAAAAATAACTTAATTCGATTTCTAAACTTTCAAAATATCTATTTTAATCATTTATTTTTATTTTTAAAAAAAAGTCATTCTACAATATTTATCAACTTGTATAAAAGCATATTAGTTATATTTGTTAAATTATTTTTAACTTACCAAGTCCAATGGCTTCAGATCCTTTCATTATCCTCAAGCGTTTGCAGGAATCCACAAACATGCTGTCCAATAACAACACTTATTAGTTCAATTATATATAATATGCATACATCATTTGAGATGAAAATAAAATAAATATTTTCTTTATTCTTCTAAATATCTTATTATAATTAATTTCTGGAGTTAAATTTCAACATAATTTTTTTTTAATTTTATTATACTAGATCGTAAAATCTTTTATTTTAGGTAAAATATTTATTAATGTAAATAAATGGAAATGCAAAGAAAAAGAAAATTACAGATATATATTGGTTAAGTTAAAAGGTTGATTCCTAAATTTTAAAATTGTGTCTAGGCTTTTAAAAGTAGTTTATAGGTCTCATATGTATTTCAATTTGAAAATAAATATTTGATAGATCATTGACGTATTAAATACAAAATTGAAAGTCTATGATATAACTAAATAATTATTAAAGTTTAAAGACCTATTAAACAAAACATTAAAAAATTTAGAGATTAATGGTCATAACTTATAACATTATCCAAGTTATGTTAGCTTATAGTTTATTGCACATAATCAAACTTTTAAAAATAAAGGGTTAAAACGACATTTTTTATTCTTAAACTTTTATTAAATTAATAATGCAGTCTATCTACATTCAAAATTGTAACAATTGAATCCGTAGAGTTTAATGTGTAACAATTTAATTTTTGTGCGTTTAATATTTTGTAACATTTTAATCCCTCGTGAATAATTCAATCAGAATTTTACAAGTGTCAAATTTTTTAAATTACAATGGCTTAGTTTTCATAGTTTATAACCACATTTGATGATTTACTTGATTAAACAATCTCATTAAAAGTTGGCAATATTTTTCATAGTTACAAATTTGATAAAGTATATAAACTAAATTGGTACAAAAATAAAAGACAAGTAGCTATTTTGTTATAAATTAATGTTTAGAGACTGAATTAATAATTTGGGCAAGAAATTAGCTTAGAACTAGAGTCTTATCTTTAACAAAAAAAGAAAAATAAATTGGGTGCAACCAAGACTTCACCTATCTCTTGTCCAGCTCAAACGGCATCCAACAAAAATCTACCGTGTGACAGTTTTTTAAAAAAAAAAGTTGATTTTTTTTTATTAGATATAAATAAAGATGGTATAAGATTAATTACAACTAATCATTGCTATCTTTTAAGTAATAAAAATTTTGGGGCAGTTAAAAAGAAAGGAAAGAATGAAAGTTGAGAAAGACTTACTCCCATGGCACATCTCCAACAAGCATCCAATCTCCATCTTTGTCTTCATAGGTAGGCACATAATCAGACCCATTTAGGACATCTATTAATTTGCTTTCATTCATGTAATCCCTCATTTTTTGTGGCCCACAATTCCCTGATATTTCAATTTCAACCCCACATAAATTAGTTTTTTTTAACTAAACTATTTTATGTTCTCTTTCATAATCATTTCAACTTTTCTTTTTAATTTTTAAAAGTTTAACTTATAAATACTTCTTTTATCTCTTTTTCTTTTTAACCTACTTTTTATCAATATTTTCAAAACCAAGTCAAATTTCAAAAATTAAAAAAAATGACAACTATGATAAGAAATTGAGAGTAAATAGGTTTAATTTTCAAAAACCAAAAATAAAAAATCTAATAGTTACCCAATAAGGCTTTAGTTTTTAGTTTTTTATTTAGAAAAATTAAGTCTACTTCCTCTCAATTTTTTTTATCATGGTTTCCATTTTTATTGAATAAAAGAGTTAAGATTCTTTGATAAATTCCAAAAACAAAACAACTTGTTTTAGTTTTTAAAATTTGGGTTGGTTTTTGAAATAATCGGTAGAAAAATAGATTAAAAAAAAGCAATAAATTTAGAGTCAGAAAGAAGTATTTATCTACTTAATTTTCAGAAATTATAAATAAAAAAATCAAATAATTACCAAAAGAACGTTATTTTCTTATTCGACTCTTTTTTCATAAATGAATGTTACTAATAATAAGCTTATGTGGCATGATATTTATACCGATTTAACAAAAATTAGAACGAAAAATTGATTATGAATTAGGAAATTTTTCAATATGTTTTGGCAACACATGGAGGATAAAAGGGTAATTTTATAATTTTACCAGTGGTGAAAGAGCCAAACATCTTGCTTAAGGCATCGGAAAGCTCTTGGTAGCTTCCGTACATCTTCAAGTCCACTTTGCGTAAGTACGGTGCGCCGTCCATGCTGACTTTAATAAACGCCGCCGCCGCCGCCGCACCGACGCTACATCCACCGTCACTTATGGCGGCGCCCTTCTCGCTTTCTTCTAATTTACTCTTCTTTGGCCCTACGATGTTCCTCCTCAACGACTTTACCGGTGGCCAACCGACAACCTGGGCCCTGTCAAATTAAATAATCAAATTTACCACTAATTTATTCCTTTACCTAAGTAATTAGATAAATTTACCGTTTTAGTTCGAAATTTTACTTAATTTTGAATTGATTTCTCTTAGTTTCTGTATGTTCAATTTAATCTTGTTTATTTATTAGTTTTTTTTTCCTCATGCGTTCCATGATTTATTATTAGGTTTCTTTTTAAAAATTTTTTAGGAACTATTAGTAGTTTTTTCTTTAAAAAAAATGTTTAAAGAGAGTTACCAATCATTATCGAAAAAATTCTTAGTATTATTTCTTCTATTAGAGTGGTGGAGTTTTGTTTTTACAAAAGATCCCGTAAAAAAGTCACTTATATTCTGACAAACTTGGAGGTTTTTTTGTACCTCTTCATCTTCTTTGAAAGATGATATTGTTTTGATTGGCTTGCATCTCAAAGTAGGTTTCCTCCATTATCATGAAAGACCTCTCTTGTATTTAACTGTTTACGTTAATATATTTTCTTTTAAAAAAAATAAGGTAATGAAAAAGACAAAAAAAAATGTGTATAAATATTCTTTAAGAAAGTGTATAAGTAAGCTATTTTTTTTTTTTTTTTAAGTAAGATAATTGTTAGCTTTTGGTGATGCCAAAAAGACATTTTGAAGTATTATGTCAAAGAAAAATGGAGTCAAAAGACATATACAAACTAAAGTTAAGATTCTACCATTTTTAAAAAATGAAAATGTTTTTAGAGTGTTGGTTTAAGAAAAGAAAAACTACGTAAGAAAGAGGTTAAGAATCTTAAGTTAGTGAGGATCTTACCATTTTTATATGGTAGATAAGTTATTTTTTTATCATTTTTAATTGATTTTAAAATGAAATTGTCTATTTCTCTAATATGGTTACAAACAAATGATAAAAAAAGATGTACCATTTTGAAAATTTGTTTGAATTTTCTACATTAAAAAGATGTTGAGACGTACGTCATATATTAGTTATTATTTTCTTTATTACTTAATATTGAGATGAAATTCTAGTAAAATCAAGAAGTGAAATTATTCGAAATTGATCGTAATTTGTCAAACAAAAAGGCAAACATACACATCCAAACTCCCTTTATAGACTAATTAAAATTAAGCAAAAGCTATGAAGACTAAAACAGTGCATTTATTTATCTTTAAATATTCGAATTTCATCTGGATTTGCATTAAATCATTTTCATATACAGTTTAAAGTTTTTATTACTTTTTAGTCGCAATATGGGTATACTTTTACTCTCAAATTTTTGTAATAACACTTTAATTTTTGAATTAATTAATTAAAAAAATTATGAAGTGATAATTTAGAATTAATTAGAATACTAATAGAAAATTAATGAAAACTAATTAATTATAATTTTTTAGATTAATCAATAGATATTAATACTAATAACTGAAAATGATGTTCTAGTATAAAATTATATTTAAAAGGGTAAATTTTGAAACATATAAACCAAATAAAAACAAACCTAGAAAAATCTAAAAAGAAAACTAAGACTAAACTTTAAAGTCTAAATATATATATGTATATGTACACGCTATTATCAAACAAAGAAAAATGAACCAACTTAGTTACAGATATAGCAAAATGTCACTATTTATCAGTGATATATCGCGATACACTATAATAGATCGCGGTAGACATGTATCAGTGTTAATGATAGTTTTTATTACAGTCTATTAGTTTTTAATTATAGTCTATCGCAATCTTGTATAAATAAAAAATGATATTTTGCTATATTTGAAAATATTTTCAACAGTTTTATGATTTAAAATAATTATGTTGTACACGTATATAGTTTGTTTTTAATAACTTTTACTTGATTTTTTTTTTTTTTTTGTGGACACGTGGGATATATCGGTCTTTTTTGGGTGGAAAATTGAGTGTTGAGAAAAAGAAAAAAGAAAAAAGAAAAAAAAAAAAAGATTCGATATGTTTTGTAGTTTTCGTGTGTTTTCCCGACAACCAAACAAAAGATTTCCTTGAAATCCGAAACTACAATTATTTTACTTTTTGTTTACTTGGTCATCATTTCTTTCTCTTCCCAACTCAATTATTGATGTCCATAAAAAAAAACATTATCATTATAATTTATAACCCTAATTTCCAAATACTAACTAACCACTATTAAAAATATACATTCATTTTTAATTCGTTTAAATTTTAATACATATTAATTCTACTATCTTTTCATATATATATATATATATATATATATATATATCACCCTCATAGATGCAAATACGTTTGAGTTTTTTTCATCTTATTTTTTTAGAATAAAAAAATGTATCTATATATAGAATATAAAATTTTATACCTTTATATAAATTCTAATTTTTAATTTAGTTGAAATGAGTTCAATTCAACACTAATTAGAAATTGATGGTTCAATCTCCATTTAGTGTTGTTGTATTAAAAGAACCCGTATAATTCTTTTTAATTTTAATTTCCTAGGCGAAAAATCTGTCCATTAATTGTTATTACCTTTTTATTTTGTTTTACATTTTTTTTTAAAAAAAAGGTAACTTTCAATTTTTTCATGTATAATTTTTTTACCTTTGACTAACAAAAAAAAACATTTTTAACTAAAAATTATTTTCTTGAACAATTTTTTTTTTTAAAAAAAATGAAAAATAGGGAGATATAAGAGAGAACCATACTTGGCCGGGGGAGGCTTGGGAAGATCTTTACCGACGGAGCTCGAAACGACATTCTTGTCTGTCGTTTTGTTGCCTTCGTCAGAATTGGTCACAAGATTTAGCTTCAAATCCACAGTTTCAGTGAAAACTCTTTTCTTCATGGCGTCGCCGTCGCTTCTACCATCACCGCCGGGCAGCCCAAGGCGGAGCTCTGTCTCTTCAAAGTCAATTAAGCTTCCCATTTTCACTTCAGAATTTCTCTATTTCTACAAGGTTTGTTTGGTTTATTATTATTGTTTATTTTTTTATTTTTTTTTGGGAGGTGAAGGAATGGAAGAAAAGGAGTGGTTATGGTTATGGAAGGGATGAGGAGAAAATAGGGGAAAGTGTGAAATTATAAAGTGGGTTATGAGAAGAATATAATATAAGGGGAATTTTTATAATTTTTCTCTTTCTTAGGTTATAAGTTTTATCCCATGTATTAAAATACCTAGTTGACCCACTCATTTTAACCAATGAAAGGAAGTTGGGTTCAATTATAAGTACCTTTGTATTCGGACAAGGGGGGGCCATGGTCTTTATTTTTTATTTATTTATTTTTAAGTTTTTAGGTTTAAATTGATTTTCTTATTGAAAAATTATTTTAAATGGTAAAACTATTGAAAATATTTACAAGATATAACAAAATTTTAGAACTATCAATGATAGATGTTGATAGACACTGATAAACTTCTATCAGTGTCTATCATTGTCACTGATAGAAGTCTATCGGTATCTATTAGCATCTATCATTGATAGTTCTAGAATTTTACTATATTTTGGTTCATTTTTTTTATATTTAAAAACATCCATTTATTATTTGTTATGGACATTAAAATGTCAAAGTGTGCTCAATTCAGTAGTAATTAACATGACATTCCTTCCACCTTCCATCTTTCTTTCTAGATGTTGAAGGTTTTATTCTTTCATCACTACCATTTTTACATATTAAAATATATTTAATCAAATTGAGTAACGTTTGTCTTTCTTATACATAATATAACATATAACATGATGATTCACTTATAATATTAATATTATTTGCGTTAAATTATACAAAATACTTCTCATATTTAGTATAGGTTAAATTACATGTTGAATATCTGAATTTCAAAATTTGTATGTATACTTGATCTTTAAAGTCTTGAAAGTATCTAATAAGTTTCTAAAATTTAATTTTATATTTAATAAATTTGCAATTTTCAATTTTATGTCTAATGTTGGACTTAGCATGCAATTAGCGAAAACAATTTGAATCTTAAGCACTCTAATTCCATCAATTTTAGCATAGAAACATGCAAGTTTAAAACATTAAAATAGGGTTTTGAAGATATACCTTTGAAGAACTCTTCAATCTTAAAATCTAGCTTGAATCTTCACTCTAAATGCTTGTAGACCACCACTTGATCTTTCATACTATTCTCTTGGACCTTGGATTGGAAGGCGGATTCCAAAATGAACTGAAATTTTAGGAAATTTTGGAGAGAAAACTGGTTTTTTTATTTTGAGTTGAAGAGGACTTTCTTCTTAAAAAAACTAGCAAACTCAGCAATTTTCACTCAAGTTTATTCAACCTGATCATGCAAAGTAAATTCATATTCTCATTACATCATATAGGTCAATATTAAAGTGGAAATTAAGTGTTAAAAGTGAGATCAATCCACTAAACAAACTTTTCCATTTTATTTGAATTTAAAATCAATTTTTAAAATTGAAATCCAAATTTCAATTAAATTGATTTTTTAACCAAAAGATTAATTTTGAAATCAAATTTCAAATTTTGGAATAATTTTGTAAAATTAATTTTAATCAAAATTCATTCCAATAATTAATTTTTAGTAATATTAATTATAAATATTTAATTAAACTATTTAATTAATTAAATTAATTAAACACCAATTCTAATACATGAATCTCTATTCATGTAATTAATATTTAAATTAAATTTAAATAAGATCAAATTCTCCAATTTCATTTAATTCGATAATCAAACGCATAACTATATTGTATATAATTACTGATTCCCTTAATTCGAATTTGAACATTTCAAATTCTCTCATCACACTATTCTAAGGTTTAGTCCGTTTGTGAGCTAGCAGGGGGATCTAATGAATCTGCAGATTACGGGCTCTAACGATCCGAGATTAACTGGCTAAACTCTTTAACCTAATTAACCAACATTTGTTAACTACCGGGTCACTCCACTAAAGCCCAGTAGTTAGACTCTGCTCATTGTAGATATATTTTTGTCCACTAGATATAACCATAATTAGTAAGTCCACTAGATATAACCATAATTAGTAAGTCAACCCTTCACAGGTTGTTCGTAATAACGGCTGGGTCAAAAGTTATTTTACCCCCGAGATTACATTTTGTTCCTTAAGTCCTACTAATTCTCTAATGAATAATTGGTTTATGATCCAATCACCAAACTGAGTCCCTTCAGGCCAATGAGAGGGTGGGGCCCCTTGTTCAAGAACCAGAGTAAGCACTTAAGAGAACAACCTCACTATATCCCTAAAAGTGGATAGGAGTGGATTTCGTCTTGCATCCTATGTCTCTAGCTATCTACTCGATCTTACCCTTGAAATGGGATACTTACTGAGTGGGCATCGTTGAGCCAACCTTTACCAATGCAAATCTAAGGATAATCCCAAATAAACAAGAGTTCATAGTTAAATTAAGATTAAGGTCAAGTTACCTAAGTCATTGCTTTGAAATAGTCAGTCTTAAACGGTAAACAACGTTGTAAAGTAAGAATGACTTATTTCTTAGTCCGGTCTTACACAAACTCTTTGCATAGGACGCCTCCACTCACATGTCTTCACATGAACGATTCAAGATCACATCGTTTGTACAAAGTACAAAGTGAGCCGCATTCGATAGTGTTTCCATAATAAGATATCCAAACTTATCCGTATATTTATAGGCCGTTTTGCCAATCTACTCAAACTTGATCCACTCTTATGTCTCCACATAAAGTCCAAGTACTCATGTAATAGCCATGGATCTTAGTTTATTGGATCTAGTGCAATATACATATTCAATAATAGTTTTCTTGAACAAAACCTCAATAACATCTTTATTAAAAATATAATATGTTTAATCTTACAAACTGTGAGTTTTAGGACATATAGCCCAACATCTATGTTCCTAAAAAGTTGATTTTTTTAAAAAAAATATTTGATCTGATTAGATATAAATTTGAATTTTATTACTAATGTAGCTCCAAACTTTCAATTTTGTGTGTAGTAGATCTATAGATTTTAAAAAATATCAAAGTTAAGGGACTCAATTTATAATTTTGAATATTCAGGTTTAAATAGACACAAACTTCAAAGTTTAAAAACAATATTTGTAATTTAATCCATTTGTATAATTTAAGTTATTATTTATTTAAATTTATGAAAGAAAGATATTTTTCTATATTTATATGGTAATTTTGTTTAAAATATAATTTGAATATTGTTGGGATAAATGGTTTGGAACATGATGTGAATCCAATAATTGATCTAGCATGTACCCGAAAAACTTGAAGTACCAAAGAAAAGAACATTTAAGAGACATTCACATTACACAACTTCAAAGGTTGGTTAATCCACAAGAAGAGACAAAGAATTTTGAACCCAAATTTATATATAATGCTAGTTTCAATGAGTCAAGAAGAGATTGGAGTGAAATTGGCACTAAAAAAGTCAAAATTCTGGACTCAGTTGTCTTAGGATATTTAAGTCTTCATAGATTCTAAGTTCGATCTAAGAGTTATTCATCATTTCAACTAAGCTCTTGGTTGGAATCAATGTGTTAAATTAGATCCATTTGTGAGAGTTTGCAAAGATACTAGAAGAATTTCTAGCTTTGTATCTACCGAGCATTATGGGTGCTTATCATTTGGTATCAGAGCATTTTGTCTTCATCCTTGGTCAGCTCTAGAGGTGAAGTATTTTTACTTTGTTTCAATTTATTTTTTGTTTCTCATTCTTTTTTAGGTAATTCAAGACATACTACAACTTCTCTTAAAATCTTCTTCATACTTGCTCTTTGATTCATAAAAAAAAAACACTATAAAAAAAAAAAAAGAAAATCTGTTCAAAGATCCAAGGCCTATTAAAAGTTATTGTCATTAGTTTTATTTTTATTTTTTTCTAGATTTTTGAGTTGTTGATCCTGAGGTTAAGGTACTCTAGTCTTACTTTGTGAGAACTGATCATTTGAATTAGTTTCATCAAACTTTTAGTAAGATTGCACCAAAATTTAAGTCAACTCTTACATCTTTGACCTAGTACCAAAAGCCTATCCTTAAGTGATAAACACGAGTGTTTTTTAGTGAAATTGGTGAGAAGTGTAGAAAGGTCATTTTATTACTAACTTGAAAATGTCATAGGGTGAAGAGTGCCAAAGTACAAGATCCTAATTATTCTTCAAGGCATGATGGAAATGATAGAAGATTGATACACGCACACGTCTAGTAATAATATAGTTTAAAACGACTTTGGCCAAGTATCGTCCTCAGGGAATTAGATTGGTTACTCTTTTAGCTACTCAGAGGTTGTTGCCATTTTATTAGAGACCGACTCATGATGTAAATTAATTAAACTAGACTAAAAAAGAAATAAAGTGATCTAATATGAAGATTATCAACAAAGAGATGTTTTAGGTAATAGATTTCATCAAAGGCACCATTGAACACAATTACTTAGCTCTTGAAATAATTAACAAAACATCTAGATCTAGAAGTCTTTTATCTTAATTGAATCTTTTGTAAACAATATTTTCATTCATTTAATTACTAATTACTAATCACTTGAAACTAGATAATTAAGCAAAGTATTAAGACTCATCATTAACAATCTCTACCGTTATTCGACTACTCTAAGTGTTTTCAAATGATAGTCTAGCATGCATGATCTAATCTAAACTCTACGCATTAAAGCAAGATTTAAATCATGAAATCATTTAAATATTGATCAAACATTCAAAAGCATTAAGAATGGTCATGCAAGAAAGCGTATATGCAAACTATCATTCAAGAAGCAAAGTGTTCAACAATTAAACCTATGAATTCATCTAATCCTAAACTATGTGAAGTTTATCCTAACATGACTTCCATAGATAGAACTATATCAAGAATACTATAATACATAAACTAATTCAAGAATACAAAAGGGAAAGAAGAGTTATCTGGCTTCCGATTGTGTCTCTAGATGGAATTAGCCCTCAAATGATGTTTGATCTCTCTGGCATCAAGAATACTCTATACTCTGCTCTAAACTCTCTCTAGGCCTAATAAACTCCAAAATTTGATGTGATGACCTACCAAAAATCCTAGATTAAATAGGAAATCTTTTCCAAAAATTGTAAGAAATTTTCTTTTTTGCAGCACTGACGCTGAGACACAACGCTCTCATTTTTCCTTGCACAACAACAATTTTCCTATTGCAGCGCCACACGGCACTTTGCCTAGTGTTGCAATGCTTTTCACCTAATGCAACAACGCTTCTTGGTAGTACCGCGGCACTCCATTACCTATTGAAGTATTTGGTGTCAAACTAAGAATGGAATCTAATTGCATGTTGAAGGAGAATAAAACCTAGCTTCATGGAGTTGAAGGGAGGTTCATACAAGAGAACTTTTTTCTTATGAAGAATGAGTTCTTCTTCTCTTTGACACAAAAAACCAGTTTTTCTCTAAAGTTCCTTAAAATCATTCCCATTTTGGATCCCACAATCTAATATAAGGTCCAAAAAGGTAGTAGAGAAGATCAAGTAGTGGTCTACAAGGTGTTGGAGAGGAAATTCAAGCTGAATTTAAAGAAAGTGAAGGGTTCTTCAAAGGTATTCTTAAAAAACCCTACTTCTTTGTTATGAACAAGCTTGCTTTGATTCTAAAATTAATAGAATTAGAGTACTTAAGATCCTAATTGCTTCCACTTGTTGATCGTTAACATCAACAACTGGTATCAGAGCATGATTTAAACACTCAATTTTTTGTTAATTTAGCTTAGTGGGTGTTTTTCATAAGTTGAATGAAATGGTGCTGATATGGATATTTTTTCAGTTTTGGCATTAAATTCCTATTCAATTTTGTTGTAATTGTTGTAATTGGCTCTTTATTTATGGGCCTTAATGTGTGATTAAGTGTTTTTAAATTTATTAGAGTCAATAGAGTTGTAAGTAGGTTGTAATTGAAAAAGATTTGAAGCAAGCTCAATAGCAGGTTATAGTAGGAAAAGCTTCTACCTCGCAATGTTGCAACGACAGCCCAGCAAAAGAGAAAAGCCTCAAAATGTTGCAAAGTTGTTTATCAGCCAAATCAGAACGTGCACGCACTGACTAGTGTTCTAGGCAGTTGGATTGGTCGATTTGACTTATTCAGGTCCAGTTCAGCAAGATTTTGATCGATTTAGCCCAATTTCAAGCCTTAAAGGTCCGGTTCGTGTGATTTGGAGCCGATTCGAGCTAGTCAGGCAGTCCAATGCTGGTTCAATGTAGTTTTTAATTATTATTGTGATAATTTAGGTTGTTTGCTTGCTTAGGATGCCAAAACTGGTCCATATTAATGTGTATTTAATTATTTATTCATTTTGAATGTATGTTATAATTAAATAAATCTTGTATGTGCATATATTATACCATGTAGATTTAAAATCCCACCATAGGATGCATATAGCATGTATTGAAAGTATGTTATAAATGATTATAATATATAGTATGTATGTGTTAGGGTTTCATGTTTTTAATATAAAGTTTTATATTAAATTGTCAAATGACCTGATGAATGTTATGGATTGGAAGTATGTCTATATTTTATAAAGTGTGAAAAATGAATTAGACATTTAAAATCTATAACAAAGATAAGATGCATGCTCACTTAGGGTTAACAAATAACGACTTGTTTTGAATAGTTAAAATAGGTCGTTATCTTATAAAACTATGGTTACAAACTCACTCAAACTAAATTCTATCTAAGGTTGGAGGTATTTAAGTTGACGGTTTATGGAACACCTGCTACATAAGGATTTTAGTCAATTCTTAAGCGTTATTAACCCGATTTTATGAGCATGTGTGAGTGATGTGAGGTAGTAAAATGGTTTATCACTTATACATCGTAGGTTAAATCCAAATATGAACGTTATACTTGGATAATCACCTGTAAAAGTTAAACAACATGCAGCGGAAGTATCAGGATTCATAAGCATTCTAATTCACTAATTTTGGTAAAAACTAAAGCATGCTCTTCATAAAAATGGGTTTTCGGAACATACCTTTGATGGACTCTCCAAGAAAACGTCTGTTCAGCTGCTGTCTTCACTTGATATCAACGTGAACCACCTCAAAGCCTTCCTTACTATACTCTTGGAGCTTTAGGTAGAGTTGTGGGACTCAAGAACAGCTTGAAGATGTGAAGAAATAAGAAAAACCCACAGTAGCAAATTGAAGAGGACAGTTTCTTCTTCACCGAAATTTTCTCTTCAAAATTCTGTATTCTTCTTCTTCTCCAACAACTCCAATCTTCTTTATATATTTAGATGAATATGTAAAGAGATGGAGTACATGGCTTGCAGCTCATGCTTGGAGAATCAAAGTAGAGAAGATAATGGTTTGTGTGTGAGCATAAAGATGATGGTAATGGAGAAAACTCATTTTCCATTTTGTGCAACCATGCAAAGTGATTTTCCATTTTCTTTTTAAAACACATTATGACTTTTAAATAATTTTAATTTAAAAATTTATTTTCTTAAATTAATTTTAAGAAATTAATTAATTTAATATCAAATATTAAATTAATTTTTTGCACAATAATCATCTTCATATATTTAAATCATATTTAAATATTTATTCTCTCATTTCGTTTAATTTGAACGTTTCATATTAATTTCTCAA
The DNA here is from genome assembly GCF_027475165.1 of Benincasa hispida. Taxonomy (NCBI): domain Eukaryota; kingdom Viridiplantae; phylum Streptophyta; class Magnoliopsida; order Cucurbitales; family Cucurbitaceae; genus Benincasa; species Benincasa hispida. Next base: position 31,377,030 of record NC_143479.1, read on the forward strand.
GCTACCCTAAACCTTACCCATTTACGAGCTAATAGGGGGATCTCATGGACCTACAGATCATGGGCTCCAACGATCCGAGATTAATCGGCTAAACTCATTAGACCGATCTAACCCCCATTCGTTAACTAATGGGTGATTCCACTAAAGCTCATAACTGAACTCCTCTCACTGTAGATATATTATGTCCACTCGATATAACCATGATTAGTAAGTTAACCCTTCACAAGTTTCTCATAATAATGGCTAGATCAAATCTCTGTTTTAACCCCGAAATTACCTCTTGTTCCTTAAGATCCACTGATCCCTTAATGAACAATTGATTTGTGATCCAATTAAGAAATCGAATCCTTCTCAGGCCATGAGAGAGTGAGACCTCTTATTCAAGACCCAGAATCAACACTTGGAACAACCTCTCTACTAACCCTAATTGGGTAGGAGTGAATTCCCTCTTGCACCCTATGTTCCCAGCTATTCATCCAGTCTTATCCCCAAAATAGTAAGCTTATTGAGCAAAGGGAATTGGTCTACTCTCACCATTTGCAGATCAAAGGATAATCCCAAACAAACAGGAGTTCATAGTTAGCTCAGGATTAAGGTTAAGTTACCTAGGTCCTCGCTTCGAAATAGTTAGTCTTAAACAGTAAACAACGTTATAAAGTAAGAGTGACAGGTTTCGTGGTCCGATCTTGCACAAAACTCATTTGCACAGGACACCCCCACTCCTCATGTCTCAACATGCACGAATTAGGATCACTATGTATGTAGCACTTTACAACACTTTGTAAAAACTACAGAGTAGGCCGCATCCAATAGTGTTACCAGAATAAGGTACCCAACCTTATTGATATATTATAGATCATTTTGACTATTTACTCGAACCTGATCCACTTGTATGTCTCCACATAAAGTTAAACTACTCATATAATAGTCAGGGACTTAGGTTTATTGGATTTCTAAAAAAACAATATATTCAACAACAACTTTATCGAATTCTCAGAATAAGTTCTAATGTTTACAAACCATAAGTTTTAGGATATAAAACCCAACAAACTCCCACTTGAACTAAAACTCTAGTGATAACTTATATATCCGATATATAAGATTGAGTTTCTAAGTTTTATAGAGAACTACAATAAACTAGGGCATCCCGTACTCATGGTTTTACCATTTGGTATCTCATACCTAATATTTCTCCCACTTGCCTTAGGTTATTAACCTCCAGTATTTCTAGTCTTTCTAGATGATTCTTAAACACTTTAGCCGAGAGAATCATTATAAACATATTGGTATACAAATAGGTTTCATATGGGGAATTTATCTATTTCTCAATAATGGCTAGGAAACACATTTTCCTCCCACTACATTGAGGTACTCTCAACTCTTTGATTAAGATGGTCTGACCTGCTTTAACAACTTTTGTTAACAGTCAGAGCTAGAAATCTTAAATTCATTATACTTTGATCTTAGCCATTTAAATATCTGAATATTTGCTGATGGCTATTAACAATTTGATTCTTAATAGAAGTTGCTAGAACAAACATAATTTTTGAAAATGAACATTTCATTTATCCCAAAAATATATACAATTTGTTCTTTACATGATTTAACAGTTAAAAATAAGTAGCAACTTCTCCCACTAGATGAGCTGAGCAAATAGTCCCAGGGACAAATTAGTCTAGCTACCTTTCTCTGCTCTCTTCAGGGACAAATTAGTCTAGCTACCTTTCTCTGCTCTCTTCTTGACAATATATCGAGGGTAGTGTCTCCTCCAGTGCCCTTCATCGTTGTAATGGAAACATTTCCCTTTGTAGCGTTATCCTTTCCTTTTAATCCAGTAGGCTTCTTCCCTGTCCCTTTGTCTTTCTTTGCTGGAATACTCTTAGTCTGCGAAGACGAGGCAACTTTAGGCTTAGAGGACATTTCTCTCTTCTCAGCAGAAACAACATTTACTTCTGGTACTGATTCCAGACTCGTAGTTTTCAACATAGCTCATTAAGCAGAGTTGTCAAGTTGTATTCGATTTTATTCATCAAGGCATTGGTACAAAATTGCAGAAAACTCTTCTTAAGAGATTTTAGAATAAAGCCAACTTGACTTCTTTCATCCATCATAGCATCGTTCACTTCAGCCACATTAAAGTGGACCATCATATTCAGGACATGTTCACGAACATTGGTCCCCTCTTTCATGCGACTATTGTAAACGTATTTGATAGCATCATGCCTCAGGGTGCAGGACGTCTGTCCAAACATCCCTCTTAGAGATTCTATAATCTCTTTGGCAGTGTTCATACCCTCGTGTTTGTTTTGCCAAAACGTCAGACAGGCTGGCGAGAATATAAGCATGGGCTTTATCATTAGCTCTGATCCATTAATCAAACACTTCCCGAATAGTTTGGTTGGTATTTGAGCTAGGAATAGGAGGACATTCCTCCATTAAGACAAATATCAAATCGTCTATCATGAGTATTGTATTCAAATTTGATTTCCAGTTTACATAATTGTCCCCAATTAGTTTTTCCGAAGCCAACAATTGTATAATAGAATTCGTCATCCTGAAATTATAAACAAATTTTATAAGTGAATTGCTTTTAAATCCAATCAAGTTTTAGCAAAGTGATAATGTACCCATAATCATTATTTTTGCAACGATACTTAAGTGATTTAAAACAAATGCTATCGTGGGGCAGTCAAGAATTCCTTCACAAAAGTAAGACAGGCCTTGACCAAATACTATCTCCAGAATAACTCATATTCCGATAGTCATTTAGTTATCGTTTTCGGTCAAGATTATTACTAACACTTAGTAAGTCTTGTAAGTGTAGACCCGCCATTTTCAGATCTTACAAAACGGTATGAATATGCCTCCGAAATAGAAGACAATACCTAAGACAGAACTATAAGACCCTATTCATTTTACTGAAGCCTGAGTTGTTCCAAATCCTATGTTACAACCCTCCATAGGGATCACCGCAGTTAACGACTAGCTAGTACCGCATGAAAAGACAGCGGACACAACATAAGAATCTCACGGTTCAAACTAATGAAGGAGACCGTAGGATAGTGTTGACACATTTTCTTCACCCACTTACTATGAACGACTTCCCCCATTCACCTTACTATTGACTCATGCAAACACTTTTCGTATGGAGTAGTCGAGGTAAAATTGACAAGAAGCTGAGCATGGATCTCACGGTGTCAACTCTTGAGAATGTGAGAGCTAATACCTTTTATTCTCCCACTGAAGTATTCTAAATGTTTGGGTATTTTACTTAGGCAAGATGGCTAATTTCATACAACCTAAGTCTAAGTAGTTTATCTAAATATTACTTTTATAATTGGATTTAACCTACAATATCTAGGTGATAAACCATTTTATTATCTCACGTCGCTCACGAATGCTCAAAAAATCGGTTACCATCGCTCAATTATTCGGCTATAATCCCCAGTTAGTTGGTGTTCCGTAGACCGTCAACCTAAATACCCCCAACCTTTGACAGGATTATATACCAATTGAGTTTGTAACTATAGTTTTACAAGTTTAACAACCTATTTTAACTATTAAAACAAGTAGTTAACCTAAGTGAGCATGCAACTGTTCTTTATTATGGATTTTAAACATCTAACAAATTTTATAACAACTTACAAAATTTAGACATGCTTAACATCCACAACAAACAACGAAGGTATCTAATATAATTATTATATTAAAGATAACCCTAACATGCATACTATATATCATAACAATTATAACATATTGTCAATGCATGTAACATGCTTCCTACGGTGGGGTTTTAAATCTACATGGCATATTGTATGCATATACATGAATTTATTTAATTATCACATACATCTCATGTATAAACGATTAAATATTAACTGTTATGGTTTCATTTTGACATAAACAAGCAAATAGATAGCTAACTATTACAAACAACTTCAATCTTTTCTTCCCATCGTGTAACATTTGGAGCTAAACGATCGTTTAGCAACTGGACCTCAGCAACAAATTTAAGCAGAAGCTGAAAACTCTAGAACAGCAGCTTGACCTCCTTCGCTTGTTTCTTCAATTACATCTTAATTTTAACTCTAGTGACTCCAAATAAATTATAGACTCTTGCTAACATATAAATGCTCATCAAACAAGAGCCAATTACAAATTTAATTGAGAAATTAAAGAGAATTAAAATGCTAAAACAGAGAAAACCATAGTAGTGCAACAGTTTCATATATCTCATGAAAAAAACACCCACCTTGCCAAAATTAGACCGAATTGAAAGCTTAAAAGATGCTCTTATACCAATTGTAAGAGTTAAACAACATGTAGCGGAAGTATCAAGGATCCATAAGTATTTTAATTCACTAATTTTGGCAAAAACTAAAGCATGCTCTTCATAAAAATGGGTTTTCAGAATATACCTTTGATGAACTCTCCAAGAAAACGTCTGTTCAACTACTGTCTTCATTTGATATCAACGTGAACAACCTCAAAGCATTCCTTACTATGCTCTTGAAGCTTTAGGCAGAGTTGTGTGACTCAAGAACAACTTGAAGATGTGAAGAAATAAGAAAAACCCACAGTAGCAAATTGAAGAGGACAGTTTCTTCTTCACCAAAATTTTCTCTTCAAAATTCTGTATTCTTCTTCTTCTCCAACAACTCCAATCTTCTTTATATATTTAGATGAACATGCAAAGAGATGGAGTGCATGGCTTGCATCTCATGCTCTGAGAATCAAAGTAGAGAAGATAATGGTTTATGTGTGATCATAAAGATGATGGTAATGGAGAAAACTCATTTTCCATTTTGTGCAACCATGCAAAACGATTTTCCATTTTCTTTTTAAAACAAAAAATTACTTTTAAATCATTTTAATTCAAAATTTTATTTTCTTAAATAAATTTCATAAATTAATTTTAAAAAAATTAATTAATTAAATATCAAATATTAAATTAATTTTTTGCACAATAATCATCTTCATATATTTAAATCATATTTAAATATTTATTCTCTTATTTCGTTTAATTTGAACGTTTCAAATTAATTTCTCAAGCACTCTAAAGCTTACCCATTTACAAGCTAGTAGGGGGACCTTGCGGACCTACAGATCATGGGCTCTAACGATCCGAGATTAATCGGCTAAACTCATTAGACCGATCTAACCCCTATTTGTTAACTAATGGGTGATTCCACTAAAGTCCATACCTGAACTTCCCTCACTGTAGATATATTATGTCCACTTGATATAACCATAATTATTAAGTTAACCTTTCACAGGTTGCTCATAATAACGGCTGGGTCGAATTTCTGTTTTACCCCCGAAATTACCTCTTGTTTCTTAAGTTCCACTGATCTCCTAATGAATAATTGATTTGTGATCCAATCAACAAATCGAATCCTTCTCAGGCCATGAGATGGTGAGGCCTCTTGTTCAAGACCCAGAATCAACACTTGAAGGGAACAACCTCTCTACTAACCCTAATCGAGTAGGAGTGAATTCCCTCTTGCACCCTATGTTCCCAGTTATTCATCCGGTCTTATCCTCAAAATGGTAAGCTTATTGAGCAGAGGAAATTGGTCTACTCTCACCGTTTGCAGATCAAAGGATAATCCCAAACAAACAAGAGTTCATAGTTAGCTCAGGATTAAGGTTAAGTTACCTAGGTCATCGCTTCGAAATAGTCAGTCTTAAACAGTAAACAACGTTATAAAGTAAGAGTGACAGGTTTCGTGGTCCGATCTTGTGCAAAACTCATTTGCACAAGACACCCCCACTCCTCATGTCTCAACATGCATGAATTAGGATCACTTCGTATGTAGCACTTTACAATAGTTTGTAACAACTACAGAGTAGGCCACATCTAATAATGTTACCGAATAAGGTACCCAACCTTATTCATATACTATAGATCATTTTGACTATTTACTCGAACCTAATCCACTTGTATGTCTCTACATAAAGTTCAAGTACTCATATAATAGTCAAGAGACTTAGGTTTATTGGATTTCTAAAAAATAATATATTCAACAACTTTATCGAATGCTCAGAATAAGTTCTAATGTTTACAAACCACAAGTTTTAGGACATAATACCCAACATCACCTAGACTTAATTTGTTTATTAGCCGAATATACCTAAGTAAAGTTTTATCTAAAAAAAAATAGAACACTACAGTGGGAGATTAATAATATATATACGGTATATTGTTTTTAGCTCTCATATCCCCAAGAGTTCACACCGTGAGATTCATGCTCAGCTTCGAGTAACTAAGGAAGTGACCTCCATTCAGAAAGTGTTTGTATGAGTCAATAACAAGGTGAATAGGGGAAGTATTACATAGTAAGTGGGTAAAGGATATGTGTCAATGTATCCTACGGTCTTTTCCATTAGTGTGGACCATGAGATTCCTATGTTGTGACTTCTTATCGTTTTTAGGCGGCATTAGCTAGTCGTCTTTTTAGCAACTATCCCCTTGGAGGGTTGTAACATGGGATTCGAAACAACTCAAACTCTAGAAATGGATAGGATCTCTTAGATCCATTCCCAACCTTGACTCTCCAATTTGGTAGCATTATTGGGGCCAACCTCTGAGGTATGAAAATGGAGGGTTATACTTACAAGAGTTCTTTAGTGTTAGTAAGTTCTTGATAAAAAATGGTAAGTAAATGACTATAAGAATAAACAGTTATTATGGAGTTAGTATTTAGTCAAGAAATGTCTTACTTCAATGAAGGAGTATTTGACTACCCCTCGGTAGCATCTATTCTGATTCACTAAAGTATCATTGCAAATAAATAATGAAATTTAGGTACATGATTACTTGCTAAAATTTGATTGGATTTAAAAGGAAATTTATTGATTAGAATTTGTTTAAATTTTTCAGGATGTCAAATTCTTCTAAATTACTCACTTCTGATAAGTTTAACGGTTTCAGTTATTCAACATTGAAATCAAATATAAACACAATATTAGCAGTTGACAGTTTGAGTTTTGTTTTAACACAGGAATGTCCTCAATTTCCCAGCACATCTACAAATAAATAGGTTTTGAATGCATATGACTGATGGAATAAGGCTAATAATAAAGCCTGAATCCATATCTTAGCAAATATATCCGATATACTAGCTAAGAATTTCGAGAACATGGTTTCTGCAAAGAAATCATGGATTCGTTACAAACAGTGTTTGGACAATTAGTTAGGAATGATATTCTCGAACAAGTTTATAACTATGATCTAAAGGATAGAACCTCTGTTAAGAACATGTTCTGTATATGTTAAAAGTAATAAACACAAATATCATAGATGAGGAAGCTAAGAAAACACTACAAAGTAAATATGACTTACTTGTCGTTGAAACGTGTTTAGTGAAAAATGATAGATTAACTTGAATATTTGATTCAGGGACCACTAATCACATTTATGCCTTCAACAAGAGACTAGTTCCTGGAGGAAGCTTGTAGAAAATGAAATAACCTTTAAGATAGAAACTGGAGAGGTTGTATCAGCTAAAGTAGTGGGAGCTATAAAGTTATTTATTGAAGATAGATTCATTTTACTTGAACATGTTTATTACATTCTTGTCATGAAAAGGAATTTAATACTATCTCATGTTTGCTAGAACAAAAGTATAAAGTCTCTTTTGAAGTTAATGAAATGTTCATTATATTCAAAAGATGTTAAAAATCTGTTATGTAAAACTAGAAAATAACTTATACGTGTTAAAACCAATGGAGGTAAAAGTTATTTTGAATATAGAGATGTTAAAACAGTCGAAACTCAAAATAAGAAATGAAAATTTTCTCCTAATGCCTATCTTTGGCACTTAAGACTTGGTCACATTAATCTCAAAAGGATTAAGAGATTGGTTAAGAGTGGACTCCTAAATCAGTTAGAAGACAACTCTCTACCACCTTGTGAGTCATGTCTTGAGGATAAAATGACCGATAGATCTTCTACAGGAAAAGATCTTAGAGCTAAAGAACCCTTAGAGCTCGTGCATTCTGACCTCTATGGTCCGATGAATGTCATAGCACGAGGAGGGTTTGAATATTTCATCAGTTTTATTGATAATTATTCAAGATATGACTATATTTACCTAATACGTCATACGTTTGAAACCCTTGAAAAGTTCAAGGAATATAAGACAGAAGTTGAGAACCAACTAGGTAAAAAGATCAAAATACTTCGATTAGATTGAGGTGGCGAGTATATTGACTTAAAATTCTAAGACTATTTGATAAAACATGAAATTCAGTTTCAACTAATAGCACAGTACACTTCAACATAATGGTGTAGCGAAAAGGAGAAATAGAACCCTATTGGATATGGTTCGTTCAAATTGTTTGGGATCGCAAGGGCAGAACATTGACGTTATCTTAGGCATCTTATATAGATAAGATGTTGTCTAGATATAAAATGCAAAATTCCAAGAGAGATTTGTTACCTTTAGGCATAGAATTCATTTTTCTAAGGAACAATGTCCTAAGACACCTCAAAAGGTTGAGGTTATGAAACAAATTACCTATGCATCAGCAGTTGGAAGTTTGATGTATGTCATGTTGTATACACGCCCAGACATATGCTATGTAGTTGAAATAGTCAGCAGATATCAGTCCAATTCTGGATATGATCATTGGACTGCCATTAAGAACATCCTCAAGTATATTTGGAGAAATAAAAAGATACAAAAGATAATTTTTTTTCCTTTTTCTAAAAGAAACTTTTGAGCAAGCACGTTGAAAAATATGAAGGAAAAGAAAGAAGATGAAAAGTCATAAGAAAACGATAATCACTTTTTTTTTTCCACTTCCTTTTTTTTCAGCAAGCTTAATAATGAATAAAACAAGAAAAATGAGAATGTGAAGAGTCACAATAAAGATGGAATTATATGAAATGATCTAAAGAAAGAAAGATAACATGAAAGGAAAACAAGGATATAATTTTTTCAAAGCTAAAATTCTGATACCAAATGATAAAAGAAACAATCTCAATCACGTTTAAGAACTCCCTCTTAAACAAGGTGAACCCTACAACGATAATAAAACTAACTCAGACTAACAGACTGATAACAACCCTAGGAAAGCTAAAACATATTTGGCTTGAAAAGATTTGATCAAAGATCAAGAAGGAAGGAGAACTCTTTCCTAACTTCAATATTTCTAACTCTCAACAACCTAATTTATTAGACTAGATTGAAAGTTCTATAACATGCATTCTAACACAAGAATACAAGGAAAACATAAGACCTGAGAGATTCAACTCTATGAAAATTCATTCAAAATCCAATTCTATTCCTCAAATGACAAAAGTACATAAGTGTTTATACTAATTGAAAAGACACTATGAAAGGACATAATCTTTCATCTATATTGACTAAATTCATCTAATACCCCTTTAACTACTCTCACAAATGTAGATATATGAAATTAAATTAGTGCATAATTCATTAATGTTGTAGACGAATTTGGATTTTTAGATTCATAGTGATTCTTGGATGAAAATGTGTCTTTAGATGTATAAAAAGTTACAATTCGTCATCATGGGTTGGAACCTCAGTTTGGAAGTAAAGATTAAATGCTCCAGCTCTTATCATTGCCATTTATTTCTATATCACTAACCTTATAAATTGTGTTGGCACCATTAATTTTGTGTCTTTCTTCGAAAGAAAATTTATCCTCAAAGAAATCAACCTCAATAGATTCCATTATGATATTATTATTAATATTAGATATTTCAAATTTAATCACCATAAATTTATAATGTAATGACCCAAGTTCAGGAAGGATACATGAATGAACTGATATCACATTAATGAGAGGAATCCTGAGGACATGGAGGTATGGTCAAGAAAGGCTTAAAAGAATTAAAAGTTACAACCTTTATTAACAAGGCACATCTTACTTTTCGGTGGCTCAATCATAAGAACTCCAAAGTTAAGCGTGTTTAGTTTAGAGCAATCCTATGTTGGATGATCTCTTGAGAATTTTTCTCGGATGCATGCGAGTGAGGATAAAGCATGTTGAAAGGACTAGTGTTGGTTTGTGGGGACAACTTTCACTTCTAAAAGCATTCAAGACAAGCAAGGATGACATAGCCAAGTTAGGGGATATCGGGGCCATTAGTTGTCAAATCTGAATTTCGAATCCTGGTCTGAATCCTACACCAATTTCTAAATAACTAAGATACGAATAAGTTGAAGATATGTCATGCATGTATATATGATAATGTCCAATTAATTGTTATAATACTTATTTTAAGTTAGATTAAAATAGATTGAAGAAGAGAGTGAAAACTTGAAAAAAAAAATATAGCAAGTGAAAACTTGAAAAAAAAAATATAGCAACATCGAGTGGTGGTTAAGTAACTAGAGCAGATGGTAGGAAAGAAGTAGAAGATGAAAATTGAATAATGAAGTTGAGGGTAAAGGGGGGTATGAATCATTATTTAGATAGTGAGAGAGAAGAGAAGAATGAAGATTTAATTACATTTCGGGTTTTTTCATTTAACCTTTTATGTTTTTCTCATTTTAATCTATTTTGCTTTGGATTGCTCGACTTAAGTAGACTTTTAATGTTTTGGAGTGATTTTAAAATGGTTAAAATAACTTTTTATTTGCAAAATCACCGTGAAACAAGTTTAATCCTTCAAAATTAATTTTGATGATATGAAAATTGCATTTAGAAGTGTAAATTTGAAAACTAAATAATTTTGAGTGATTAAAAGTGTGTTTTTGAGTGACTTCAAAATTGAAAAAAAAAATGATTTTGACGATTTTAAAATCACTCCCAAACATGCATTTGCATAAAACCGGTTGTGGGTTGGGCTTAAATTTGAAAAAAAAAAAAAAGGCCCAGCATATCTCCTTCACATATCTAGAAGCAGATATACGTATTTGAAATCTAAAAATAAAAAAAATAAAAAAAACCAGATACTTTAAATAATGTATCAGATACGTATCTTCCACATATTTGTATCTAATACGTATCTAATACGGATTCTCTACACAATTAGAAGTGTCTATGCTTTGTAGCTTATTAGTTATCTTATGTGGAATTATATTTAAGTATAAAATTTGTTGTAAGCAAAGCTTTTCCCACCAATTATGAGGTAAACCTAAACTATTTAACATGAAATTAACCATGTCCTTTTAAGTTCAGGTTTTTCTTTCAACTACACCACTTTATGGTCAGTGGTAAATCTAGGATTTTATGTTGTTTGAGGGGAGGGGGCACAAGTTCATATACATGTAATTTTAGATGGATGGATGCAATATTCAAATTTATTAATATCAAGTTAAAGTACAAGTTTAGTCCACAAACTTTTAAATTTGTATCTATTTGTTCGTGGAGATGAAAAAATCCGTCTAATAGAATCTTAATTTTTAAAATTTTGTGTTCAATAGATACTTAAATTTTTTATTTTGTCTAATAGGTCGACATAATTGACATTTTTCAGATTTTACAAACATACTAGACAAAAATTGAAGATTTAGAGCCTCATTAGACATAAAATTCAATTTTATATCTAATTAATTAGTTTTTTTTAAAAAATAAGATTTATCATGGCCTATTGAAATTTAGGAAAATATGAAGCTTAGGGACCTAAATATAATTTTGATTAAAATACCTTTTTTACATTCAAATATCATGTGAGTTATGATATTTCAAGGCTTATTTTATTACACTTTTCATATTTTCTCATGTTCTAATATTATTCTAGTACTTTTAATGAACTTCAAATTAATTGTTTTTTTAAAATTTTAACTATGGTTAAATTAAAAAAAAAAAAAGTAAAAATATTGATTTTAAGTTATAAACAAAAAAATTGAAAACCGGACCTTTTTTTCATTAATTAGTTTATTTTGGTAATGAAAAATCTTATTAGTAAAAGGTCTTTAATGGAGCTGTTTAAAACAAAATCGAACTTCGGTCTGGGAAAAACAAAAATCGAAGTAAAATAGCTATTTGATTTAAACTTGTGTTTATACCAATGGAGCAACCAAACAAATTGATTTATAGTTTATAAACTTTAATTTCCAAGTCTGTGGTGAATCATATTCATCCGATCTATCTAATCTGATCTAAGTACCTTTACTTTCTTTTCAAATTAATTTTTAACTTTTGTCTTATATATTTTAAAAACATTATGAGACCGTTTGGATCAGATATATTGTTTTGTAGATATAAATATTAAATATATAGGATTTGAATGTTTGGATTTTAAATATTTGAGATAATTAATGTATTTCTTTGAATATGTAAGATAATTAATGTCTGGAAGATAAATATATATGTTAAATTAACCAATTCTGTATATAAAAACCAAAATTAAATAATTACTTACTTAAATGCAAGAGATCAATTAATGTAGTCATTAATTAAATTTAGCATTATTTAATTTATTGTTATATTAATTAATTATTTATTCAATTAAAATAAAATAAGTAAATACTCTTATTTTAGATATAATTAAATTATTTAAATTAATTACTAAAAAATAAATTAAATATAAATTGATTATAATATTGATAATTATTAATAATAATTTATATTATATAGTTATGATAATATAAAATATTAATTGTGAAGGTATTACTTGAAATTTATTAAGTATAAATAATATATTTGTATTTAATAATTAATTGAAATCAATTGTAATGAATAATTGCTATTAATTTATTAGTTAATTAGTTTACATTTTTATTGTTCATCTCCCAAGCATAAAAATCTCATCATTTTGCATGGTGTGAAAAAAAAATGACATATGGGTTTTAAAGTTCCTTAGATAATAATATCCTAGGTTTTTAAAACTGAAATTTTGTGAAACAAACAAAGATATTAAATATCAGTCTAAAATCCTATAAGAAAACCTGTGAAACAAATGGGGTTTAAAGGTTTCATCTTTACTATATAAATAGCAATATTTACTACAACCATTAATGAATGTGACAAATTATCTCTTGCTACTTTTTGTGAGAGTACTTTTCATGTCACATACATCATTGTGGATCAGATCAATTAAGTTATTACTTTTATCCACAAATGAAAGTGATATTCTAGTAAACTTTGATTCAACACGAACTTCACATTTGTGTCTTATTAAAATTTAACAATAGTCTTAAACTTATCATCCTATTTAAAGAACGATAATTTACATGCCCCATCCTTGAATGCCATATATCACAAACTCAACAATATAAGAAGATGAGTTGGTATTATTATTATTCTTTGGCATTTGTGCTAGTACATTCAGTTTGAACATGCCATCACTTAGATAGTCTTTTCCCATATATATACCCTCCTTTGTCAGAAAAAATTTATCTGACTCAAATACAAGTTTGAACCTATTTTTATTAAGAAGAGTTCTTGGCACAAGATTCTTTCAAATCTCTGACACATGCCACTCATCATTGAATTTTCCAAAAGTCCATTTCAATAGGACTTTCCCTTTATCTTCCACAGAGGAAGTTGAAGTATTTTCAATTATAACTTATCATCACCATCTAACTCTAATCAACCAAAAATGTATGAGTGATAAAAATAAGGCTAAATAAAGTGTAGGTGTAAGCATACACTACCGATAAAGTAATAAATCTTGGAATATTCCAAGAGTCGAATCCCACGAGACTAGAATCAATTTTATTCTATTGAAATTATGAACCAATAGAATGTATGATTAGATAGTGAGTAGGCAGAGAGTTGACTTAAAATCAGTAAACAAGAATAGATGAACAAGGGTGCAACAATGTTTCAATTGGTCGAGCAGTGTGCCTTGGCAATCCGCGTATCATACCTGGACATTGACTTAGTCATGGACAGAAAAATTTTCCTATTCGGTCTTGTATTTAATTCCTTTAGAAGTTATAAACAGCTAATGCCTATATTTCTATAGTTAACTGGATCTTAGATTAATTCTCATGTAGTTTCTTTATCTTATAGTGTCCCTTATTTTTAAGGCGATATGGCAGTCCTATTTCTAGCTCTTAGTCTCATATCCCTTTATGACATCCATTTATATCCTAACCTTCTTAGCATTAATACTCCACTATATTATTAAATTAAATGACCAATTTAACTTAATAATTTTTATCTTTAATTTCGACAAAGGAAATGCATAAGTCAAGATGATATGAAGTGTAAGCATTGCTCAAGCCATAAGACCCTACGACATTCACATTGCTGAACCCCTTAGAGAATTTAGCTCATGATTAAAGATAAATTAATAAACTTCATTAGGTTAAAAATCATAAGTGCAAGAAGATGTTCAATATAAGAGAAAAGAAAGAAAATAAAAAAGTGCAAAAAAATAAACTAAAAAATATTGGAAATTCAACTTGATGGTGCCTTAAAGCAAGTTCTCACTCTTCTAATCTTTCCTTAAGGCGACTCTCCTTTTTCAAGGATGAGTCCTCTCTTACCATACATTTTCACGGGGTAAGAATAACCTAGAGTAATCAAACTTCAAAGGAACTTTGATCTTGAAGTTGCTAACTGGGATTGTGAGAAATCATCCAAGGGTGACTGAGTTTGTGGAAGAATCGTAAGTGTGACGTCCTATGGAAAGTTGATGCTTGAAATGGGAGACTTCTCCTCCTATTGAGAAGGGTAAAAAATCATACTCAACACTTTTACCAAGCAATTTCGGGGTTGAATAACATATTGGGATGGGAAAACAATAACCTTTGGCATCTGGGTAAAAATTAGGAAATCAGGGCTTCTTGATGCGGCTGCAGTAACTTCAAAAGATGTGGACACATCAAACAAATTTCTTCAAGTCATTCAAAACTACCGATAAAAGTTTATAAAGTCAACTAAAATCAATAAAAATCCACTTTTAAGACAAATAGGATGCTCATAAGATCATTTTATCAATTTAAAACTAATTATGGGGGAAAGCACATGTAAATCCCATTTTTCCTAAGTAAAAATATGGAAACATTTGCCTATAAAACACGCATTTCATGACATGTATTAAGCTCATTATATGTAATGAACAATAACGTGTCCTTACAAATGTGTCTAGCAGCACCAATATCCATCCACCAACCTTTGGTGTCTAAAGCCATATTTACCACAAAAATGACAGTAATTGAATCATCATTTTCCAGGATGTTGGCCTGACTGTTGGATCATTATCCTTTCTT
This sequence comes from Benincasa hispida, assembly GCF_027475165.1. NCBI lineage: Eukaryota > Viridiplantae > Streptophyta > Magnoliopsida > Cucurbitales > Cucurbitaceae > Benincasa > Benincasa hispida. The sequence continues at coordinate 31,392,173 of NC_143479.1, forward strand.
GTGATTGCACATTGTAGCAGTATGATCATTCTTACCACAAACCCAACAATTTCTTCAAATACACTTGTTAGCATCAGTTATTGACACATGATTCACATTTTTCTTTTTGAAATATTTCTTGGGTTTATTCCTAGAAGCTTCAACAATATAAACCTTGACTTAAACTTCTAGCAGAGTTTTATCTCTTTTTCTGTTATTCTCTTTTATATAGAGTTTTACTACAAGATTCTCCATAAATAACTCTTTACTTGTGTTTAAGATAGCATTTGAAGTCTTTCTCAATCAAAGAAGGAGGAAACTTCTCAATCACAACAACCTAGAATGTCTTATTGATGTCAAATCATTCACTTTGCAAATCACTAGTGATAATTTGCAGTTTTTCCATTTGAATGACTACCAACTTTGTATCAATCATCTTGTAATCTAAGAATTTTTCCACAAGGAACCTTTTAGTACCAGAATCTTCCAACTTATACTTCTTGTTTAATGCCTCCCACAAAAGTTTGATATATTGTAGGTATTGCAATAAACAATATATAAAGAGTTCTCAAAACTATTAAGTATGTAATGACAACGTAGGAAGTCTAAATGTATTGATGCTTCCATTACAGCTTCAGTTTCGAGAGTTACAGATTTTGATATGGGTAAGTAGACATTCTTCCTTCAAAATATGAGCAAGATTCAATGTGGTAAAGTAAAAGATCATCTTTTGAAGTCTTCTCCTTTGAACTTCTCTGCTTTTTAAGCATGAGGTTTGACAATTGTCGATCCCATCATGACAGAAGTAACAACATCAGTGGATGAGTTGCCAGCCATCAGTTCAGATACCAAGGAGTTGTTTGGGGTGCTGAGTTGAGATATGATGTCTGGACTTCATATGTATGTGGAGTTTATATGTTTATGGAGTTTATATGTTTGCGTTTGGAGTGCAGAGTTGTTGTCTAAGTTTATATGTTTGTGTTTGGACTACGAAATTGAGTTCATATATCTAAGGTATTTGGTGCAGTTTTTTGAACTCTTCATAATCTGCTTTTATGATTACTATTTTTGTTTTGAAAATTTTTTATTCAATAATCATACCTATATTTGTTTAAATAAAATATGGATTGAATTTTTTATTTTATTTTTGAATTTTTTATTTTATTATTATTATTTTTTAGTAATGAACAACAATTAACCAACTATATTTATTACAGGAATATGTTAAACAAATTGGGAAACCAAAGAGAAATCTAAACTTTTGATTCCTAATTTTCTCCATAAATTTCAACATCATCAACATCATCATCATCTTCTTCTTTTTCTTCCTTTTCTTATTGTTGCTCTTTATTTTTCCTTTGTCATGAAATTCTTTTGAGTTGAGTCTCCCTCATCATCTTAGCAGCCAATGGAATGTCATCATGTTTATTCAATAATTCCACTTTTAATTCCTCCCAATTTGAAGTATTATCAGAGAACAAATCTCCATTTTATCTTTTTTTAATTATATATATATATATATTTTTTTTTTTAATTTTTTGTTCCACCATTTAACTACATACATACTTTTCCAAATTCTTAACAAGTATTTGATATATGAATTCAATTAAATAAAAATATATTTTACAATTTTCTACATATAAATATTGCACATAAAGTAGACAAAATACTATTATTTATATAATCAACAACCCACATACTTTAACAATCATGAAATGTATGATTTAAACATGCACAAAAAATAGGATTGTCATTAGGGTTTATTTACATGCTAAAAAATAGTAAAGTCTATATATGTATATAGATACATATATAGTCATGGTCAACAACTAACCAATCTGAAGTCGAAGGTGGTTTTTGGAACCCAAGTTGGTCACATGAATGTATAAGTTGGAGGTGGTTCTCGAAGTTGATTATTGAAGGTGATTTTCACCAAAGTTCATAGTCGGAGGTGGTTACCGAAGCTGAAGTTGTGGCACGAATGTATAAGTCGAAGGTGGTTGCCGGAGCTGAAGTTGTGGCACAAATGTATAAGTCAGAGGTGGTTCTTGAAGTTGATTATCAAAGATGATTTCGTCGAAGTTTGAGTCAGAGGTGGCTGCTGGAGCCTCAAGTTTGTTACACGAAGGTGATATTGGAGTTGATTGCTAGAGTTTGTCGTCAAAAGTAGTTGCCAGAGCCTGGAGTTAGTCATTAGAGTTGGTTGCAAAGGTGGTCATCAGAATTGGTCATTGAAGTTTGTTGTCAAAGGTGATTGCCAGAGCCTAGAATTGGTTATTGAAGTTGGTTGCAGGAAGGTCATCACTAGAGTAAGTCATTGAAGGGGGTTGTTGGAGCTCGAAATTGGTCGCGCGAAGGTGATCACCAGAGTTGTCATCAAAGATGGTTACTGAAGCCCGGAAGTAAACATTGAAGTTAGTCACACGAAGGTGGTCGATGGAGGTGGTGAAGGAACTCGTATTGAAGGAGATCCTTGAGTGGAAGCGGATTGCCCAAATTTCATTTTTATTGAAAACTAAATTTATAGTAAACATACAAGATATGCATTCAATATAAATTACAACATGCTTAAACAAGAAAATATTTCAAGATACATTACCCTTGAACACCTTTTTCTCTTCACGTAATTCCCTAGAACAATTACGAGCCTCGAACAGAAACTGCAACTCTTGAAGACCTTCTCGAACCTAACAGATTGGACACTACCACAAGGTGCCTTTGGTATTCTCAGGGTGAGAACCCAGGAGTGGTAGGCTCTGACTATTTTGGTTAGGAGGGATTGTTTGAGTTTTGGAGTAAGAAGATTGAAGAACACACAGGACACTTCTTGGATACTCTCTCAATCGTTCAATAATACCATGTACAATCGTGCATTGTGTAAAGGAAAAGAGAAAACAATTTTCTTTTATTCTTTTTGCCACAAAATTGAATAACCACCCACTAAGACGGTTAGAGAGAAAATATGATAGTTATTATTCAAAATAATATAAATAAATATGATAACTAACTTATCATATTATATTTATATTAAACTATGTGTTGTATCAAATATAACACATAACCTATAGTTTAATATTGTATCATATTCAATATAAACTATAGTTTATTTTCTCCATTTTATGGCATGTTTATATTAAATTTAACAACTATGAATCACATTCATAGAAAATATATTTTCATCTCATTCAAATATTTATATTTCCTCTAATTAAACTATAATATATCATATATATTATAACAATTATATCATATATAATTGAATCGATTTAATTATATTATATATAATTAAATCCCTCTTATTAATTTGAATAATTCAAATAAATCCAAAAACTGATTCTCAACTAAATCCTTTTAAGTTACCAAGGGAACCTTATGGACCTATAGCTTGAAGCTCCAACGATACATGAATAATTAATTAAACTCTTTAATTACAGTATCCACCATCCATTAACTATCGACATTCCACTAAAGAAGGATAACTGTACTCTTTGCACTACAGATATATTTCTGTGTCCATTGGATACAACCAATCAACAGTACGATGACCTTTTATAAATCGCTCTTAAGTACAACTAGGCCAAATTATCGTTTTTACGCTATAATTACATCTAACTCCTTAAGTACAACTAATTCCTCTAATGAACAATACATCATAGTCCCACTAAGACTAAACCCCTCTCGGGCCAGGAGAGGGTGTGACGCCACATTGCTTAAGACCTAGAATCAACCTTTAAGGGAGAAATTTATCTACTTACCCTTGGTTTGGAGAATGAGTGAATTCCATCTCCTGTAACTATGTTCCCAGCTCCCCAATCAGACGAATCCCCAAAATGGTAAACTTGTTGAGTCGACGATCTGACCACTCTCACCCATACAAATCAAAGTACTGCCCTCATAGGCAGGACTTCACAACTCACTCAGGATTAAGGTCATATTACCTATGGTCATCCTGGTGAAATGAAAGTCTCTATTATGAACGGTGTTATATAATGAGACTAAACATTTCATGGTCTGGTCTTATACAAACTCCCTTGTTTAGAATATCTTCGCTTGCATGTTTAATACATGAATGATCAGGATCAGATAATTTGTAGCACTTTACAATAATTGTAATACCTACAAAGCAGGACATACTCGCAGTGTCACTAGGATAAGGTACCCAGCCTTATCTATATACTATATGAAGGAACTCTTATCAAAGAGTACCTATGAGCAGAAGCAAGATCGTTCCAAATTTGTTGTGACAGAAATACAAGCATTCACAAACATACATACAAGTTATGTATTCCAACATTATGACATGCTTTCAAAACTTCAAATAAATACAAAGGAACGAGAGACTTGCCTTTGAAGAACTCTTCTTCTGTTTATCTCTCGCTCTTACTTGGATCAACACCTCTCGATGTCATTGCAACGCCAAGCCAATCATCTACCCAAATCTCTCGCTGTCGCTCAGCAAACGAACAGTCTTCTACACGAACAAGCAACAACTTGGACACCACCACTTAGTGACCTTGGTTTTCTCGAAGTGAGAATCCAGGAGGTATGAGCTCTGTTGGATTGGGTAGATGGTAGGAAGAAAGAACGATCGTCTTCAATGACCAAGCAAGTGGGATAGCTTAGAGTCTCGTCTATCGTATAGACTGGTGCTTGATCGTTTGTGCGTGTACACGATCGTTTAATAAAACAGTTTGAGCTATCATATAGGTTCTCGTGAGCTAAACGACATGTAGTGTACAATTTTGAAGCGATTATGCGATTATTTTTCATTTTATCCTTCAGTTACGAAAACTGAATGCAACCTTCCACTTTCACGTATAGTTATGGAGAAAACCACTAACAATTATCTTATAATTGTTTGATTATAAATAAATATAATAACTAATTTATCATATTATATTTATAACCTATAATTTTAATATCACATCATATGCAACATTTAAACCATAGTCCTTTTCTCCTTTACTTGATATAAATAATATTTACATCATTTTCCTCCAATTAATATATCTCATACATCATGTCAACTATATCATATATAATCGAACCAGTTTAATGAAATCATATATAATCAAACTCCCTCTTGTCAATTTGAACACTTCAAACTGACCCAAAAACTGATTCTCAACTTGAATCCATTGAGCTACCAAAGCGACTTTATGGACCTGTAACTTGAAGCTCTGATGGTACGTGAATAGCTGACTAAACTCTTTAGCCACGAGATCCATCATCCGTTAACTATCGGGCATTCCACTAAAGACTGACAATTGCACTCTTCTCACCACATATATATTTCTGTGTCCATTGGATATAACCAGTCAACAGAACGAACGATAACCCTTCACAGATGCTCGTAAGTATAGTTAGGCCAATTTATCGTTTTGCCCCTGTAGTTACATCTAACTCTTTAAGCACCATCGATCCCTCTAATGAACAATACATCATAGTCGTACTATGAGTGGACACCTCTCGGACATTGAGAAGGTGTGTGGGACCACATTGTTCAAGCCCCAGAATCAACCTTTAAGGGAGCAATCTATCTATTTACCTCTACTTCGGGGAAGGAGTGAATTCTATCTTGTTTAGCTAAGTTCCCAGCTCCTCAATCAGACAAATCCCTAAAGTGGTAGGTTTGAGTCGGCAATTTGGCCACTCGCACCCATGCAAATCAAAGGATCGGCCTCAAAGGCAGGAGTTCCTAACTCACTCAGGATTGAGATCATGTTACCTATAGTCATCCTAGTGAAATGAAATATATGTCATAAACGGCATTATATAACAAGACTATACATTTCGTGGTCCAGTCTTATACAAACTCCTTTATATAGGACGCCCCCTCTTGCATGTCTCCACATGAATGATCAGGATCAGACCATCTGTAGCACGTCACAATACTTGTAACAATCTACAAAGCGGGTCGCATCCGTAGTGTCACCAGGATAAGGTTTCCCTCCTATATCCATATACTACAAACCATTTTGGTTATCACTTAAGGCATGATCCACCTGTATGTCTCCACATACATGCTTAAGTTACAACGACAACCAGGGATCTTAGCTTATTGGTTTGTGGTAAAGAAAATAAAATATCCCATGTTTCATAGACAACAGTGAAGAAAATATCTCATATTATTACATCACAAGCGTTTGTCCAATACAGGTGTTTATAAACTACAAGACCCAACGAGAGTTTAGGGCATCATCCCCAACATTATAGACCATTTAGGTTATCACTTAAATATGATTTACATATATGTCTCCACGTACATGTTTAAGTTACAACGATAACCTTGGATGTTAGTTTATTGGTTTATGGTTAATGTAACTAAAATATCACATATTTTATAGACAAACTGAATAAAAATATCATATATTATTAATCACATAAAAAGTTTTTTCATACAATGTTTACAAACTATAGGACCCTACGAGATTCAGGACATCAACCCCAACAGGTGGTTGCCAAGTTTTTCAGCTCAAGTGGTTGTCGAACCCCAGAATCAGTTGTCAGAGTTGGTTGTGCAAAGGTAGACACCGGAGTTGTCATCAGAGGTGATGTCGGAGGCCGAAATTGGTCATCAAAGTTGATCCTGCTAAGGTGGTCGTCAGAATTGGTCGTCAGAGTTGTCGGAGCCCAGAGTTGGTCATCAGAGTTCGCTGTGTGAAAGTGGTCGTCGGAGTTGATTCTCGGAGTGTGGCAGCAGTAGTCATTGACATTGGTCAATGAATGAAGCCGTTGAAAACATTGAAAGGAGGGTGAGTTGGGATGAGTTTGTAAAATATATCAACTTAGCTCCACTTGAAGGAATTGAATGCTAGGGAAAAAGTGTGATCACATTCTTTGATTTCTTGAAAGAATTAAAAATACAAAAACTAGAAGAAATGGTTAAGCAACATACCTTTACCGATCCACAACTACAGCAAAATCTTCTCCTCGAATTAGTAGTCTTCTCCTTAAAGTCTTCTTCTTTCCTTGATATCTTCCTTATTATAACTCTGGCAAAGATCTGATTTGTGAGAACCACACTTGAAAGATGGAAGAGAATAGGAAAGGAGAATTTTTAGATAAATCTTCTCTAAAAATTTGGAATAATTTTATTGGAGAGAAATCTCTGCATAATGGCTATGGAGATTATGATGTAGTGTGTTACTATTTTTCACAAGAGATCCCTAGGGCCCTATTTATAGAACTCTATAGGGTTACTCTTAATTCCATTGAGATAACCCCTATGCAAAGATTTTAAATTAAATATTTAATAATATCCAATATTAATTTACCCAATTAATATCATATATTAAAAATTTCTAAATATTTAAATCATATTTCAATATTTATTCTCTCAATTATCTCTTTAATTTGAATCTGATCCAAATTAAATAATTATTTGAATCATATTCAATTAAATTTATTCACCCATTATCTATTTAATTTGAATCTTATGAAAATTAAATAATTTATTTATTTGAATATCATGCAAATAAATTAAATCTCCATATTGTAAATTTATAATTTGATTCTCATTCAAATAAAACTTTATAATAAAACATGTATTTAATTGTATCCAATACAATTAATATTTTCCCTAAAAAATTTGAACACTACATTTTTTTTCTTTCAATCATATTTGATCTCTGTTGGTCCATGATGAGCTAGCAAGGGGACATTATAGACGTACAAATTATAAACTCCAATGATAGAAGGTTAATTAATTAAAATCCTTAATTAAATTAATCTCCATTCATTAACTACAGAGAAAACTACTATAGACCCATAGTTGAACTCTTATGTACTGTAGGACAAGTTGTGTCCATGGATATAATCAATATAAGCAAGTCGATCCTTCACGAGTTGTTCATAATTACAACTAAGTCAAATGTCTAAAGCCTTATAATTACCTATTTTCCTCAAGCACTACTGATTTCTCTAATAAATAATTTTTTTATGATCTAACCATAAACTAAGTCTCTCTCTCAAGCCAGTGAGAGGGTGGAGCCCCTTGTTCAAAAGTTGGAACCAACTCTTAAAGGAAATTACTCATCCACTTACCCTATACGGGAAGAAGTGAATTCCACCTTGTGAAGTTATGTTCCCAGTTCTCTATTTAGTCAAGTCCCCAAAATGTTAGACTTATTGAGTCAGCAACTTGAATCACTCTCACTCATACAAATCAAAGAACGAGACCTCGCAAACAAGAGTTCATAATTCACTCAGGATTAAGATCGAGTTGCACATGATCATTCTATGAAATATTAATCTCATTAAATAATATATTTACGAAGAGAGATTAATTATTTCATAGTCTGGTCTTATACAAACTTTTAAGATATCCACACTCACATGTCTCCACATGAATGGTTTGGATAAAACCATTTGTAACTATTATAAAGTCGGTCATATTCATAGTATCACTAGGATAAGACACCCATCTTATCCATATACTATAGACCTTTAGATTATTTCTTGAACATGATCCACCATATGTCAACTACATACTGTTTAAGAATATATATAATAACCTTGGATTTTTACTGTTAATGAAATTTAATAATGCATACTTAATAATTAAATTAACTAATTAATTACAAGGTTTTAGGACAAAAATCCCAACACCACCAATATTTAAAGTTGATGAGCCACACATTGAGTTGGTATATTTTACCAACTCAACTCATGTTGGTAAACCAAACACCCCCTAAATGTCTTCCAATTGTTGGGGGAAACAATTTAATACACAACAAACTGATTATACTTCAACTAGTTACAATAATTACAGTACACGCATTGAATACAATAATAATGTTCAAACTCAAAAGTAACCAAGATGGTATAACAAGGCTTAGAAATTGAAATAATTAAAACCTCAAGAATTTGTAGAATCATTGATGATAGTCGAGACACACTTCTGATAAGCTTTGTCCTAAAGAAAATTATTCGTTTTGCACGGGCTGCAAGCATACTAGAACGATCATCTTAACAGGATACAACGACTGATTTTGGTAGAACTCCAACTTCGAATTGCTCAGATTTGGTAGAACTTTTAGATACTTGCTCTCAACTCAATGCAAGATCAAAAAGAAAGAAAGAAAGGAGAGAAGAATTCTTCAAATTGGAATGAGATGCTACAAATGAAGAAACAAATTGCTATTTATAGATTAGCAACTTAGCAACTCTCCAAAATATAATATAAAATACAAAGATACAAAATTGAAACATCTGTGAAATTTATCTCATTTGAGTTGTTACTTGATCAAACTCAACCATAACTCATTCAAATTGAAAAAACTACAAATCTAACTTTCATATATGTTAAATTTGTACATGAAATATCATCTAATTTGATGATTTCAAACTAATTTGAAGTTTCTAACCATGAATTTAATCTACGCAATTAAATCCACTTTTTTATGTTTCAATATTCAAGAATGTTTCACTTTTTTCACTACAATATAAATATCCAACAAAAATATGAACTCAGTTAACAAATTTGTATTTGAATATGAATCTCTAGAAAGAACTAGAGGGTAAAAGAAAAAAAATGCAACTTTTGAATTAAATATATGAATATGAATCTTTAATTATGAATTTCGACATGAACATTGATCTATAGAGAGCTAAAATAACAAACAAAATAATAGAAGCTAAATTTTTAAATATGGATATAGATATAAATATTAATATGAATATAGTATAGATCTCTAATTATAAAAGTATATATGAATATGGATCTCCAAAATGAAATGACACATAAAAGAAAAAATGTTAATATTTTAATTATAGATATGGAAACATATATCGATGACCAAGAAGAAACGACAGATAAAAGAAAGTAAAATTTCAATATTGTAATTATGAATATCCAATGAATACGGGTACGAGCCTTTAAAAAGAAAGGGTAAATGATGAAAAGTAAATAAAAAAGATGGTGTGAGTCCCACAAAATGGGAATAGATTGAGAATCCTTTGGTATGAGATTACATGATATGATTACAACATTGACAATCGAGTAATGAAGTGGATCCCACATTTTCTAATTTTCATTTATCTATTACGATTAGAGGTGCGTAACACATGGTTTGTTTAGAAGGGTTGGACTAAATAGTGGAGAAATTCGACGACAGAGATTGAACCACGTGGAAGGTGTTGAGACGTCGAGAGATAAAAGTGACATCTTGAGTGAAGTAAGAGCACGAATGATTTGAGGAAAACAATTAGAAACAAGAGGTGGCAGTGTTAGTGTTTGCCCTTTTTTTCAAATAAATAAATAAATAAAAATTGGCTCAAAATCAATCACTTTGGTTTTATTTAGTTTGGTAGAGACATGAATGACAATTGAAGTCAAAATTGTAGAATGTGGTCCACACTTAGTCATTCCCTATCCCATAGCTAAATAAATAATATATATATATATATAATTTTATTTATATACTAAATAAATAAATAATAACTCAACTTAGTTTTTATAATTCTAAATCTTTAATAGTAGTAAAATAATTTATTTTGAACTAGACACCCATGTTTTTATTAGAAAAAATTTCAAAATATAATTGATCCCAAATTTATCCTTTTTTTTCTAATTCTCATATGTTTTTTTCTCTGGTTACTCTCTTACATTTTTCTTTAAAATTTGTGTATCAATCTACTCTTCAAAATTTCTCTTTCTCTAACTTTATTTCTTAAAATGTTTTCTCTTCTTATTAAATATTTTTATTTGTCTAATACATTAATTTCTGTGTCATTTTCTTATTAATTTTTTTTTGTACATTTTCAAGATATAATCAAAATTACACCTAGTTTACTATATAAATCCATTATAACAACCCTTCCAATTTAATTTCAGTTCCAAAATATATATAAGAAGATCAATATAAAATTCAATAAATAGGAACAACATGGTAAATAAATTTCTGCCACAAGCTAATAACTATATGAAGTTAAATGAAATTGATAAAGAACATAACTTCTTTTAGGGAAGTTGAAGAACGTACTTGTTGCATAGTATGCATCTACATAACCATAAACTTTATCAATGGATGACTCATTCTGTCTATATAAGACTCTTACCTCCTTGGATGAACAAGATATCTTATTATCCACTTGACTGTCTCCCAATATCTTCTACTAGGGTTTTTCATGTACCTATTGACCATACTTATTACATAGGACATGTCTGGTCTTGTAAAAGTCATAAGATACATAAGAGATCCCACTTCTTGGGAATAAGGGACAACCTTCATATGGTTCAAATGCTCTTCATCTATGCTCTTTGGACTATTGGCAGCTGAAAGTTTGATGTGAGGTGCAAGAGAAGTACCTACTGGCTTAGCATTCTCCATCTTGAACCTCTGTAATATCTTTGAACAATATTCAGATTCACTAACAAGTAATCTGCCCTGTTTTCTGTCTCTTTCAATCTCAATGCCTACGATCCTCCTTGAATCCCCTAGATCTTTCATATCAAATTCTCTCTTAAGAAGCATTTTCACTTGCCTCCATTCTTCTTTGGATCTCCCGGCCAGCAGCATATCATCTACATAGAGAAGTAGATAGTCTGGTTCCTTGAAACTCCTAGAATTTTTGTAAACACACCAATCATATGAGCTCCTTTTGAACTCCATCTTGGAGATCACCTCATCAAACCTCTCATACCAGCGTCTTGGTGGCTGTTTAAGGCCATATATGGACTTGTTCAACAAACACACTAGGTCTTCTTCTCCACTTTTCACATAGCCTTGAGGTTGCCTCATGTAAATTGTCTCATTCAACAGCCCATGTAGGAAGGTCGTCTTTACATCCAACTGGTCTAGCTCCAAATCCTTTTGCACAACTAAGGAAAGGAGCAGCCGAATAGAAGTATGCTTCACAACTGGAGAAAACACCTCATTATAGTCAATGCATTCCTTTTGAGTGAACTCTTTAGCAACAAGCCTAACCTTGAACCTACTTTTGCACACCTGGAATCTTTTCTTTAAATTTGTAAACCCATTTGCATGAGATAGGTTTGTACCCTTTAGGCAAAGATAGTTATCTCCAAGTGACATTTTGATTGAGGGACTTCATTTCATCATCCATAGTCTCAATCCATTGCCTAGCATCCGGGTTGTTTAGCGCTTCTTCAAAGCTGGAAGGTTCATTATTACTCAAAGAAATGGTAGCACTCAATGCCACAATAGCAAAATCAAACTCTTGGTATCTTGTTGGTGGTACAATTATTCTTCTAGGTCTATCTCTTACCAATGAATAGTTGTGTAAGTCCCCATGTGTCTCAACTTGATTACTTGACACATGCTCACTGGTTTCAACAGCCTCATCCCCTTCTAACTCTTGATTTTAAGAGGAAGTAGAAGCTCCAAGATCATTTTGAGTCTCCACCTCAAATCTAGTGCTACTAGTCTTTGTAACTGTAGAAGATTGTTGTTTTGACATCATGAACATCTCATTTTATTTAAAAACCACATCTCTACTGTTCACACATCTATTTTCAATTGGATGCCACAGCCTAAAGCCCTTTACTCCCAGTGTAAAGCCTAAGAACATGCACTTTACAGCCCTTGGTTTCAACTTCCCTTGGCTTTGGTGCACGTAACCAACACAAGCAAACACTTTCAAGTGTTCCAGCTTAGGTGGCTGCCTTGTCCACCTCTCTTCAGGAGTCTTCAACTCTATGGATTGATGAGGGCATTTATTAAGAGCGTATATGGTGTAGGAGACAGCTTCAACCCAAAATTTTTCAGGCAATAAGATATTGGACAGCTGACATCTTACTCTTTCCAGTACTGTTCTATTCAACCTTTCAACTACTTCATTTTGTTGAGGTGTATACCTCACGGTTCTATGCCTTACTATGCCATGTTCCCTAGAACATAAATTTAATTCCTCTCCACGAAACTCTAAATCGTTATTAGTTCTCAAATGTTTAATTTGTTTAGAGGTATGCTTCTCAATCAAGGTCTTCCATTCTTTAAATCTACTAAATACTTCATCTTTGGATTTTAAAAAGTAAACCCAACTCTTCCTTGAGTATTCATCTACAAATGAAAGAAAGTACCTTGCTCCACTAAGAGATGGAGAGTGAGCTAGCCCCTACAAGTCTGAATACACATATTCAAGGATTCCCTTTGTAGTGTGCTGTCCTTTGGGGAATTGTTGTCTTGTTGCTTTGCCCAATATACAATATTCACAAAATTTAAGGCTGTCTGTAACACCCCTTGGAAGAATCCCCTATTTATATAGCACTTGTAGCCCCCTCACACTAATATGAGAAAGCCTTTTGTGACATAACTCATCTTCAGTAGGTTCCTCATCAATTGCTAACAACGTCGAGTGTGCCATTTTCACATCCTTGATGACATATAAACCATTTACCTTAGTTGCCACCCAAACCACTTTAAAATCCTTAATAATTTCAAAGGTGCCTCACATACCCCTATATTCACAGCATATTGATGACGGACAGAAATGTACGTTATTATAGGCATTTTATTTAGAATTATGAGGGCTGATAAGAAGAATATGCAGCGATTATACTAAGAATTCATGAGAAAGTGAGCTTCCATCAATCAACAATGGAAATCTCGGCTAACCCACTATTATACGTTATTTTGTGTCCAATTGTCTATTTTTGTAGCTATCATAGGAATCAATCACATGCAGGAAATCTCACCATCGCAAAGGCGATCACATAAGTTTGACGCATGGATGTTGCGACCATTAACCGCATGCATCCATCACATAGAGGTTACGGCTACAGAGTAATAACCGTAATAGAGGGATGAACACAAGAGTGGTGGAATGCGATGATACTTCGGAAACTAAGCATGAATGCATACCTTGGGAGTATCAAAAGGTGGTATTGACATTTCACCTACTACGCCGTCAGTAGCAGAGATTTAGAGCAGGTCCATCACGCCGTTAGCAGCAGAATTTCAGAGAAGAACCATTAATATTGTCGGCGATCGAGCTCTATAAATAGAAGCCTTAGAGCTCAACTTGAAATCATCCAAGCTTCTGCCTTAGGGCAGATCCTTATGATTCAAAGAAAGCATGAGAATACATTCTTGAGAGTTCTTCATTCCTTCAACCATTCCAAGTGACGACCGAAGTTCTGATGGAGATAGATCTCAAGAGAGACTACTCCACCGCCCATCCATGGTACCACCGAAAGCCTTGACATACATCTGATGGAAGCAAGACATTACCCATCTGACCCTCCATATTTCTTCTATCTATGTATTGTATTACATTGTGGCTTAAGAGATTAATACATTTTGTGATCAATGCATTTCTCTACTTCCTTCGATTCCATCTTCATTTACCTGTTCTTGTCATCTCTTACTTTCATTGCAACAACTGAGTAAGATTGCTAGAGTATCGCATACTTAATCATGCGACATAGACATATGAAGCATGTAGCAAACCATCGAGAGGTGTGCGTTGCACGAGTGTTGTGAGAAAATCCTATTTTCTTAGTGTGAGGCTGTAGCAACGCTTGTCTATGAACGGACACAATGCTTGTCTATGAGCTGATCAACAGCGACTAACTGCTCGAGAGGGTAAGTAGTTGAACTCATTAAGCAAAGTAAGGAGTGTTCCTAGAGATAGGAATAATCTTATGTCAACCATGCTTTATGTGATTACCTTGTCTTATGAGCGCATCATTCATCATTTAGGTATACTTGGGAGAGTAGTCTAAAACCAAATCTGGGCTTGAGAGAGTCAGATTAGATCTCATAAGCAAGAATAGAGGCTTAGGAATAAGCTCTGTTTGCTATTACACAGCGTATGTACCCTATAGACAAGATATGAAAGTATGCGGTCATATCGCATGCGTCTAGAAGTAGGATATGGTGGTACGCGGTCACCTTGTTTATGTGTGGAAGCACGTGAGCCAGAACAGAGACTTAGACATAAGTTCTATCGACACTATCGCATATGCATCGCATGCGTCTTCGTCAAGTGTGTATAGTATAATCGCATAGCTTGCGCTGGCTGGGGTTACCCTTGCGATCAAGCTTATTGATGCGGTGAAGTCATCCTCGCCATTTTATCTATTTTCCCATGCATCTTATTACGTGTTAACAATTTTCATGTCTTTAACTCTCATAGTCATACTTCTACTGCTCAATCTGTTTAGTTAGGAGTAGGAGTAGCGCATAGCCCTTAAACTTCAAATTCTTTTATTCTTCGCCATAACACATTACTCATAACATTTAGCTACAAGTCCCTGAGTTCGACCTCGGATCACCCTGAAAAACTTGCGATATCGTTATACTTGGTGAGAGAGCAAGAAAACTTGTGGTAGGAACGCATGATCATCAGATGCATATTGCATATCCCTTAGTTCAACGCATGACCAGCGACGCATGGAGAACGAATAATGAACACATATTTATTTACTCCATTGTCCACGCATCACCTATGCCATCGAACATTCCCAAAGAAAGGAAATTCCTCTTCAAAGTTGGAACATGCCTCACATTCCTTATCAATTTGACTAAACCATCCTGCATCTTCATGACACAGACCCTATCCCCACAGCTCTGTAAGTGTTATTGTTTCCCATATAGATCAGCCCACCATCTCACTTTTTATAAGTGCAAAACCAACCTTTGGATGGTGTCATGTGGACTGAGCAACCTGAATCTAACACCCAATCTTGATTTTCTATTGTATTCTGGTCTCCACCTTCTTTAGTAATAGCTAAAGCATCTGAATAGACTAGGGAATTCTCTCCTACAGCAGCCTTGATCTGTTTACCCCCCTTGTTCTGTTGGTTCATTTTTTTTCTTCAAGGCATGACAATCCTTTTTCATGTGCCCCATTTTGTGACAAAAATGGCACTTTATCTTGGACTTATCCCCATTGTTATATTTCCCCTTCCCATTGTTCTTGTTCTTCCCCTTTGAGAATAAGCCTTCACCTCCTGGTTGATCCTTCTTAGTCATTTGCAATTCAAGTTCTCCGACTCTCACAATTGATATGATAGCTTCTTTGGTAATCCTTTCTCTGTCGTATTTCAATGCAGTCTTCACATCTTTGAAAGATTATGGTAGAGAATTCAATAATATGAATGCCTCATTCTCTTCTCCAATATTATCTCCATTTGATCTGAACTCAGAAGACAGTTTCTTGAACTCATTAAGATTATCTGTGAAGGACTTTACTGCATCCATCTTATAAGTGAAGAATCTTTCCCTCAAGAAAGCTTTGTTGGGCAAATCTTTGTTAAGATATATCTCATTCAACTTATTCCACAGGGCACGGGCAGTAGGCTTGTCAACAATCTGCCTCAAAACGATCGTAGAGGTAAGAAGAAAAGACATAGAAATTTAAGTGGTTCGGCCAAAGGCCTACGTCCACTGTGCAAATTGGGAGGTTCTTTTTTATTACACTTCAAAGTATTACAGAACAAATGTCTTGCTCTCTTGTTTTCACTTCACGCTTACATTAATCTCACATTCGATTTCCTTTATATATGTGCAGGTGATTCGATCAACAATGAAACTCTAGTGGTTACAACACTTAACAAAAAGAGGTCGACAATGGTTCAACTGCCCGAAATGATGTCCTTCTTGATTTCGAGTCTTTCTGTAATAGTACTTGTGAAAAGTTTTTTGAGTTTTTTTGCATTTCGGTAAAACCCAAGAACCTGACAACCATTTTAAAGAATGCAACAAAAATGAGTTATCATATAACACCACCACAAAACTTCAATTGTCCATAACAAAACACATGTATTACAATTCTTAAAGTTACATACAATCAGGTGCAAATGAGACCTAATATCAAAAGGCAAGAAGTCAATAAAAAGAACATGCAAAAATGCATCAATGATCAAGCACTCCATGTTATTTAGTTTGTTTTCTTATTTTTATTTTTTATATGCCCATTTTTACTAGCCATTTAAAATTTTATGGTCTTTAAAATTTCCATAACCTTACAATTTTATAGATAGAATCATGTATAAGTATGGGTGTGTCTATATATATGTGTGTGACATCCCAAATTTTTGTGTAATCTAAATTCTATTATATTGTAATATTTTAGAGTTATTTTGAATTTTGAAATTAAATTTGATTATTATGCACGGATAATCCAATTTTAAAATTTGCTTTGATGTAGGATTTGGAATTTAAATTTTATTTATGGAGAATTTGGATTTATTTCAAATTTTAATTTAATTTAGAAAATTGAATTAAATTGGGAGATTTAGCAATTGTTTAAAATTTGGAGAAGATAATTAGTTTAAATCAATTGTATAGGATAATTGGTTTAAATTTATTTCCCAAAAAGAATTTGGGAGTTTATTTTTTTTAAAAGATTTGGGATTTAAATTTGGAGAAGGAAATGAAATGAAATCAATTTTATGGATAATTGATTTAAATTTTTTGTATAAAACATTGGGACTTGAAATCCAAAAAGGATTTGGATTTCGAAATTGGAGAAGAAAAAAAAAAGATTTACGGTTGTTATAAATATACATTGGTTTGGGGTCTAAGTTAGTTATAAAGAAGGAAATTAATTAACTCTTCTCTCTCCTCTCACAAGTTAAACATAGTAGGAAAAAAAGAAATAAAATGAAGGCTTATTTCAGACGTGCCTCTACCCCCTCTTCTAGCCCCAGCCGCCTCCTCGCGCCGGCGTCCAGTCATCTAGCCTTTGTCCTCCATCAAAGTCGTCGGCCAATCGGTGTCCAGCCACCGCTATTGTCATCTCCTCTCATTCGTCCGCTCTCACCACCAGAGCTCGCCTCCGCTGCTCCTATTCCAGACACAAGATCCGGCCGCGTCATTTGCCTTCTCTCAGCCACTCGACACCATTCGTCTGCCACTCTTCTTCCACTCACACGCTAATTAAGCGTTGCCACCGTTTTTTGTCGATTTTGCCTCTATTTTGACTGTCAGAATTGTCTAGGTGTTGGGTAAGTTCTTGTATCTTAGATATGGGATGTTTTCGGACGTTTTTGAATGCCCAGTTAGTTTTGGGTTAATTTGATACAAACCCATTATGTTTGGCTTTTTTTTTTTCTTAGATTCGAATTTGGAAGAGTTTTGGAGGCAGAAGCAGGCTATCCAAGAATACATGCATAAAGATTCTTGAGGATATATAAGCTTATCTTTAATATGTTTTAATTATTTTATGAGTAAAAACATGAATTGAATTTTTTTTATATGATTTGCTAAGAGGTTGTACGGGCATGAAGTTACATTTGCATGATTGTGGGGCTTTGTTTTATGATGAATGTTATTTAAGTTAGTGACAATTACTCTTTACCGTTAGTCAGGTACTCATTAGAGGTTTGTGATTTCCTTTGGGACTTCACCAGAGGTTAGTGCTTCCTACGGAACTCACCAGAGGTTTGTGTCTCCTTCGGGATTCACCAGAGGTTGTAATTTCCTTCGAGCCTTCACCAGAAGTTAGTGATCCCCTTCGGAATTTCACTAGAGGTTTGTGGGTACATCTCACCTAAGGTAGGGCAGGTTTAATTATCCACTAGATGGCCATCTATGAAAAGTAGAGGTTTATGCATGTCCCACTAGTAAGTAGTATTATTGGACATAAATGCTTAGCTTAACCCTAGTAGTGGGGTTACTTACTAAGTATTTCTTATACTTATTCTTTCTCATTATTGTTTTTCAAGAAAAGGTAAGAACATGCCAGTGAATGACAAGCGGAATCCATGAACGAGCCATTAGGACCAGTCATATGTTTCCGCTCATGTTTTCAAATTTTTTATGTTTTAAAATTTATAGTCTTAATGTTTGAACTTAGAGTTCTGGTATTTGAGTTTTTCAACTTTTTATGATGATTTTCTAGTTTTATTTTATGGTTTCATTGGTACCCTATTAAATGAATTTCAGATATTTATTTTTAATAGAGGTTAAATGTTTATAAGTATTTACTTAGGTTTTGCCAATACATGAAAAGTATTGAATTGAAATGTATGCATGCGTATAGTAATGACCTAGTAAAAGTTCTAGGGAGCAGGGTCATTTTAGTTGGTATCAGAGCATGTATGCAAATAGCTCAGAGTAGACATAAAATTTACGTCGATGTTAGGCGTAAAGACCTGAAATTTGAAATTTGTAAGTAGGTGTTTTTTATGGTAGCACCCATGGAAGGTGTTTTGAGGTTAAGTAGAAAGGGGAAACTAAGTCCACGATTTATTGGGCCTTTTTGAGGTGTTGGAGCGAATTGGCTCTGTTGCTTATCGGTTGGCATTGTCACCGTCTCTCTTTTCAGTTCACAATGTTTTTCACGTATCTATGTTGAGGAAGTATGTGACAAATCTAGCCCATGTGGTGGACTTTAAACCATTACAGTTGAATGAGAACTTAAATTATGAGGAGAAGCTAGTTCGAGTTCTCGTTAGGGAGATGAAGACTTTATGCAACAAGGAGATAACACTAGTGAAAGTTTTATGGTAGAATTACCAAGTCGATGAGGCAACATAGGAATGAGAAGATAAGATGAGAGCTCAGTACCCAGAGCTTTTTCAAGAATAAACTTTCAAGGATGAAAGTTTCTTGAGGAGGGAAGAATGTGACATCCCAACTTTTTATGTAATTTAAATTCAATTATATTGTAATATTTGAAGTTTATTTTGAATTTTGAAGTTAAATTGGATTATTATGCAAAGATAATTCAATTTTTAAAAAAATTTAGTAGGATTTGGAGTTTAAATCTCATTTAAGAAAATTTTGGATTTATTTCAAATTTTAATTTAATTTGAAAAATTGAATTAAAATTGGGAGATTTAAAAATTGTTTATAATTTGAAGAAGATGATTAGTTTAAATAAATTGTATAGAATAATTGGTTTAAATTTATTTTCCAAAAAGGATTTGGGAGTTCATTTTTTCTAAAAAAGGATTTTGGATTTAAATTCGAAGAAGTAAATAAAATTAAATTAATTTTGTGGATATTTGATTTAAATTTGCTATAAAAGGATTGGGACTTAAAATCCAAAAAGGATTTAGATTTTTGAATTGGAGAAGGAAAAAATAAGATTTATGGTTGTTATAAATATACATTGGTTTAAGGTTTAAGTTATAAGAGTTTTTTTTTTAAAAAAAGGGAATTAATTAACTCTTTTCTCTCTCCTCTCGCACGTTGAACGAAGTAGAAAAAATGAACGAAGACTCATTTTAGATGTGCCTCTAGCCCCTCTTCTAGCCCTAGCCGCCTTCTCGCACCAACATGAAATGATCTTATTTTAAAAGCCAATAACTTCTTATGCTTTCAAAGCATGAAATGATCTAATTTTAAAAGCCAATCACTTTTATTTCAACAAGTTATCATATTGTTTTCACGGCTTAGAGTCAATAGGTTTTTTTTTTCAATTTTTTTTTTCTGAGAGCAAAAATAAACCCAATACTTTCCACAAATGAGAATCAAACCTTTACAACCACTCTTCTTTGGGTTCAAGAATAACCCTTACAATGAATTTAAATGATTAAAAGAATACGCTTGACAAACTCACTCTAAAAGAGTGGATTTACAAGTTAAAGCACTCAACAAATCAACCTTCACCATACAATAAATCTCTCTCAAGGATTCAATGATAAGAGGAAAATTGAAGTTTGGAGAAGTAACAATGAAATCTTTGTATTTTATGGAAGACTATAAATAATTAATTTTTTTAAAAAATAAAAAATTGAGAAGAAGATAAGTTTAAATCAAGCGAGAGATAGACAAAAACTAAATTTAATTTGGATCATTGGATGTTGGTAAAATTCAGATTAAGTTGACACAAATACACGCATACATACACACAAATGGATATAATAATTCAATGTGTAACCACTTCCACCTGAACAAGCACATCTCATCAATATTTGATGTGTAACCACTTCTATTTGAACAAGTGCACCTCGTCAGTATTTGATGTGTAACCACTTCCACCCAAATAAGTGCATCTCATCAATATTATTTGCACTTATTGGATTTAAAAGACACTTATATTCAAATAGTTGTGTCCTATCAAGAAGTGCCAAATATAGCTTAAAGGACACATAGATAAATTCATTTAATATCAAATATTAGAATAATAAAACACTAATTCCTAACATGAATCCCTATTCATGTAACTAATATTTAATTCCTAACATGAATCCCTACAGATCATGGGCTCCAACGACCCGAGATTAATTGATTAAACTCTTTAAACCGAATTAATCAACATTTGCTAATTACCGGGTCACTCCACTAAAGTCTCGTAGTTTCATTCCCCTCATTGTAGATATATTTCTGTCCGCTCGATATAACCATAATCAGTAAGTCAACCCTTTACAGGTTGTTCATAATAACAGCTGGGTCAAAAGTTGTTCTACTCTTGAGATTACGTCTTGCTTCTTAAGTCCCACTGATCTTCTAATGAACAATTGGTTTTTGATCTAATCACTAAACCGAGTCCCTCTCGGGTCAATGAGAGGGTGGGGCCCTTTGTTCAAGACCTAGAGTCAATATTTAAGAGAACAACCTCTCAACTATCCCTAAAAGTAGGTAGGAGTGAATTCCATCTTGCGACCTATGTCCTCAGATAACTACCCAGTCTTACCCTTAAAATGGGAGGCTTATTGAGCCGATGCTATTGGACCAACCCTCACCAATGTAAATTTAAAGATAATCCTGAATAAACAAGAGTTCATAGTCAGCCCAAGATTAAGGTCAAGTTAGGTCATCGCTTTGAAATTGTCGGTCTTAAACAGTAAACAACGTTATCAAGTAAGAGTGACTTATTTCTTGGTCTGGTCTTATAAAAACTCTTTGCATAGGATACCTCCACTCGCATGTATCCATATGAATGATTCAGGATCACATCATTGGTACAAAGTATAAAATGGGCCGCATCCGATAGTTTATCCAAAATAAAGTACCTAAACTTATTTGTATACTTATAGACCGTTTTAGCTATCTACTTGAACTTGATCCACTCTTATGTCTCCATATAAAGTCTAAATACTCATGTAATAGCCATGGATCTTAGTTTATTAGATTTAGTACAATCTACATATTGAATAACAATTTTATTGAACAAAACCTCAATAACATCTTTATTGAAAACAAAATATGTTTAATCTTACAAATTGCGAGTTTTGGGACATACAAACCAACATTAAGAACAAGATGTGAAGAATTTGGGCATAAAATGGTGTGAAAATCCAAATATGAGGACTCTAGGGCCATTTTGATATAACTAAAGAAAGGGTGTCGTAGACTTCTCTCGACCGATCAAATGACATTTATAAGTTCCTATTTATACAACAACTCCTATTAAAACGTAGTATTAATGGCAAGACAGAGTCGATTTGGAGGAAAGCCCAAGATTGCTTTGTTATGTTAATTTCCTAGTTATAACGGTAGGTGTGTTTGGTGTGGATAGAGATAAAGTGCATGAAAATAAAGAAAGTTGGTAAATGTAATTTAAGATAGGATAGTCTAGTTCTAGGAGCAAGAAAGGATTCCTATGAAATATTGACCAATGAAAAACATACATATGATTTATGTGTGAACAACTACTTACTTAACTTAACCAAAACCATTGATACTACATGTAGCCAACTCGTTAGGTTAAACCAAGCAAGCACGTAGCCACCTCGTTGGTTAAACCAAGCAAGCTCCCAATTATCAATTAAATCCTAAAGCTCTAATTGAACTACATGCTTCAATCCTATTGGGTTCAAAAGCATTCATCTATAATTAAAACTAGTGCACTATGTTGAGGATTCAATTGTGTAATTAAGCAATTAAAGCAGCCCAATTAATTAACCATGTTATTCTTGAACCTAAGTTGAATATGCTTTTTAAGGCTTATGGTCAGCCTATATTCCTTAGAATACAGTCATTCAATCTTTGCTATTTATGTTTGATTCAAGCTAAACAAACAAGAAAGAATGCACAAGCCTAAAATCCATAGCTATAACATACATCCATGATAGGAGCATTAATCCACACACAAACATACATTTAAATAAAATTAGATTCAAGAAACATAAATCACAATGTATTAAGTTTAATAAAGAAAACCTCACAAAAATTATATAGGTTCTTTGCTCCAAAAATTAGAGAAATCTCTTACCTCAAGAATCCTTAGACAAGATGTAGAAGAGATTAGAGACATCAATTCCATGATTACAACCTAAAATATGAAAATTCTAAACTAAAAGAAGTGGAGAAAAATAGAGGGAAGAAGATAGCTCTCGACCTCAATGAGTTCCCACTTGATAAACCCTAAAATCATATGAGAAATATAAATGAAGTCGTGACAGCGTTACGAGACTCAAGCCCTCCAAGCCCTTTTTCTACAGTATTGGGCAAGTGTTGAGGCGCTCTATGCCTGGTTGCGTGCGTGTGCAACCTTCATTTTGTCCGTCAAATTCGATAGTGTCGCAACGCTACCCTGATGTGTTTCCTTCTGTCCTCGGCGCTACGCATGACATCAACCAGCGCCGCAACATTAGGCTATTTAGGGCATTTCATCCTTTTGATCTCCCTAGAAGCCTTAGATGCTCGGTATGATTCCCAATAGCTCCAAATTAACCCTAAATCGCTTACAACACTTTAGAATTCATGATTTGCTTGAGAATCTACAATTACAAAAAATTTAAGCATATTAAATATAACAAGCAAGAGAGATCAGAGGCATAAAAGTATCTCTTTCTGAAAGCTAGCACATTTGTATAGAAAAGAAGGGAAAATCAGTAAAAGAGGGCATTGAAATGCTCCAAAGCACAAGGCATGGTGTTACAGATTTTTAAGTAGTCAGATTTTAAGGCATCACCGCAGCACATTGAAGGTTATAAATTGACGTGTTCGCTTTACGATGGGGCATCGAGTTTCCATGGTAGTAGAGTTAAGACAAGACAACATTACACCATTCTAAAGAGAGTTTAAGATAAAGAGTTGTGGAGATCATTCGTTAGCTCGAGGACGAGAGTTAGAGGAAGAATGACTACATGATGTCAATGACGATTGTGTATCATTTTCATTCCCTTCCCTTTATTATTCTATATAATGACTGCTATTTTTTATTTGTTTGACATGATTATGAGTAGCTAGACTTATCATCTAGGATACTGAGGAGATTATAAACACATTTTCGTATTGATGTATTGACATTGGAATTAATATCATTATAATTGCATTTCAATTTCTCTACTTTTAATTCTTTTGATCAATTGGCTATTGAGTAAATATTCTTAGGATAATTATCTACGAGAGAGAGAGAAATTTTTCTAGGAATGGAGTTTGGATTGTATCGTACTATGCATGCAGTGATAGGTAGTTTATGAGAAATATAACTGAAGGGTGCAATGATGAGTCTGATGAACTAATTGCATGAAATAAATTACTAACTAGACGCTAGAACGAATTGAGCTCAAGAAACGACATCCTTATTTCGACTCTTAGGTTCATGCAATAACTGATAGTATAATCATTTTTTTAATGGTTGTTTGTGAAGTTTCATAATTGAATGAATATCCTATGGTATTTATTATTGAAAATTTTCATTTAATTAATTTAGTTTTAAAATTAGAGACTTAATCACTGTTGAATTTCTTTTATAAAATTACCACGTAATTAGCAATAGAATTGTACCCCAATCTTTGAGGATGATACCTAATTCTGTCAGAATTTTTATTACTAGATGCATAGGCTTGCGCTTGCCTAGTTTTTGGCGTCGTTGTTGGGATTTAATGTGTAGAATTTTCTTTATTATTATTATTATTATTATTCCAAATATAGACAAAATTTTACATCTTATTTCCTCTTTTTTTTATTATTTCATGTTTACCCTCATTTGTGTATCAGTGGGTATATCTGATATATTTTATATTTAATATATCATACACTAATATACTTTATATAAAGTATATCACTTATGCAATTGATATATCATGATTTTAGCTGTCATGGTAGAAGTTGTTTTTGTTTTTATTTTTCTTTTTTATATAAATTTATTTTCATTCGATTAATTTGATATACTTTATAAGGAATGTCAAATAAAAGACTACAAACCCTTAATAAGGTTAAATAGCATTGATGAGTTGGTTCCAAGTAAAGTCACTTTATCATCGTTAACCATTATAGTTAATGAATGTTGTTAACCATTTAATTACATTTAAATATCAAATGAATCCTAATCAAACTAGAAAGCCTTCATCATAGTGGGATAGTTACGAGATGACTCAACCCTAAAATGACTTAATTAAAGTCAAAATTGCCATGCTATGACGAATTAAAATTTAAAGCTTATTATCCTCAATGTCATAATGAGGGATGTACTTGACAAGGATAAAAAGGTCGAAGTCATGAATCTTAAGATAGAGTTTATGCACTAAATCTCGGTCTGGATTTGTAGATCTTCTTGATGAGGTCAAACTCATAGGAGATGAATGGGTTAAATAAAGAGACGTGTAGTCTAAATGTTGTAATTTTATGTAGTGACATAAACAAGATCAAGTTGACAGTATATAGCCTAAATGGTCTAATAAGTATATGGATGAAAATTGGGTATCTCATCCTGGTAACACTATTGGATGCGGCCCACTCTATAATTGTTACAAGAAGTTGTAAGGTGCTACAAACAATGTGATCCACAAATCGTTCATGTTGAGACATGAGAGTGGGGGCATCCTATGCAATGAGTTTGCATATAGACTGGACCATGAAAATAGTCACTTTTCTTTATAACGACCATTTACTGTTAAAACTGACTATTTCATTTAATATGTAACCTAGGTTAACTTGATCTTAATCCTAAGCTAGCTATGAACTCCTATTTGTTCGGAATTATTCTTTGATCTGTAAACGATGAGAGTAGTCCAATAGCACTGCTCAATAAGCTTATCATTTTGGAGATAAAACCGGATGAATAGCTGGGGACATAGCCTTGCCAGATAGAATTCACTTCTACCCTATTTAGGGTTAGCAGATATATTGTTCTCTTAAGTACTGACTCCAGGTCTTGAACAATCGGGGCCCCGCCTTCTCATGATAGAGAAAGGATTAAGATTCATAGAGATTATGAATCATAATTGTTCATTAAAGGATCATTAGGAACTTAAGGAACAAGATGTATTCACAAGGGTAAAATGGTATTTTTGACCTAACTGTGATTACGAACAACCTATGAAGAATCGACTTACTAATTATGGCTATTAAGTGGACATAATATATTTATAGTGAGGGAGTTCAACTATGGACTATAGTGGAGTGTCCCGTTAGTTAACGAATGGAGGTTAGATTGGACTAATGAGTTTAACCGATTAATCTCGAATCGTTGGAGTCCATGATCTATAGGTCCATAAGGTCCCCTACTAACTCGTAAATGGATAAGCTTTAGAGTAGCTTGATAAATTAATTTGAAACGTTCAAATTAAATGGAACAGAAGAATATATATTTAAATATGATTTAAATATATGAAGATGATTATTGTGAAAAATTGATTTAATATTTGATATTAAATTAACTAATATTTTAGATTAATTTACGTTGTATGTGACACGTATGAAAGATGGGACCAATATAAGAGAACACATTCTTAACATGATGGTCCATTTTAACATTGCAGAGGCTCACAGGGCTATGATAGATGAGACAAGTCAAGTAAGCATGATGCTAGAATCTCTTCCTGAGAGCTATTTGTTGTTCAGGACAAATTCTGTCATGAAAAAAATCACTTATAACTTAACAACGCTGTTGAATGAATTGCAAACTTATCAATCTATGATGAAACTCAAGGAAAAAGAAATAAATGTTATTTCGAAACTAAAAAAATTTTACAAAGGGTCCACGTCTGGTACGAAACCCGTTGATGATAAGAAAGTTGATCCTTCTTCTTCTAAAGATAAAATCGTACAAATGAAGAAGGAAAAGGGAAAAAGAAAACCGCTGCAAAGAAAAAAAAACAAAACTCCCAAGGGAAAATGTTTCCATTGTGGAGAGATTGGGCATTGGAAGCGTAATTGCCCAAAATATCTAGCTGAAAAGAAAGCAGAAAAGACTAAACAAGGTAAATATGATTTACTAGTTGTTGAAACATGTATAGTGGAAAATTCTCACCTTACTTGGATATTAGATTCAGGCACCACTAATCATGTTTGTACTTTTCTACAGGAAACTAGTTCTTGGATAAGACTTTCTGAATATGAGATGACTTTCAAGGTGGGCACAGGTGAAGTCATTTCAGCTGAAGCAGTGGCAAATGTGAAATTGTTTCTTGGAGATTCTTTTATATTGCTCAAGAATGTGTTTTTTGTACCAAAGATGAAAAGAAATTTGATCTCCCTTTCTTGTCTTTTAGAGAATATATACAGTATATCTTTTGAATGTAATGAAGTGTTTGTTTATTCAAGAGGTGTTTATATTTGTTCTACTAGACTTGCAAATAACGTATACATATTACAACCAACGGAAGCAAAAGCCATTTTAAATATAGAGATGTTTAAAACGGAAGAAACTCATGATAAAAAGTGAAAAATTTCTCCTAACACATATCTTTGGCACCTCAAGGCACATTAATCTCAACAAAATTGAAAGATTGGTAAAAAAAACGGTCATCTAAATCAATTAGAAGACAATTCTCTACCTCCATGTGAATCATGTCTTGAGGGAAAAATGACGAAAAGATCTTTTTCTGACCAAGGTCTTCGTGCCAAAGAACCTCTTGAACTTATACATTCCGACCTTTGTGGTCCGATGAATGTTAGATCTCGAGGAGGATATCAGTACTTCGTCAGTTTTATTGACGATTACTCTCGATATGGCTATATTTACTTAATCAGTCACAAGTCTGAAACTCTTGAAAAGTTCAAAGAATTTAAGGCTGAGACTGAAAATCAGTTAAGTAAAAGAATTAAAACACTTCGATCTGATCGAGGTGATGAGTATATGGATTTGCAATTCCAGAACTATCTAGTAGATCATGGAATTCAATCCTAACTTATAGCACTTGGACACAACAAAACGTTGTTGCAGAAAAGAGAAATTGAACCTTGTTGGACATGGTTCGGTCTTAATGAGTTATACACAATTACCTCAATCCTTTTGGGGATATGCAGTACAGAATGCAGTTTATATTCTGAACGTTTTTCCATCCAAAAGTGTTTCAGAAACACCATATGAATTGTGGAAAGGACACAAAATGAGTTTACGTCATTTCCATATCTGGGATTGTCCAGCACACGTGTTGGTACAGAATCCTAAGAAATTGGAAACACGTTCGAAATTATGCCTATTTGTAAGATATCCTATGGAAACAAAAGAAGGATACTTTTATGATCCCCAAGAAGATAAAGTGTTTGTATCGACAAATGCAACATTCTTGGAAGAAGATCATATTAAAAATCATCTACCTCGAAGTAAACTAATATTGCAAAAACTGTCTAAAGATATTACAGAAAGATCAACCAAAGTTGTTGATCAAGCTAGTCCATCAACAACGGTTGTTATCCCGTCATGTCCATCCTAAGAGTTGGGAATGTCTCGTCGTAGTGGGAGGGTTATTCAACAACCTGAATGCTACATGGGATTAATAGAAACTCAAAACATCATACAAGATGATAGTTTAGAGGATCCATTAACCTTTAAGAAGACAATGGAAGATGTCGACAGGGAACAATGGATAAGAGCCATGGACGATGAAATGGAGTCTATGTACTTCAACTCAGTCTGGGAACTTGTAGATCAACCATAAGGTGTTACACCTATAGGTTGTAAGTGGATCTACAAGAGAAAACGAGACCAAACTGGTAAGATACAGACTTATAAAGCCAGACTCGTGGCAAAGGGTTTTACCCAAAGATGAATTGATTATGAAGATACTTTTTCTCCTGCTGCCATGATCAAATCAATAAGAATACTTCTTGCCATTGCCACATATTATGACTATGAGATATGATAAATGGATGTCAAGACAGCTTTTCTGAATGGCTATCTTGATGAAAGTATTTTTATGTCTCAACCAAAGGGGTTTGTCGAAAAAGGACAGGAACAAAAAGTCTGTAAGCTTAATCGATCCATTTATGGATTGAAACAAGTGTCCAGATCCTGAAATATAAGATTTGACACTGCGATCAAATCTTATGGCTTTGAACAAAACGTTGACAAACCTTGTGTATACAATAAGATAGTCAACAAAACTGTAGCATTCTTAGTTCTATATGTTTATGATATCTTGCTAATTGGGAATGAGACAAGTTTTCTTGCTAACGTAAAGAGATGGTTAGCGTCACAGTTCTAAATGAAAGATTTGGATGATGCTCAGTATGTTCTATGAATACAGATCTTTTGAGACCGAAAGAATAGAACATTAGTACTGTCTCAGGCATCTTATATTGACAAGATGTTGTCAAGGTATAATATGCAAAATTCCAATAAAAGTTTATTACCTTTCAGGCATGGAATTCATTTTTCGAAGGAACAATGTCCTAAGACACCTCAAGAGGTTGAGGAGATGAATAAAATTCCATATGCTTTTGCATTTGGGAGTTTGATGTACGCTATGTTGTGTACACACCCCAACATATGTTTTGAAGTTGGAATAATCAGTAGGTTTCAATCCAATCCTGGACATGGTCATTAGACCGCTGTAAAAAATATCCTCAAGTATCTAAGGAAAACGAGGAACTATATGCTTGTGTATGGACCTAAGGATTTGATCCTTACAGGATACACTGATTCTGATTTTCAGACTGACGTAGATCTTAGGAAATCTACCTCAGGATCAGTTTTCACTCTTAACGGAGGAGTTATAGTTTGAAGAAGCATCAAGCAAAGTTGTATCGCTGACTCCACCATGGAAGTGGAATACGTGGCTGAATGCGAAGCTATTAAGAAAGCAATATGACTACGAAAATTCTTAGCTGATTTGGAAGTCATTCTAAATATGCACCTGCCTATTACACTATATTGTGACAACAGTGGTGCAGTTACTCAAAGGAACCCAGGAGTCACAAGCGTGGAAAACACATTGAAAAAAAGTACCATCTCATCCAGGAGATCGTACACAGAGGAGAAGTGCTTGTCACAAAGATAGCCTCTAAAGACAATCTTGCTGATCCATTCACCAAGGCCCTTTCGGTTAAAGTTTTCGAGGGCCACCTAGTTGGACTAGGACTCTGAGTATTGTAAGCAAGGGCAAGTGAGAGAATGTCTATGGTATTATAGATGCCCTAATTTATTGTATTTTTCCCATTATGTATCTCAACATTATATTGTATATATTTGTTCTCACTAGAGTTTTAGTCCAAGTGGGAAATTGTTGGGAATATCCTAGAACTCGCGGTTCGTGTTAAACATTCTATTTATCAATAACATTGACTTGTTGATTTTGCATCTTATTATGAAAATCCAATAAACACATCCTTGGTTATAGTCTGAATGTTGTAACTGTATATAGTGACATAAACAGGATAAGTCGATAGTATATAGCCTAAATGGTCTAATAAGTATATAGATGAAAATTGAGTATCTCATCCTGGTAACACTATTGGATGCGGCCCACTCTGTAATTGTTACAAGAAGTTGTAATGTGCTACAAACGATGTGATCCACAAATTATTCATGTTGGGACATGAGAGTGGAGGCATCCTATCAATGAGTTTGCATATGGACTAAACCACAAAAATTGTCACTTTTCTTTATAACGACCGTTTACTGTTAAAACTGACTATTTCATTTAATATATAACCTAGTTTAACTCAATCTTAATCCTGAGCTAGCTATGAACTTCTATTTGTTCGGGATTATCCTTTGATCTGCAAATAGTAAGAGTAGTCCAACAAACTGCTCAATAAGCTTACCATTTTGGGTATAAGACCGGGGAATAGCTGGGGACATAGTCTTGCAAGATGGAATTCACTTCTATCCTATTTAGGGTTAGCAGATAGTTTGTTCTCTTAAGTACTGATTCCAGGTCATGAACAATCGGGGCCCCACCTTCTCATGATAGAAAAAGGATTAGATTCGTAAAGATTATGAATCATAATTGTTCATTAGAGGATCAGTAGAAACTTAAGGAACAAGATGTATTCACAGAGGTAAAACGGTATTTTTCACCTAGTTGTGATTACGAACAACCTGTGAATGATCGATTTACTGATTATGGTTATTAAGTGGACATAATATATCTACAGTGAGGGGAGTTCAACTATGGGCTATAGTGGAGTGTCCCGTTAGTTAACAAATGGGGGTTAGATCGGACTAATGAGTTTAGCTGATTAATCTCGAATCGTTGGAACCCATGATCTATAGGTCCACGAGGTCTCCCTACTAGCTGGAAAATGGATAAGCTTTAAAGTAGCTTGATAAATTAATTTGAAACATTTAAATTAAACGGAACAGGAGAACATATATTTAAATATGATTTAAATATATGAAGATGATTATTGTACAAAATTGATTTAATATTTGATATTATATTAATTTATGAAATTAATTTTAGAAAATCATTTTTTAATTTTATTAATCAAAATGATTTAGAAATCATTTTGTTATTTTAAAAGAAAAATGAAAACAAGTTTTTACATGTTGCACAAAATGGAGAATTCATTTTTTCCATTAACTTCATCTTCATGCTCATACAAAAGCCATTAACTTCTCTTCATTAATTCTCCAAGCATGATCTGCAAGCCATGCACTTCACTTCTTTGCATGTTCATCTACAATATATAAAGAAGTTTGGAGTCATTTGAGAAAGGGTAATGCATAAATTTTGAGAGAAAAATCTCTGTGAGAAGAAACTATTCTTCCTATCCGGCTACTATGTGTTCTTTATTGTTCTTCACCTTTTCAAGCTGTTCTTGAGTCCCACAACTCTATCTAACGCTCCAAGAGAATAATAGAGAAGACTTTGAGGTGGTTCACTATGATTTCGGGTGAAGACTGCTACTGTACATTTGGATTATTGGAGAGTTCATCAAAGGTATGATCTTGAAACCCACTTTTTAGAAAAACATGCTTTAGTTTCTGCCAAAATTAGTGAATTTGAATGCTTATGGATCCTTGATACTTCCGCTACATGTTAGTTAACTCTTTCAAAACGGACATTTGACTAGCAGGCTATAATTACGAAGAACTTGTGAATGATCAACATGCTTGTAATGATTATATCCATGGGCACAACTTGGCCTACAATACCTAAGAGTGCAACTATAGGTCTACGGTGAAATGACTTATAGTTAATGAATGAAAATTGATTGATTGAAGAGTTTAATTAATTAATTATGCATCACTAAAGCTCATAATTTGTAAGTCCATATAGTCCCATTGCTAACTCATATGAACGATTGGGGATCAACTTTGTTGAAAGAAAAAATGTTCAAATCAATTTTTAATATATTTGATATATTAAATAAAAGAAAACATATTTATTGTATTTGATACATTAGATATCAAATAAAATTATTAATTTATTAAGATACATCATTATATATATTTAATTTGAATGAGATTCAAATAAGGAAATATATATGACGAGAATTAAAATATTTGAATTTCACTCAAATAATTCAATATATTTATTTTAATATGAGATATTACAATATAAATATATTATTAGGGTAATTTGTTACATAATTTTTTTTTTTTTTAATTAAAGCAAAATAGAAACCCACTAAAACGTGTTCTCCATAAGGTATCTAAATGCTTAACCCTCTTCTAAATAAAAACAAAGCAATCCAATGCTTCGTCTTCCCTTCGTTATTATGTTTTCAAATTTATTTTATCTAATTTTATTAGTATATCTTAATTGCATTAATTATTGTCAACGAATATCTAAATATAAAGTTTATCTTTTAATTTTTTTATATTTTCAAATCTTGATGACAGGTAAGTTACGTTTAATTTTGTATATCAATTGTATAATGATATTTCATATTTATTATGTTGGTTGACTTGACCGTATTATATACCAAATTTGGAGAGAGAAAAGCAAATACACGATATTATTTCTATACTAAATATGAAGTATAACATTGACATTTCAATTTTATATTAGTACTAATTTAAAATGCATTTCAAATTTATCATTCATATGTCAAAAGTATATCTTCATTCGTTTGAAATGCAATATTAAGTATTGCATTGGTATATCAATAGTTTATCATCATTCAATCAAAATTCATTTGAAATTTAATAGTGATGTATCAATAGTATATTAATAGTCATTAAAAATTCATTTCAAACATCGTCGAAAAAAGAAATTTCATTTTAAGTATATTATTGGTGTATTAGTACTATATTAAACAATCAATCTAAATCCATTACAAGCATAATATTGGTGTATCAATAGTATATCAATTACATTTATTTCAAAATAAATTTCAATTATAATATAGGTGTATTAGTAGTATATCAATGACAATTTAAAATTCATTTTAAGTATAACATTGTCGTATTATTAGTATATATAATAAATACTTCTTAAAAATAGATTTGTTCAAGTGTATCAGTAAAAGATCAACAACCGTACAAAATTCTATTTTAAGTGTAGTAGTGATAGATCAATAGTTTATCAACATACATTTAGAATGGTTACCAACAAAAGAACTTATACCATTATAATTTGATGACGATGTAATATCAAATAACACATTGAAACAAATAAATATGGATTTAAATTAAGTTAACAAATAATAACCAATGCATGGGCACTTGTTACATATAAATCTAATACAATAATTAGTAAATTTGAAATATCAATTGTATAATTAAACGTTTTATAGTAAATCAGTTAGTTGCCACATCAAACATAAAGTTATAGCATATAAACTATCAATATACATCTTGATACACAAAAAGGGTAAAACCGGAAATTAAAAGATAAAAATCAAATATAATATATATTCTTTTGCTATATTTGTATATTTTAATAGTCATTGTTGGTTGTGAATTTAAGAAGTACAACGAAAACACGGATATGGATAAAATATAATATAATAATATTAAATATATAAAATATAATATACAATAAAATAACTAAAAACATAAAATACCTAAAATCATGAAATTGGATATATGAAAATTAGTGGAAATGGAATTCTCACCAATGTATGTGCGATTTTAAGATCCACCAAATGCCAATATTTATAGGCAAGGTGGTAAATAGGATGTGGACTTACATGGACACCAAGCATGAAAAATTACAAGGCACATGGACAATATGAAGGGTGAAACATGACTTTGGGACACTAAGCAATGGACATCTACTTATTATTATAATATTCATAATATTCTCCCTTAGATGCCCTTATATATATATATATATATATATATGAAATATGCTTCATTAAAACCTTACTAGGAAAAATCCAATGGGACAAAACCCTAGTGAAGGAAAAAGAGTATATATTTCATATAATACATACTCCTAAAAGAATACAATATATTTACTCCCCTCATGAAAACGTCATTTAAGATCTCTGAATCGCCGCATTCCAATGTTGTGCACCAATTTTTCAAAAGTTGCAGTTGGTAATGTCTTTGTAAATAAGTCTGTCAGGTTATCTTTCAAACAAATTTGTTGTACAGTGATGTCGCCATTTTCTTCAAGATCATGAGTATTAAAAAGCTTTTGTGAAATATGCTTTGTTCTATCTCCTTTAATATATCCTTCTTTGATTTGGGCTATGCAAGATATGTTATGTTCGTGTAATATTGTTGAAAGATTTTTATTAGAAGACAAGCCACACGTTTTACAAATGTGCTAAGTCATTGATCTTAACCATACACATTTTCGACTAGCCTCGTGAATTGCAAGAATTTTAGCTTGATTTGAGGAAATGACCGTTATGGTCTGTTTTACCAAACGCCATCATAGCAATTCCTCTACATGTGAACAGATAACATGTTTAAGATCTAGCTTTGTATGGATCAGATAAATATCCATAATTTGCATAACCAACTAGATCAAAATTGGATTTATTTGAATAAAACAAACTCATCGATTGTTCCTCGGAGATAATCGAGTATATGCTTAATCTCATTCCAATGTCTTTTGGTAGGAGAAGAACTATATCTAGCTAATAAATTTACTGAAAATGCAATATCTGGTCTTGTATTATTAGCAAGATACATAAGTGCACCAATTGCACTAAGATATGATATTTCAGGACCAAGAAGTTCTTCATTATCTTCTCGAGGTCGAAATATATCTTTTTTTTATATCCAATGAACGGACTTCTATTGGAATATTTAAAGGATATGCTTTGTCCATAAAAAATCTTTTCAAAATTTTTCTTATATAAGTTGATTGATGAATAAATATTCCATCGACTAAATACTCAATTTGCAAACCAAGGCAAAATTTTATTTTTCCGAGATCTTTCATCTTAAATTCTTTCTTAGGATATTCTATTACTTTTGAAAGCTCTTCAGAAGTTCCAATTATATTCAAATCATCAACATATATAGTTATAATAGCAAATCTTGATTGTGATTTCTTTATAAAAACACACGAACATATTGGATTATTTTGATATCATTCTTTCAATAAATATCCACTCAGGTGATTATACCACATCGGTCCTGATTGTTTTAATCCATATAGTGATCTCTGTAACTTTATTCAACACCATTCCCGGAAATTTGATGTATATGTTTCAGGTATCTTAAATCATTCTGGGATTCTCATATAAATATCATGATCAAGAGATCTATATAAATATACTATGACTACATCCATAAGATGCATATCTAGACTTTTATACCCAGACAAGCCAATTAAATATTTAATTGCATCTACCACCGGAGAATATGTCTCCTCAAAATCAATACCAGGTCTTTGTGAAAAACCTTGTACAACTAGTATTGTTTTATATCTTGTGACCTCATTATTTTTATTTCTTTCCCTCACAAATACCCATTTGTATCCCACAGGTTTAACACCTTCTGGTATTCAGACTACTGGTCCAAAAACCTGACATTTTGAAAGTGAGTTTAATTTTGTCTCGATTGCTTCTTTTCATTGAAGTCAATCTTTTCTATGTTGACATTCTTCAACAAATTTTGGTTCAGGATCCTCATTTTCAGATATAATATCAATAGCAACATTATACGCAAAAATGTTGTCAATAATCATATTAGTTCGATTCTATCTTTTTCCTGACATGACATAGTTTATTGAAATCTCATTATTATCTTTAGGTATTTCCCCTTCCTCACTAGTTATGTCAAGAATTTCTTTATGAGTATTTACTTCCCCAGCCAAGTCTCTTTAATTATTAATTATTTTTCTTTTTTGAGGATTTTTATCTTTGGAACCCACTGGTTCCAAACTCATTAATGACAACTTGCTGTGTTGCGATATCAATTTTCGATGGAACATTTGCAGCTGGTATATGTGATAATGCATCTGGTAGTTGATTTGCTATATTTTGCAAATGAATTATTTTCTGAACTTCAAGTTCACATTGATCTATACGGGGATCTAAATGAGATAATAACGATGCATCTCATGTAATTTCTTTTTCCAATTTCTTAATTCCTCCCTCTAATATTGAAAAATTTATCTCATTAAAATGACAATCAGCAAATCGAGTAGTAAATACATCACCCGTCAGGGGTTTAAGATATTTAATAATTGATAGAAATCATATCCAACATATATTCCTAACCTCCTTTGAGGACCCATCTTAGTGCATTGTGGTGGAGCAATTGGACATATACTGCACACCCAAAAATTCTCAGATAGGAAATATTTGGCTCATGACCATAAGCTAGTTACAATGGTGAGTACTTTTGATAAGCTACTGGCCTAATGCGTACAAGTGACGTTGCATGCATAATGGCATGTCTCCACACATATGAAGGAAGCTTAGCTCTTATAAGTAATGGTCTTGTAATTAATTGCAAACGTTTTATAAATGATTTTATTAAACCATTTTGTATATGAACACGAGCTACTTGATGTTCAACACTTATCTCAATTGACATACAATAATTATCAAAAGCTTGAGATGTAGATTTACTAACATTATCAAGACGAATGATTTTAATAGTATAATCAGGAAATTGTGCTCGTCACTTAATTATTTGAGCAAGTAATCTTACAAATGCAAGATTTCGACTTGATGAAAAGCACACGTGTGTCCATCTACTGGATGCATCTATTAATACCATAAAATATCTAAATGGTCCACTTGGTAGGTTAATAGGTCCATATATATCACCATCAATTTGTTCTAAAAATGCAGGTGATTCAGTCTCCACTTTAGCTAGTGATGGTCTAATTATCAATTTTCCTTGAAAGCAATCATCACATGATAATTCATCAGATTAAAGAATCTTTGGTTCTTCAATGGGTGTCTATTTGAATTCTCAATAATTTTTCTCATCATTATAGATTTTAGATGACCCAATCAGTCATGCCAAATTCTCATCATTATAATTAACTAGAGAACAATGCATTGTTAATTGTAATTTTTTTTCTCTAAGAAAAATAATATTTTCTTTTCCAAAACATTCGACCAAGTTTGAAGAACCGGATATTGTATTTACTTTTGCTTTCAACATTGTCAATTTGGAAAAGTATTTTTTGTTTGTCAGTATTGTGTGTGTAGTTGTAGTCTTATAGAGGTCAACTAAGTGTTTTGACATATGACAGGTACGTGACTAATGCTCAGTCATTCCACATCGGAAACATTTATTTTCAACTTTTTTTAACTCTTATTTTGTTGATTTTTTCCTTTGTGATTATCATTTTATGTGGTTCTTTTTAAATTTAAATGATTAGAATGACCACCATGAAAATAATTATTATTTCTTCCTCTGCTACAGTCACGACCTCGACTGCTACAACGATCTCGACCACAATTACATTAAAATTCACAGCATTCACTTCATGGAATGGTATTGTTCCAGTTGGTTGAGATTTATGATTTCTCATCAATAACTCGTTATTTTGTTCAGCCATGAAAAGACATGAAATTAATTCATAATACTGTTTAAAACTTTTCTCTCAATATTGCTGCTGCAAGAGCATATTTGAGACATGAAACGTAGAAAATGTCTTCTCTAACATATCAGCATCAATAATTTTCTCTTTGCATAACAATAATTTCGAACTATTTTAAATAATGTGGAGTTGTAATCACTTACTGATTTGAAATCTTGTAGCCTCAAGTGCATCCACTCATAACGAACTTTAGGAAGAATAACTATTTTTTATGATCATACCTCTCTTTCAAATTTGTCTACAAAATACGGGGATCTTTTATTGTAAAATACTCCATTTTCAATCCCTCATGGAGATGATGACGAAGGAAAATCATAGTTTGTGCTTTGTCCTGACTGGATGTCATATTTTCTTCTTTAATTGTTTCTCCCAAGTTCATAGCATCTAGGTGAATTTAGGCATCAAGTACCCGTGACAAATAATTATTGTCGTTAATATCAAGGGTGGAAAATTCTAATTTTGTGAGATTTTTCATGGCAGCACTATCATAAAATATTATACATATTTTAGAAATTTAATAGATATTGAATATGCAAAAATAACATTAAATTTATAAATTATAATGAAGAGGAAAAAATCGACATACCTTTAGTGGAAAAAATGGCAGAAGCTCGTGTTAATAATGTGTTGTGAATTTAAGGAGTACAACGGGAACACAGATATAGAGAAAATATAATATAATAATGTTAAATATATAAAATATATATAAAATAAATAATTAAAATCATGAAATTGGATAATATAAAAATGAGTGGAAGTGGAACTCTCACCAATGGCCACTATTTATAGGTAAAATAGGAGTTAGACTTACATAGACACTAAACATGGATAATTACAAGGCACATGGACAATATGAAGGGTGATACATGATTTTGGGATACTAAGCAATAAGCATCTATTTTTTATAATAATATTCATAATATTGCTAAGTTTATAATTAACAAAAATTCTATTATTGTAACTGTCTCTTATATGCGTATCTATAAATATAGAGCTGTTTTTAAATATAGAAAAATTTACTAAAATATTTATAAAATATAGCAAAAATTTAAAACTATCAATGATAGATGTTGATAGACACTGATAGACTTCTATTAGTGTCTATTAATGACATTGATAGATACCAATAGAAGTCTATTAGTGTCTATCAACGTCTATATTTTGCTATATCTTAAAAATATTTTCAACCATTTTACGATTTGAAATAATTTTCCATAAATATAACCGTATCAAAATCTCGAAAAAGTTTTCAATTTGTATTAAATATGTGATTGCCTTTGTAATGTATAAAATATTTTTGTTAGTGTCATTAATGAAATATTGAAAAGTAACCATATTCCCAATACTAACCTTGTGAACTTTTTTTCCTTAAGAAAAACAAATAAATTAAACCAATATTTGGTGCATCTCAGGATACATTTATCTTGTACATCCCACTCTCATTATAGATATAAAAATAATGAGATGCACAAATATACGAGTCTGAGATGCACCTGAGAATTTTTTAGAAAAAGATTATGCACATTTTGACTAATATTCTTCTTTTATTTATAATTTACTCAAATACTTCTGTCAAAATGAACTTGACACTCGAGTATTCATATGTTGATATTAAAAACTGTTGGTAGAAAACTGTACAAGGACTTGTAATATATGAAAAAAATAAGGGTCTCTTTGAAAGAGTATCTAAAAACAAAAATTTGAAAATAAGAAATTAAATGAAAATAGAGTTATATTTCATGTTTTCAAATATATATTTGGTAGCAGAATTAAGAAATTGAATTCTAATCTAAACAATTT
The DNA here is from genome assembly GCF_027475165.1 of Benincasa hispida. Taxonomy (NCBI): domain Eukaryota; kingdom Viridiplantae; phylum Streptophyta; class Magnoliopsida; order Cucurbitales; family Cucurbitaceae; genus Benincasa; species Benincasa hispida. The sequence continues at coordinate 31,431,906 of NC_143479.1, forward strand.
TAAATTAGGCGCCGTAGCCCGTAGTTACCAACTAAATATTATTTGACAATAAATTATTGTTAATTTATTTATGAACATGTTTTATGTGAAAAAAATTATATAATTGTTGTTTTGTAATATTATATAATTTATAGAAAAAAATTGAAAATTTGCTCATTATGATTTGGAGTAAGTTAAAATTTAAATCTTATGGTTTATAATTAATCCTATATGGTTTGATAAAAGCTTCATAATAAATAATCTATATCATAGGAGCTATTTAAGAGAATTTTAACAAACCATATGAACTATAGGAACTAAATTCTAAATTTTAAAATCAAACTAACTTTAACTTTATCCAAATCATGGTACCAAACTAGGAATTAACTTAATTTAATTTATAACATGACATACTATATCTCTAAATGTTTTTGTCTCTATTTAATATAATTCTGTATTTTAAATTTTGAAATTCAAATTCTGGATACAAAGAAAACATAAAAATGTTATTTTCAGAATTTGCATTGTTTGGATCAATTTCCAGAAACAGAATTTAAGTTGTCTGCCAAATATATATTTACTGAATTCAGTGAATCTAATTACGAACCAAACATATCCGAAGCATCTCCAACATTTATAATAAGTTCCTATTGTGGAGAAAGTACCATTCAATTTCAAGTAGTATCGTTAGTTAATGACTAAGTAGGATTCTCTACCTAATTGGAAGATTAATTTAGGAATAGTCATGATAATCGAATATTGATGGTGTTGCTGCAAACAGGTTAATATATTCTTTAAAAAAAGTTAATATATTATTTTGGATAATTAGAATTCTTAAAAATAAAATTACTAGTGTTGTGATGAGAAGGACCTTATACGCTATTATTCACTTTGAGCATATAAATCCTCATTAGACAGTATTTTATTGTTTCACTCAGAAGACCTCATATAGTATATACTATCCATGATCTTAAATTACCCTCCATTATATATCCATGATCTTCTTCTTATCTAGTTAATATGAGATTTGGCTACACTTCAATAACCATCTCTTCAAAAAAAGGACCACGAGTCTCCCTTCAAATAATCATCTATCAATCTAGCTCTTATCCAAGCTAACTCCTTTTCTTTAAAGCACACTACATATCCAACAAAGCTCACAACCACAAATCACACCGAAACTACATCTTTCGAGACTCTTCACTTCTTTGTTTAATATCTAAGGATTTTACCGACATGACTAAGGAGGCATGACTCTAATACAATATTTTATGGATAAAAAGACCCTCTAGATATCTCCACAATGGTATGATATTGTCTACTTTGAGTATAAACCCTCATAACTTTTTTTTTAGTTTCACCCAAAGTATGTCTGATACTATTGGAGATAGTTGTCCTTTCTTATATATCCATGATCATTACTTTATCTAGCCGACGTAAGACTTTGATCGCACTCCAACAATTGTTATGAATAACTACTAGCTAGTTTGACTTGAT